>NW_028186568.1:4703036-4878995 GCF_003343005.1 Rhea americana
AACACAAAAACTTATCTAATAAGAAAATATGAATGCCAGGCTTATTTGTCACCTCTTCTATCCACAGTTTACTTGTTTTCTCTCTCCCCCTTCAGTTTGATATTGATAAAGCCTCTGGCAGTACATTGTGAAAAAGTCCTCCTAACTTCTGTCTGTGTCTGAATCATATTTTCTATATCATAAACAGACTTTTTAACTATCACAGAGATAAATTTTATACTCATCAGAAAAGTTTCATAAGAAAAAACAGSTTCTACCATTACGTTTTTTCTGTCTGTCAGTATCTGCTAGTAATATTTTAGCCCCCCCCGGCAATTTAAAGAAAGATAAGAGGTGTCAAAATTGTTAGGATCTTAAAGCAGGGCTGTACAATATATGTCTAAATGGCTGTTTACAGGTTCTGAAACTTCTTTAAACTATCTATRCTAACATCATTTTGCTGAAGCTGTTAGAAAGCCAGGCAGAAATCTCCCAGACAGAGATACGTACCACACCAGATGTGGCTTAGAGGAGTGAGTGGGAGCAAAGAAACAGCAATAAAATCACACAACATTTTATAGGGATTAACAAACCACAAAAAAGAGGCAGGTAGAGGGAGAAAACTGCTCTATTCAAAGTTATAGTCACAGCTTGCAGAAATGTAGGATTTAGCCTGCAGAGATCRTCAGCCAGTGTCCGAGCCACCTAGGACGCCTGAGGGCCGCCCCCAGGGAGCTGCTGCGCTGGGCAGAGGAGCCCAGCTGTCAGGTTTCCTTTGTTGCTGCATGTTTGTTCTTAAATAGATGACAAAACCAGAGAGCCAAGTTCCTGCTTCACTTGTGCAAAAACAGGCTCAAGAATTAGACGGATACATAAAATACAGGAGTATGTTCCTTAGGGGAAACATTTAGAAGTGGCATTTTTCACTTTCTTTCTTTTTTTCTTTTCTTTTTTTTCTTTTTTTCAGTTTTCTTCAACCTGTCAGAACAGAATGAAGGCTGCTCATCCATGTTTGTTCCTAAGAAATACCAATGTATTTTAAAGACAGAAGCAGAAATTTTTGCAGTTGTTAATGGTGAGCTAAGGGCAACCGTTAAATCGTATTTCCCAAAGGAATAGCCATAAAGAACTAGCCATTTGGTTTGTATATCGCAATGTCCCATTTGCAGCTATGGCTGTAAGAAATGCTCTATTTCCATATGTGTGGGGCAGATGATATTCTGGTAAATAAATTAACAAATAACAGAGATGGGATTTATCCATCTGAGATGTAGACATCTACACCTTGCCTAACACTTCATACTTCCTTTACAGTCAACTAAGAAAAACAGGCTTTTCTAGAGCACAGTCCTTATTTTAATGTAGCTGTATGAAATAGGACAAATAAATCTGAAAAACAAAACCTTCAATCAAAACAAAATACGCATGCACTTAGAAAACTATTCTATAGGASGTAGAAGTAAAGGATCTCTCCTATTGTGCTCCACTTGCAACTGACTATAACGTCTGGTGCAGTCTTGAAATGAGAATCTTTCTCCTATGCACTCTTAGTGGCTTTTGGAAGCAATCATTCCATAACAGTTTTCAAGAGGTGCTTAAGTTTTTTCAGGCAAATAGACTACTGATTGGTTTCCAACTATGCTGTTCAGATGGACTCGTTATCTATGTTTAGTGGAACAGTTTAATCTTAACAGCCACCCAAGTGGCTGTGATTCTGGATCCTAGTGGTTGCACTCTGGAGATACAAATAGTGTTGGAACAGATATARGTTGTCTTCTAAAAATTCTGGAATAATGCTATAATATGGAGGCCGTTGCTGGTGTTAGAAATCCTCATGACAAAATCAAAGAGTGGTTCTGAGCAACTGCTCTAGCTGGCCCTGCTTTGAGCATGGGGTTGGATTAGATGATCTCTAGGGATCCTTTCTCACCTCAGCCATTCCCCAGGCCTATGAAAGATGGTGAAAAATCAAACTAGCTCTTATATAGTCAGCTAGAACTGCTAGGACTGGGGCTGGGCCACTAGGCAGTGTCAGCTAGAAACATTTCTCTTTTTTAGCAAAGGTATCATTGTCCACAACTCGTAATATGTATGGCCCATTCAATGGAAGAAAAAATTCCAGAAGATTAATTAGAAGCTGAGAATAAAACAAAAGTTTCCCAAATTTCAATTTTCATTAACATCTCATGTGAAGTCTTAAGCAGGATTTGAAAAGGCAGCAGGAAGGAGTATAATTTTCCCATTAGGATGCAAGATGTTTTAGATTAATTGATTTCTTCCATGCTATTGGAGATATACATTGTTGTCTATAGATAATATGGACAGAAATAAAAAATTTGCTTGTAGGAAAAAGGGTAAGAATTGATTTATTTAAAAAAATTAAAAATCATGCTTCTCAGGGATCTGCTCTCCTTTAAATTTCAATATAAACTAGCTTGAAATAGTTAAACAGTCTAGTAGTTCCACAGATCTTTCATCTCATTATTGCTCTTTATAGCCCCTTAGATAACCACAATATTTATGTCCTTCTTGACATCCTGGAAAAAACCTGCCCCCCAACAAACCAAACAACCAAAAATGTACAGAATTAGATAATTAACTGATTTTTACATATTTCCCCAGCTAGCTTAAGATATATTGATCATCTAGACTTTGTTTCACTAGTTGTCAAAGTATTTTAACCCCAAACTAAGGAAGCTATCCTGTTTAACTCTGTGTGTGTATCTATCTTTCTATCTATCTGTCTATCTATCTATCTATCTATCTGGATATATAGATACATATTCCAGCATTCAAATTCATTTATCCTTAGAGATTTTCATTGGATTAGGGGCTTTATTATCCCAGATTAGAACCTACTATGTCTAAATGGCCTAACTGAATTTCTTCCCATCTGACTGGTACAGGAATTGCTAAAGCACACAATGATTCTTCCCTTCATTTATTTCATCCTATAAAAGGACATAAGTGCTGAGAAACTGAGCATTTTTCCTGGTTTCTCATTTTATATAGTTGCATTAATATTCCCCTGGCTTGTCTTTTACTGTAATTAGATTTGGGACTGAAATAATACCCTCATTTTGAACACTCCATTATTCAGACTACTCAAACGTAAAACTCACGTCTTGTAAGTCCCAATACGTTGACTGGGATTTTCCCTACTGTTAAAAAAGGTGATTCAGAGATCTGACTTGTGAAAGCTAGCTACTGATGGCATAATGAAAGAAGTTTATTTTACAGAACAGACGAAACTGGAGAGCACGAAAGTGTGTTAGGGGGTTTTGAAGATGTGGTCTTAAATGCTTCGGACCACACAGGAACTACAGAAGTCAGGCAAGGAAAAGAGCAAGCTTGTTGCAGCATGATAAACAGCATGGTGATGGCACATGGAGAAAGAGGGGCTCTGAGTAAGGTAGAGGGTGAYGAGAACTAAACAGAGCAGACTCATACAAGGACAAAAAACTTGAATTTTATGTAGTGATTCAGAGAAAAACAATGAAAGATTGGTTTAAATTGAAATTTAAGACAGTAGGATAAAAAGCAAACATGAAAAAAGTGGATATTGATTCTGTTTAAACAATAGCAAATATGAAACCGTGGATACTGATTCTGTTTAAGCAATAGTTTTAGTGAAGACCTCGTTATGGCATGGACCCCAGATCTTATACTGAATCAAATTAGTGTCACAGAATGATTAAAATATGGCTGAAGGGATCTGGACCAGTCACTTACTCTATCTACCTACCTCAAGGGAAAGTAACTTCTATTTAACTCATTCCTGTCAGATGATTTTCTTGCTCTGCTCTGGAGGGTAGGGAAGTTACATCTGCCCTAGATGTTCTATTTAACTATAGTTACAGCTGGGAGGATCCTTAGCTACATTTTGAGCCTCCTGCTTCTTGATATGCCACTGTGAACATAGATAACAGTTTACCGCCAAACTATGTGGAAAACATTTTATGCATTTTCAAATGTCTTCAGACTTTTTTTCAAAAAGCATATTTTGTGATCAGCTATATTCAGGACCTTTTCTGTATAATGCTGCCAGCTTTTTGTCCCCTACTTTCTCGTCGTAGTTGGCTGTTTTTGCAGCCAGTCTGAGTAGAGTGACTCATTCTTTCAAAACCTGGATATCATTTGCTACTGTGATCTTCAGTGCTAAGAGTGATAGTGCTGTGAATTCCATTCTGCATAAGCATGGACTTAGGTTAGCCAGGTAAGGACATAGTTATAAGCACTGACTGATCGCTCATTTCCTGAAGCCTACGCTTCTGTTTGCGGTGTCCCTTTGGAACAGGGTTGAATAGGTGATTTAGATCTTTTTAACAAAACTTCCTTAAAGAGATCTGTTACATCTTCATGGCATATGCAGTTGCTGCCGTCCTAGAAATATATCCTTAAAAAGCAGTGATGTATATTGCCTTCAGGATGAACAGGGCAAAGGTGACCAGCGTTTACCAAAGCAGGAATAGTGACACTGAAGCCTGAGGTTGCAGACCTCCAGAGGAACTTCTGCTCCAAACTGTGGGTTATCAAATAGGGTCAGTTGTTCGAAGATCAAGAAAGATGTAGGAAAAAAAACCGATAACATCTTTAGACACTGCTTCCAGTTTCTAAAGAAGTACTTTCACAGGGAACAGTTATGGGCAACATGAAATCCCTCTAGTTGAGAAAAGCATTTCATGTCCTCCTCCGTATTAGTAATATCTTAAAAGATGCACAGTGTTTTAATCTAGGAATCCCAGTGTGGAAGAGCTTGTCGTGAAGAAGGAAGCTCATTCACTCCCTAATTCCAAATTAAAAATGCTTAAACAAATATCAGGAAGAACCTACCTRATTAACACTACAGTAAGCTAACACTATTGTGTACATTGACTGCAGTACAAATGATTTTACTGGAAGAATATGAATGCTGAGAAAAAAACTGTACTTTTGGATCTGAATTGACCTTTAAACTTTTGGTATTACAGCAGGTGGACATGCAGGAAGCAGGAATGTCCCAAGAAGATATTACTGGCCAAAGACTTCTGATTTCAACCCCATGCTGTGCATGCATAGCAACAGTGGAGCACACACATGGACAAGCACTCATAGTGGAAGTGAATGTTTCAGCAGTCACACTTCATAACAGTAGTGGGAATCAGAACCTCATGTTTGTAACTCTTCATCACTTCCGTGTCAGAACATCTGAAAGCATTAACTGTCCATGGGTCTAATCATGAGGTGATGATCACTGCCTGCAAAGTGCTGAAGACTCTCAGCCCCCACTGCAGTCACAGCGGGGAGATGAGGATAGTCATTACTTCACAGCAGCAGGGGCATCATCCTGCCTCTCCGAACCCATGCTGTTTTCTGAAGGTCCTCGTGGAGAACAATTGTTGTCACTAAACAAACAATAACAGTCAAGCTGGAGATCCAGCTGTGCTGAGGCTGACAGCCTGAATTCCCCAGCTTGGCATCGGAGAGATCTGTTTCCAACTCTGGATGAGAAACAAGGCATTTGATCTGCGACTTGTGGAAGACCATTCCTTCTGCCTGTTCTCCCATGCCTTTAATGTCTCCTTGAATTTTATCTCCTCCTGCCTGCATACAGGGGAAGCCAATTCTGGTGATGTCAAGAGGACTCCTCCAAGCAGGCTACGTGTCATCAAAGAGCTGCTCTTAAGAGGAAACCTGGAGCAGCGCCTAGAGCAAACTCAGGCTGCCAACCCTCAGAGAAGCATTTTTGTTATTGAATGGGGCCAAGGGGCACTGGCGGCCCGTCCTTCTTTTCATCAAATCAATCAGACACTGAGGAGCACTTCCAGCAAAACAGTCCAAAGTAAACACTGTGATTTTGAGAGGGATAAATGACACAAGAAGCCAAAGAAGTCCTTGAAGAAATGGCGTGGTAATATTTCATTAGACCACCTACTGCCATAGGGAGACAACTGCAGCATGTACAAGCGTAAGGTGATGAGGTCTTGAAAAGTAGGGGAGCTCAGCAGGAAGGATGTGCCATATTCTTAAACCCCACTTCAAAAGCAGGCAAAAAAAGAGCTTCAGAAATCTTGGCCTAGTAGTTTCAAAAAGAAATAATAAGAAAATTTGCCCCTAAGAACACTTCAAGATAATTATTCTTTCTGGATGTGTGTGGATGTGGTTGGTTTTGCAGGGGGGTTCAATGTACAAAAACCTTTACTAAGGCCAGGACTAAGATAATGGGATTACTTTCCACGTCATAAATCCCATAAACAATGCCAGTGAGTGAAGTACATTGTGGTAGTTTTCACCAATAACTAAGATGTGCAACTTGATGAACCTGGTGAAAGGGATGGGTTTTTAGTGCTACTCTCATCAAAATCTATTGAGCTACATTAGATACAGAAAAGTGGGACTATTTGAAAGGTAAGAKCTGTACTACAAAATTTATGATCAACTTGTAGTCCAAATCCTAGTGGTTTCAATCTTTGAATTTTGTTTTTCTAATGGTGTGGTAATTTTAAAGGTTACTGTAAAGTTGGGCAAACAAAATTTGCTTGTAAAGCACTTCAAAGAGATTTCCATAGAAAGGAACAGCTTTTTAAAAGGGACTGCCTGGTTCTCCCTTTAATCTGCAACAAATCTAGAGATCATCTGCAGGTGCCAAGCCAYGTCTCTTTTTTAAGCTTGAATTGTAGGTTGTTTTTCTCCATGTGGTGAAATGCAGCAGCACCTGGATTTAAACAGAAAAAAGGAAGCAGCAAAATTTAGCACAGACAATTTAAAGAGTTGATCTCCATCTAGTCCATGTTCACTGTCATTTGTCATCTCCGAACTCCTTGCTGTAGTAAACTGTTCTAAGCAATACGTACCCATCTCATATCAGTATCCTCATACACCCTCCACAACAAACCTGCCAGAAATGCCCCAGTTTTGCTGCTCTAACACCTCTAGGTTTTTTCTTGCACTCCAGCCTTTTCCTCAGGCATGCAGGCATCCCAGACACCTGAAGAGTGCGGTTGCCTCTGTCATGCTTGTCAGCTTGTCACCTCTGTGTCTTACCCTGTGCTCTTACAGTTGCAATGTGCAGGACATAAGGCGCAGGAGCTGATTACTGTGTTCATTGGTAGAAATCATCACTCATAGATTAAAAAAAAATCAAAATCCTGGTAGCTAGAGAGCTGGTCCATCATTTATAATCCTTTAATTAATATGCAAGATGCATGACATTGCAGGGATCTGTAAATCCCGAAGCCTGATACTCCCTTTCTGTATTAATTCTCTGCAGATCTGGAAAACTCCTCAAGAGGAAGCAGTCTGGTTGAAAGTCTGGAACAAGTGAGAGGAACCTCACTGAAAATGCATTACTGGACTATGCACATGGCTAGGAAGTTATCACTGCACCCTTGTGTTAGTTTCCTGTTCATCTTGACTGTTCACAGCTGAATGCAATGAAGTTCAAGTGTTCTTAACCCTGTGACCCATAATAAACAAGCGCTATTGAAACTGAACTGGTAACACCAGTATTAATTGAAAGCGCTAATGAAAATGTCAATATTGGGCTTCCAACCTGTCTGGCACTGCTGGTCAGGTGCTCCTGGTGCTGACTGAATACCAGACTTTGCCTTCCAGTGGGACAGTGGTTGTTACTGGTTGAATTTCTCTTTCATCTTCACTAGGGAATTAACTGGAACAGGCTGTGATGACCCACGAGAAATGACCTTTGGCTTTTGTAACTTTCTTTGTAAAAATGGCTCTTCCCAGTGCAAAGTACACTTCATTTTGAAGGAGTATATATTTACATTGTTAACACATTTCAAATAAGTGATCCTGTAACACATGGGAGACTTTTGCCATGCTTAATTTCTGTGAGTCAGTCATGCTACTCATGGCTTAACAAGGTTTTTCAGCCTCATCGTTTATACTATTTCCTTATGCTATAGCAAGAAAAGTGCTTAATATGAGCCCTGGTAGATAAATAGCATGGACTGAGATCATAAGCCTTCAACTAAAGAGCTCTGCAGGTGGGAGCTGAGCCTTTTTTGGATAAATGTCATGAAATAATTACCATGTGTAGTTTTTGATAATGATTAGAAATAAGTGAATAATAGTAATTGGGAAATGCTTTAATTTTTTTTAATTAAATGCTATAAAACCACAATTGCAGATAAGGACACTATTTTTTTTCATAATGTTAGGTTTAAATGGAAAATGGAAACCACTACATTTGCTTGCAAAGGTCATAGGCACAAAACTGTACATGTTTAGAGATGAATTTTCAGGTATTTCACACACCCATGAACTTCACATGACATCCATATGTATGCACACGTATTATTCTACAACACATCATAAACAATTATTTAGATGAAAGCAACTAACGTAGATTAAAGTTAGGGTATTCTAAAAGGTACAAAGAAACAGAAGAATTTATGATTAASAGAAATAAAACAAGTGAAAGAACCATTACACAGATTTGTTCATTCTTGGAAAGGCATGTTAATAGGGTAAATGCAGGAGAGTTCAATGGACGTTTCTTGTCTGTGTATGGGTAAGAGGAAAAAGTGGCATACTCAGGGCAGGACTAAATACATTAATTACAGTTCTGGATAGCTACTTCTCTAATCTGTTTTTAAAAATGCTCAATGAAACAGACTCCCTAATCTCACCATTCAGTCTACAGAATCCAGTATTTTGCTGTTTATTCTGAAGCGTTTTCTCTGAGGTATTCTTTTCTGCGCTAGAGTAGGTGTTGGCTCTTGGAGAGACTGATCATGAAACCAGACTTACTCCCAGAAACACTCAGATTTGCATAGCTGTTTAGGCTGAGTGTTTTCACATCGAGACACCCTTGAGGATCTGATAGGTAGAGAAATCGGTGTAGAAGTGCTTTAATAAACTTTCTGTGGAGGGGAGGAATGGTCACCTTCTGCAGCTGCTTCTTGTAACTCTAACTGCTCTTCAGCACTGGATGGAGAAGAATGGCATGGCCAGGTTGCTGGAGGGGCCTGGAGCAGTATGTTCCTCTCCCTTAGAAATCTTTGCTAACTTTCATCATTACACACAAAAAGCTTGATGCATCATCTTGTTGTCTCAAAGGGATTAAAGTTATGTGGATAATCTGTACTATGCACTTTTACTCAGTAACCTCCCAAGCTGCTTCATATGCATACAAAGACACCATACTGCGAGAGGATTGCACAATGCTGGCCATTAATTTATTTCAAGGCTATAGTCTCAGTCTTTGAAATCTCTGGAAATCTACCCAAGGAATATAACCTTTGTAGGACTCCAGAACTCTTTTCTCATGATTAGGGAGGGTTAGATAAATCATAGTGGGACTCTGTTACTGTATCTATCTTACATTTGTTTTATTTACTGATTTTTAAATTCACTCTTTTTGAACTTTGCAGAAAGAAGATAGTATTGTTTAAGAAGAAAAAGAAAGGCAAGCCAAGGATTAARAAAGAAACAGAAATATTTATAGTTCAGACAGTTCTGTAATTGTTTTGTCTGGGTCAAAATGATCTACCAAAGCTTTCTTGGCAATGAAAACTCACATGAAAAATTTGGTCAGGTACAATTTATATTTATGCAATAAAAATAGAAAARCTAGATACTTCTGTCTGATACACTCATTCTTCCTTTCTGTGTATATTTGTTTTGTTTGTTGACTGGATTGCAGCAGTTTTTAGACATTCAAGTGAACATTAGGGTCCCATTCTGAAGTACAGAACAAGAAACAGTCCTGTCTCAGAAGGCCCTGCAATGGAAGCAGTCTTAGGAAAAGGGAAAAATGCACAAGACACATGATGATTTTAAATTCTATTGTTTCTAAAAGTATTTTTTAGGTTCTATTTTTTCTCCACTTGTGACTTTTAATTGTATTAACTAGATTTTATTTACTCTCACGGTATCAATAGGGCAATAGTGGGTGAGAAAAGAAGAMAAGACATTAGATAAGGCAAAGGCAGATACAGGTGACACGATAAGAGTAGTGAAGCTAAACTGAAGAAGCTGTCTTTCTTAATCAGATAGGTAACGATGCTAAAAAACAGAAGGACCAATTTAACTATATAGAAAGCCTAGTGTTATGACCTTATCAGTACCTGAACATCCCCTGAGAAACTTTTTACTGTTGGAATCAGTMCTCAGTCTAGCTTTTCTCTTCTACACAACTTTCTGATGGAGGGAAGAGCAGAATGCATAGTTCCTTTGTTAACCTTCCCTGCACAACTTCCCTGAGTAGAGGAGGGAGGGACAACTGAGAAGCAGGTTTTATTTCCTGCTGTCTGAGATGCTGATAGAACTGCATCTGTTGAAATTTGAAAACTGGAAATYAAAACACTAGGAAATGAACTCAAAGTGAACTGTGAGAGTGTTTTGGCTGAGATTAGGAGTGTGCTTTTGATGGGAATATCCCAGTTATTCCCACTGTCCACTTTGTTGTTCTCACTATGGAGTGGTCCTGGAGTGAGTGAACTTGGTTCTTTCTGGATAAAACTGTAGCAGCGGATGCATTCCAGGAGCATGTCCAAAGCATCGCAACTGCTAATGAGATCTCAGTCAACAAGACCAAACAAAAACCAGCATGTGCTGCCAGTCCTCCTGGAAGCTAGCAGGCACCTCCCTGAAGTGGCAGATCTTACATTTTTTCTCAGCCTTTAAATTTTCCAGTGGATGTCGTGCTTCTCTGAAAACTTACTGAAAGTGMACTCAAATCTTACATCTTACTTTGTGTTGCGAGCTGCCTCCCAGTGACCTGGTGGGCACTATTTTTTTGGGTCAGGAAGTCAGCAGTGTCCAGATGAGAGTAKTATCCACTGTTACTTCTTATGTACTACTGGCCAAAAAGCCAAGAAGTTTCGTGCCAACTTCCAAGTCCACTTCTCACACCAAAACAAGCTTAAACTTGAAAGAGTTAGTTACTGTCACCACTGCAGTCATTTTTTAAAAAATTAGCTGACATAGCATTTACTTTTGAAATTATTATTATTCTCATCTGAATAGAACTCGAGATGTACTGAGGTCAGAATTTGYGTATTTTTCTCCTTTCCTGTCCTGGCTACTGCAAAGACATTGTCTTTCCCTTTTACACTAAAACTTAAGAATGATTTGGAACATAAGCTCATCTCGTTGTACAACACAGCATCAAAACAATGCAGGCTCTGAAAAGCATGTGAAAACCAAATAAAATTGTATTAGTAATTTTCTATRCTTCTCTATAAATCTATATTTCAATCTGTTTCATTATAAATGCAATTTAGCAAAGGAGTTACATGATTTCTTTTATGTGCTTTGGGAGATTTTGTAAAAATAGCAGTAGTAACTAAACATAATATGGATTTCTGCTTTATCCTATTGTGTCAAAATCAGTTGTCCCTGGCTCTTGGAGCAGGGCTCAACTGTTAAATATTCAAAACACTTTATTTTATTTTATTTTATTTTTTTAGGATTCTGTTCTTTCTCCAAGGGGTATATGTGCTCAGTGATCTTCCACTGAACTTTATCCTCTGATAGATTTTCRGTATCTCTTTTATTTATCAGAAATATTTTTGTTTTTGCTTACGTCAAGTCTGGAGAAACACATTTACCCTTGCTGTTTCCTCTTTTTTAATCTGATCAGAGTAAGTTAGTTGATTTATGTACTGGGGTACACAAAACAATCTGTTAAGTGGGTAACTGTGAAGTTAAATGGTCAAATCAGATCAGCTGTGAGAGAACTTCATTACTTTCACAATAGGCTTGCAGCTTTCTGTGTCTGAATTAGCCAAAGCAGCTTTACCAGCAGTGATTACCCAATGCATTTGTACAAAGTGAGCGCAAATTATAAGAYAGGTGGGAGTGAGGAAGAACAGGAAAAAGAAAAAGCCCAACTGAATTCTGAAATAACATGGTGTACTTGGGTCAGGTACAGGCTGCAGTCATCTGCTCTGGGGATTTTTGCCTGAGTTAGGACTGAGATCGTCATCTATCACCACTAATCACTGCGTACTTCTGGTGACTGTGGTGCTATAGTTTTGTTTGTTTTTTTGACTATAATATAAAATAAGCACAAAAGCACTGCTCCACTGCAGGACAGCTGCTCTGTATCACTACTCCGCTGCTCCTTCTCTCTGCAACCCYGTAGGGCGTGCTGATGCAGAGGACTGAGGTGCATGGACTTCCAAGACTATGTTAAATAAGGTGAGAAGACTAGGTCCCAAAATCATAATCAGTGTTTCAGAGGGGATACCTTGCTGAGCCTGGGATATTCTTCTCATCAGCATCATTCAAAAGCAACTGTACTGCACTGGGGATCTCAGCTGGTTTCTCTACCTGGTGCTGAGGTGAACTGGACAATCTACCAGCTCAGCTGGTGTAAGTGGTTGTGTCACTGTGTAATGGTACTGATCATTATCCAAAAGKATATGTAAGGCCAATGGACCTTAAGTGGTTTTGGGCAGTTGTGTCTATAGCATACCCAATCTTCCTATTTGGTCTGGCAGATAGTATTGTGCTTATGAAAAAGGGGGAAAAGTGTCTCCATATCTAAGACATGGGGTTGCACAAGGCAGCCCCTGCAGCAACTGAGAACCTCTTACACTCCCAAACATAGGTGGGACTTAAGTGGGACTAAGTAATACTACTTAGTATTACTACAGGCCTCTACAGTACAGAGGCCTGCTGAATATCCCCTTGTACCAGAATGAATTGCACCTTAGGGAGATTAAGAAGTAGATGAACTGCTTGGAAAAACACCAAGTTGCCTAGCTCTCCTTTGCTGTTCTAAAGAAAGGATTAAGCATCTGGAGTTGTGTGGGTAGCTTTGGAGTGGACAGTGCATGTTTTTCTTCAGTTACCGTAAATCTATCAACAGACTATTATCTCCTCTGTAAGAAATACTTCTGCACTTCATTAAGACCTAGAATTATCAATTCTGAATCAGGGAAGCCATGTAAATGAGACCTTCTAAATAATGAAAAGAAAATCACATTCCACTGAGAGTCTTTTAAAAATAACTTAGATTTGAAAGTTAGAACTGAAAGGTTGTAAGWGCAACAAATCTGGGAAGATCATAATAAAGACTCATTAGAAATTTTTAAAATATTTAGATAAATTACATTAGCTTTACTAGACTGTTAAAGAGTGATTAGATTTTTGCAGGCTCTAAATTGAAGATGAGGAGTGTTTTGTTGTCTTTTGCTCTGGACTGCTGCTAAAATCACAGAAATAATTATAAAAATACAGTGAGCATACTGTAATCTCATAACACACAAAATGTCATTTCAAGTAAAAGCAGGTTAACTGCATTTCAGCCTACTTCATATTCATCTGGCAAAAGATACTATTATTTAAGCCCTGACAGATACTATTATTTAAGTCCTGACAATGGTTCTGCATAGATATTAAAAATAAAGGAGCAGAACTGTCCTTTTAGAAAGGTTAAGAATTTTATTGCAGCAACATTTTAGAATGATTTGAATATTCTGTCTGAGTCTGTCTTTAAACTGTGGATGTGTTTATTGTCTTTCATGAGTTCCAGATGAAATCTGCACAGATCACAACTAAAATGTTGTCTTGTAACTAGCTAAGAGTCTTGCAAAACTCATCTCAAAATATAAAAACTAGCTAGGCTCTTTCTGGGTTAGCAATAAAAATTCTTGAATTGCAATTTAGGTAAAATTGTACTGAAGAGATTGTATAGTGTGGACAGGAATAGAGAACAGAGCCTTTTTTTAAAGCACAGAAGTTAGATCAGATGCCAGTTAAAGGGAAGGAGCAGATCTGCTCAGCAGAAAAATTGTAGATGAATTGAGAGACAGATTTAAAATATTTTTCCTGCTAAGTCTGCAGAAATGTACCAGCAGTACAGGCAGTTATGTGCTGTGAAAAATTATCCAGGGCACATTCATTAAGAGTATATTGCTTCTTCAGGTTCTCCAGTCAGTGACAGCAGCTTCTGTTTTGTAAGTGAAAAATACCTGACTAAGCAATAAATCAGGCTTAATTTTGTGAAAAACTCACAAAACTTTGGGGTACTTAGTTCATCTAAGGCAACCAAAGCCTGACATCTAAATAAAAAAAGGCTGCTGCACAGCACTGCCAATTGAATTGTAAGATTTGATGTTTCCTTGTAAAACTATGTATTTGATTGCCAACTGTTTGCATTATCAGTGTCTATGCCAGAGAGAGTTTTAAACAACACTACAGAAATCGTCTGTGCCAGGGAAGTGTGAGTCCATCTGAACTAACCGTACGACCCGCAGCTGAGGAGAGCACTTTTAGCAGACTATGCACCCTGGCCATGGTCCAGGAATACCAGAAGCTGGGAAGCTGGTCTCACAGAACCATGAAGTAAAAACATGTGTAATTGAGGTTGCTTGGTCTTGAGAATTCCTTCTGAGAAAGATTTGCAGAGGGTATAGTTGCCCAGAATACAAGAATGGCTAAAGAAAGTCTAGCATGTTTGTAAGATGGAAACAAAATAAAAAAGGAAACAAAAAAACCTTGGGGCAGGGAGGAGGAGAATGTGTCATCGAGTAAAAATTCTACAGCTGGGTAATGCTGTAGCTGAGAAATTTAATTATACATAAGAATATGCCAGAATATAGCTCAGACAGCAAGACGGAATGGATCAAAGATTGGGTCATTGTGTTCAGTATTTTCTCGGTGTGGAAGTGCTGAGCCTGCATGTGCAGCCTGAATAAAGGTCTTGGCTGAGGGAATCCAGCCTGTGGCCTGTGGGCATGGAGAATGGAAGCCCTCTGTGGGTATGTATTCAAAGCAGATATGGCCATTTTAGAGACACATCTGACCTCTCCAAGATGAAAGAGTTCAGATTTGGCATTTGGGATTAAGGCTAGCTCTACTTTTAATCATGGCACAGACAAATACTCAGGTACTCAAAATCTGAGTAACTAAAAATGCAGGATTGCAGAACTGAAATATTGTTTTTGTTTCCTAAGTAGGAGAGAGGATCTACTTCC
Organism: Rhea americana; assembly: GCF_003343005.1. Classification (NCBI taxonomy): domain Eukaryota; kingdom Metazoa; phylum Chordata; class Aves; order Rheiformes; family Rheidae; genus Rhea; species Rhea americana. The sequence goes on from NW_028186568.1 coordinate 4,717,946, forward strand.
ACCATGATAAACAGCAGCGTTAAAAACAAGAAAGATCTAAGCTAATCATTCTGGACTAAGCTTGACTACAKTACTCAAGAAACAGTATAGTAGATCTTTTTAAGTAGAGGTAGCAGCCACTAGACTGCTGTTGACTAAAATGTTCTAGTACTATGTCTTTGGCTATATCCATGCTGAATGGTTCGGTAAACCCCTATTCCCTTCAGAAAGTATTGCATTGAATAGCRTATATTAGGAAAGTGCTTAAATACTAAATGTTAAATACTAACACTCATAGATATTCCTGAGGTCCAGCAGGACCATCCTGTGAGAAGCTTGACCTCTGTGTTATAAGGCAAGAATTTATTGTCTTTCACTGTGTTTTCTCCTTCCTTGAGGAAACATGAAATTTGTCCCTAACAATCTACCTTAGGCCATTTTCTCTCCTCCCCTCCCTTAAATTAACATCTGAACTTGACGGGCAAAAGCRTTATTTTCCACAAAGCAAAACCACAGCAAAAAACATATGACAAACATATGGCTAAGCATGTTAACCTTAGCTAAACCCTGTAACTTTTTTAGAAGGCAAGGAACAAATATTTATGTTTGCTTCTGCTCACTGCTGTCATGGAATTTGATAGATTGCATAGGACGTGGCATAGCAGCAGCGAAGAGCTCTGGTGCTGCGTGCCTGCTGTAGGTCCTATTAAAYGAAGTAAAATATCCTATCCAGTTAACTACTGATGTTTTGTCCTCCCTTCTGTTTCCCTAGTCCTATGTTTGAATTAAATAGTCAAAAGTCCTTAAGGCATTGCCTGCTGGAGGCTAGAGGACTACGSCAGTCCAATAACTAATGATTTATTTTCCTTTTATGTGTGTAATTTTTGCATCTGTTAAACACAAATACCCTTCTCATACAGTTGCTTGCCACATATGTCTGAGTTTGAGACCACTACCTTTGACCTTGGATTTATCCAATTCAGACTTCTGCTTTATATGTTTTTTAAAACAAATGTCTCAGGGAAACCTAGAATGTGTCTGCCGCTGCAAAGGCAAAAGTTGGTGAAGGACACCTGAGATAACAACAGCCTCAGATAAGATTTGCAGGTGGAGCAGAATAACATGATGTCAATTTACCAGTTCATGGTTAGCTACTAATAGAGGTTCTAATTAGAGAAGTTCAGTTTTCAACAGCTGAAGTGATATTTCAGAAAATCCTGCTAGTGAGTAAATGTTCCAAACCCATAGGAGGAACTGTATGAATATARATGGATATAGTGTATTTGCTTGAAAAGCTTTCAAATTTGTCAGTAACAACACAGGGTTAGATCTTGTCATCACCGAAGCTAATGTCAAACTCCTTTCAACTTTCACTAAAGCTAGAATTTCACTAGTTATAATGAGCCTGCTTTTTTCCTATCTTGCTGACAAAAGTGGTACCTCATTATAACCAAATTAGCATGTTTTCCCATCTCTAAAGCAGAGTGTATTCCCATGAGGCTATTCTAGGAGCAGCCATTCTGGGAGCAACTCTTCATTCTGCCTGGAACAAGGGCTCAGATGCTAATGTGGTACCATGAGTCTGATGAAGGCCTTATGTGTGGTCCAGACCCAGGCTATGGGGTGGTTAAGGAGAAGAMACATGCCAGACAGAGGAGTAAGTGGGCCAGATGCCATGTCTSATACTGTTTCCTCTTTGTCTTCATGGAAAGAAGTGTAAAAAGGCTACATACATAGCCATCCTGAATAACTAGACAACATTTTTATTTCTGTTTCTGTTCGAGTGTTTAACAATCATTGCTGCCTTGTTTCTTAAGTGGAAAACCTCCACATCAGACTTTGAAGATATTGTGGGTCTTTCTGCTACCATGCACTGTGCAGGAGTTGGCAAGAAAATTCAAATCTCCTGTCTGCTGGCTCATATCCCATAGCTGCAGGAAGTCTCAAATTTTTTACACAGAAAGAATTTCTGACTCGAAAATGATTTCCAGGAGCTCTCCAGTATGGGAACTGTCTCAAGGAAAGAAATCAAAGCATGAACAATTAAAAGAGCTGTACTGCACGTGGTTGCAGTCTGTGTTCTAACAGAAAGAGAAATATTTTCTTCTTCAGCACCAGATACAGTAATTACAAGAGCAGAAACTTTATGTCACTTTATATATTTTACCAGAATTATCTGTGATAAGAAAATACCYGAAAGACTCAATAACACTGAGTATAAGAACAAAGTAGAGAGCCTTTCACGTCATCATTTTCTTGAGGAAGTAACAGAGTCAGAAAACTGGTAAAAGAGCATGACAAATTTTTAGAGAATATTAGCTACTCATAGCTTGATTTTTATTTTTCAGGGTACAGGGAAGGGGTTCCTTGTGCGCGTGCACCATGATGATCAGTTTTAGAACCTGGGTCTGAAGTTGCATCTGATATGCAAGTATTACTATGAATTTGTAGTACACAGCTTACTGTCTTGTTTGGGCTCCTCAGAGGGATGGTTCTGGAGGATTATCACTCTGRAAGGTTATTGATGAACGCAAGAGACAGAGCAAGAAGCCTCAGAGCAAGTATTTTTTCCCATTTTTTTAGTCAGTTATTTTTGTTTAAGTTTCTCTTTTGAAGTTCAGCATGTCCCTCATTTTCTTCCTATCGATGTACTTTTTACCTAAAAAGGGCCAGAACTAATATCCAAGAGAGACCATGAATCAATCCTTGAGCAATCAGAAGAGATATCCAACTTCCAAGATCAGTGTTGAGCTTTTAATTGAGGTRTGTCAAAATAACTCAAGGAGAAGGATGTAAGAGGAAATTTTACTAATTTTACTTTCATGGTATTTCATGAAAGCCAATAAACTGTGTAAGAAGAACAGATGCAATACAAAAGCCAAGATCTATTTGTCCTAATTAAACAAACAGCCAAACAAATAGAAATGAATGCCAAAATATTCTATACTATGCACTCTCCAATATCCAAGAATAATAGTTTACCTCATCTTTCCATTACGGCTCAGAATTGTGGTTGGCAGCATATCACTTTTTTATTATTCCTTTCATAACATTTATCAAATAGTTGTCCACATTGCAATTAGTCCTGTGTTTGAACCTCATGCAGATAGGCTTCTCTAAGATTTCAGCTGGTTAACTTGGGTACTGGTGGGAAAACAGTTCTAGGTACCAGAGAACGTAGCTTAAATATACCTACCAAGTGTCCAGGTTTTCCTGGACACATTTACTTTTTCATCTTGAATTTCCTTTAAGGTGGATTTTGAGGAAATGTAACAGATGCCTAGGCTGACTGTGCAAGATAGATGATTTCATTAGACTGCTGCACATCTGGAGACACTAGACATGTCCTCAGTCACGTGTCCAAGATTTCAGCCTGCTGCGTGTCTTGGTTGGAAGTACTGTTACTGCAAAATGTGCTAGATTGCTGTATGCAGCCAGTCCAGCACTGTGTGACTACACAGGCTCCAGGAAGTGTTGGCTAAACCCCTCAAAGATCCTCTGCTCATGTGGTCTGCACATGCAACAGAAACTAAATGCCTTCTGTGAGCATCAGATTTACTGCCCCTGTCCAGAAAAACTGCACAGWAAGTTTGATTCTCATAGATGGACTGTTTATTTATCTGTCCACATTTTACTGTGAGCACTATATTGTATTTTGATAAAAGGACATGGCTTTGGACTGACACAGAAGACTATCTGTTTACAGTGCAGAGGTTCAGGTGTAACTGACTGGAAAGAAAGGGAGATTACTTTTTTCCTGAACATGGCTTRGGCATAGAGCTTAGAGAGCCCTATGAGTCCAGACTGCTGGAGTGCGTACTGAGCCGCAACTTCACCAAGGCCTGCGTGGACTGTCCAGGGGGCTGCTGGCCTACAGGTGTCTGGGCTCTCAAAGCCCCAGAGGAGTTTCAGTGAAAGTTGCAGCAATAGGAGAAGCTAAGGAAAGCTGCTGRACTGGAGAACAAAGCTGGAGAAAAGGATTCATGCTGCAAAATAGGCTGAGTTAGAGAAGGATTTGATTTTAATCCATTTCACTYAGCAGACTTCAATGCTCTCTTTCTGAAAAGATACTCTCTTTCATTTTAGTGACCGAAATCCCTTTCGGTGTTTCTAGTATGCTAACTTTAAAAGAAAGGTAGAACAATTCTCTCTAGAGTTCTCACCTACTCGGACTATTGTCCAAGAAACACTGTACACATATTTCAATACACATACATGTTAGTGCATGCATATTTCTGTCTGGGTAACCCAATTTAGACTACAAAACCTGCCTAAGTAGTGAGATGAATATTGAATAGTTTGCCCACGCAATCTCCACTCTAATTCTTGGGTAAACTACTGTCAGCACCTGAGCTGCTTTCTTGTTTTCCTCTAGAGTCAATGGGAAGAGTGGGACTGCCCTTGGGACAACTGTCTGAGATAAGTGAGCTGAGGGCTTACCTGTCTCTCTCCACTGATTATAGAAGGAGCTAAAATGACAAGCTTAGGTTAGGTGCCAGGTGCCTATCTGTCAAAATCTTATCTAAAGATAGCTGAAATCAGGTGACGTGAACATTTTAAGGGTCATAAAATTAAGTTAAGGGAGGATCTATCTTTGGTGAATAGTGAGTATGATTCAGTCAGAATGAAACATATTTCAGATGTAACTGGGTGGTGACAGAGACAGTGACTGAAATCCTTACTGTGACAGACACAATGCAGAAAGAACCCAATTCCTGCAAAGTTACTCCTTTCCTAATGTTTTGGGATGGTTCCAGGAACAAAGCAGTACCAACGGGTAAACAGCTCAGGGAGTAAACCTGTAGTCTTGAATCTTTTATGGATGTACAGGAATGTATTAATTAAAGTCAATAAAGGACAGAAGCAGACATGAGGGCAGACCTGTTTGCATAGGCATATTCTTACACAAGATACTGGRTGGGGAGCATGGTCTCCCTTCTTGAGTTATTCTCTGTACAGGCTCAAAAAGGCCATGCACGTTGCTCATGTTCCCCAGCAGAGCCAGAGAGAACTCACCCTAGGCTACTCTGTGCTCTTTTGCAAAGCACTGTGTGTGTGAATGGATCAGCTAACCTTTACAGAAAAAGTACTATAGTAATTGGGAGCGCAGGCAAAATGAACAGGATTCTATTAAAGTTATTTAGAGGCAAATGCACTTCTATGGAATAGAATTGCTGTACTTGTACTTTTTGTTAATTATCATGCCTCTTAGATAATATTACCAGTTAAATAATACATGATGGATTGAAAAACAAATCAAACCTAAAGAAAAACATGTTTTCCTGTTAATGTGGTGAACTATTATATAAATGTTAAGTTTTCTACACTAGTATTTTTTGTGCAGAATTCCATCATCTGTCCTATTCTCTAACATTTATAAACAGTTCTATGTGCAATTCTGGCTCAAGTGTTTGTTTGTTTGTTTTTTTAAGTACTTGAGTCCAAAAAATGCAATATTCACCATAAAATGTGTCGTCTGTGAAGTTTTGAATTATTTTAGCCTGACACTACTCATTTGTCTCTTTGCTGTCTGTTTTTCAGCCAGTTGCATTCATGTATCTCAGCTTACATCCATATTTCAAGAACTCCCTTGATACTTTTCCCATAGTCTCTGATATTACTAATACTTGCATTTTAATACAGACAGTTAATTTATTTAGTGAAGTGAAATATGAATTTTCACCCAACCACTGTAATCCAGAGTAATGACTAGTTATATATTCTAATCCCTGAGAAAAGATAACAGAAGTATTCTCTGTAAGCAGACCTGATAATAAGATATAATGTTCCAAATGGAGAAAACCAAAGAGATATGCAGATTTGGAAGCCTAATAATTATGGAAAATTCAGACCCAAACTAATTCTAAACTTTACTAGCTCTCTGCAATGAGATAAACCAAGACTGGATCACTATATTCTCCCTTTTTTTTATGAATGCAAGAGCTTTGCATCATCTCTAATGCTAATGTAACCAGTAATTGTATTAAATTAACTTYGAATCAACATCAATTATTGGAAATGGTTCAAATTTTGCTCAGCTCTAACCCTATGTAATAATGGCTTACTAGAAGTGCAACAATCATAAATTTTAGTCTCATCTACTGTGCGATCTAGAAAGATGGAGAAATATTTCAYATTAAACAGAATATTTTAGGAATAACGGAGAGATTACATCCATGTCARTGCCTTACATTTTGTTCTGAGTTTTATTCTCTTAGTTTTGGTCTGAAGATATTCCTGTCTTTTATGAGCAGTCTTCATAGCCTTAAATTCTCAGGTCCCTTGTGCTTTTGAGATGGACTCAGCAGTGGAGTTACTCCTGTGCTCTGAGTGTCATTTTGTTCCCTCAAAAAATACAGAAAGTTTACCCARTTGTAGCATCTTTATGATATTTTCTAAATCTCTTATACACCTCCTGTCCTTCTGTTTTAATAAAAGCCATGCCGTGATGTCATGAAGGTAGTCAGTAGTGTAAAAGTATCCCCAGTAAACAGGTAAAAAACCACTGCTGGTCACCAGCATTCAGTTACACCTTGCAACAGCAGTGAAGCCCCAGAAGAGGAGCTGCAAGACTGAGTGTGGAAACAGCTGGGTGAGGGCTAACAGCATCTCCTGAACCCCAAGCAGCTGGAGCGTACTGGGCAGGACGCACACCAGAGTCAAAGTAGCTCCCGTGGAGCTGTAGACAGGCCACAAATGGCAAGGGAGTGGAATTTCTCTCAATCTATAGGATTTTCTTTTAGCAGTRTACATTTTGTAAAAGGAAGTGAAAGAAATTTGTTGAAAATGGATCAGAAAGGGAAGGCAAAGAAAGCAATCCATTGCGATAGGACTACACTCCTCAGCAAGGCTGATTACAAAATCTCTTCTTATTGCTGAGAGATCACTGAATAGTATCAGATGCAGGAAATACAAACTTTACACAGAGTTGTCACTGCCAGCTGTTGACATGATCTGAGTTAGTCACTAATTGCTATATACACGGCTCACACAGGCAAGCTCAGGTCAGCTATTCTTGGCTGGGATATTTCCTGCCAAAAAATCAGTCTGTCCTTTCTCTTCGTGTAGATTAGCTACTAAGGGAGAATTACTTCTCCTTTCAGTCGTGTTCATCAAAAATGCATGCAGAACAAGTATAGTCTTTCATTAGTTTAAGTACCAACCCTTTTTCTGTTTCATCAGTTATATTCATCTAGGAAGTCCACTCATCTTAGAATACGAGCTAAATATAGAAGAGGTTTTAAACTTTTTATTTCAAGAACTTCCAATATTATTGTTGTGTGATTTCCCATGAAGAGCTTGGCTTAGAAATCTAAATGTATTTTTTTCTCTTTTGGCTAAGTTATCACATACACAAATGAGATTAGAGAGTGCTACGTTGTTCAGCTAGTTATTTCAAATTCGAAACTGTTTAGAAGTGCTTGAAGTCTTGACATTTCATGGAGGGTAAAATGCAGTAAGACATCCCAGGCAAGTGCTGGAAAGGATCTGTAAAAATGAGAAAGGAGAATTTTACATACTTGGGCAAAATGCGTGTGGGAATTCTTTCCAGACATTCAGCAGACTTCCTAAAGGTGAACAAAATACAAACAATGTTGTTGCATTGCTTTTGCTTCTTGTTGCTCTTTTCTTGGCAACTGCTCTGCACTCATTTTTATCAGCTGAAACAATATATTGTAAACCAAATCATATGCTCTAGCTCTGGCATAAATTTTTTTAATGCTAAAATTTCCTCTAGGCCTAAGTGATAATTCCAGATGTTGGCTCATTTGACAAATGGTATCTCATGATGGTGACTGCAGCCCAGCTTAAGTSATGGTCCATCCTACTACATCTTGCTCTGTGATACACAGAACAAGAAAATTAAAAAAACTCTGCTAAGGCAAGGGTTTGCTTCAGTGTGGCATATTGTTGAAGCCTGAGTCTCCTGATCCAGATACTAAGAAGACAGCTGCGCAGCTGTCTCCTGTCTTGTCCTGGCACTGTTCTCGGGGTAAAACACTGGTGTACAACCTGAGATGTTCTGCCAGGGCAGCTCTGCCTAAGTGCTACTTCTTCCTTTTGTGAGGCTGATATGGGTCACACAATCAAGGAATCTTTGCTGGCCATTTCTGTCAGACTAAAACCCAAACACTGACTCAGTGGCTKTCTCAGTCCCGCAGGCTTACTGTGCTCGTTGAACTCCTAGCACAGGTACCAGCTAGTGGTGGGCAGGATCATTTAACAGGAGCTGGTGACACCAGCTGGTCTGTCCTACTGTCAGGTGTGTGACCTGCCAGGCACTTGAAAATAACCAGTCAGTTTTAACAATTAGTATCATCTTCAACTTTTAGGAAGAATATCTTCAAGCATTTGCTTTGTCCTAGCAGGAAACCTAACTGTAGATATTATCTTATGAATAACAGCCTGATAAAGCGTGATTTCTCATGTGCTTGGGCCCTTTAAACTGCTCCAAAAGTGATATACTTTTCCCCTATCACAGTACTCTCTAGGGCAGACCCATAAGAAAGAGAGACAGGACATGCTGCTGCTGATCTGAAGTTAGATACCTCCATATTTCAGCTGCAGCATGGGTATTCGTTGGCTAGTCAACCTCTGGCAAATAAACTGTGTTATGGTTAACTACAAAGTGCAGATTTCCCTTTCCCAGCTTGAAAGCTTTGAAATGTTTAGTTGCCTTTAAATTCTCTCTCAAACGTATTCATTTTTGTATCCACTGACAAAACAGAGAGGCAGCCAAGTGAATATTCAATAGGTTAAATAGATAATTAATAATAAACCAGTGCATTTTCAGCATGAATGCTACTGATCTGAAGTCTTTTTGTAAGCAATTCCCATGGACCACAGAGAACTCTAGTTTTATAAACATCTCCGTACTTTACATTATTTCTTCTTGTTGGTAGCAGTTTATATGTATATATCCAACTTGGAAAAATCAAATTGTAGGATATTTGCAGWGTTTTCTACTTCTATGGAATAGAAATGTAGCCGTTGTTCAATCCTAGAGCATTAGTTTACCAGTAGTTCTTTTTCCAAAGACTGCTTTTGGAAAGCTGAGTTTAAGGACTTAATCCTTTTACCACAATAATAAGGTGCTTCACTATGTGTTGTTCTCTCTGCTGTAGCCCATTGCAACTGTTTTGTGGCCAAATGGAAAGATACCTGGGAGTATTTTTCTGGGTAACAAATGGTTTTCTCTATACTTTTTTATGTGAAAGGTATGYATATAACTACTTTCTTGTTTAAGCACACTGCACAACAGGTTAAGTTGATCTGTGATTTTCACATTCACCTAAAGAAGAAGAGAAAGGGAAAGCTGAAAGACCGTGTGGTCTACTAGTCAACAAAGGAGACTGGAATCTGACTTGTGTAACTGCTAATTCTTAGCTTGGCTGTTACCTTCTTCTCTGATTTTGGATGAGTTCTTTGGGTTTTGCTATTGCTATATTAACTCATCTTTTTCACCCATTAGATCCTGTCTAGGGATTTCCAGGACAGGAACRTGCACATGCACCACTGAGTGCACTTAGGTTGTGCCATAAATTAAAAAGGGCCAAGGCACAGATGTGGACATGGGAACTCATTCATTGATTCTGTTAAAATATTACAAAGTTATGGTTTCGACTCAGTACAATTAATGCTTTCCCAGCAATTTCCAAGTACATTTCAGGAGCTGGCAGGGACCATGAATTTTTCCTACTAATTAGTCTGGATACCACTCCATGCCAGTAGTCTCAGTGCCAGAGAATGGCACATTTAATTTATTAGTATAGCTATAACCGCAGTGTCCACTGTAGCTGACAGATGTGCAACACATCTGAATACAGATTCAGATTGTGGAGTGACCTGCATGTGCCCAGTAAGTCACCCGTGGCCTGGACATGTGCAATTAGTTATGTATGCATACTGCTAATGTGTCTGACAAGTGCAGGATGTGCTGGGCCCATGTGCATCCACTGAGTAATTTCACATGCATATTTATAATGCAAGGTGTGTTATGTGTAATAAGATGTATCCACACACACAGAATATATGCCTGATTTGAGATGTCCTACAAAAATGTGTTCTCTGCATGCGTGTCAACTCTGTAGAGTTGACTGTGTATGCAGGACAGCTAGATGTCTAATATTCCTAGACAATTGGCCAAATTTATCAAATCCAGATTTCTTTTTCCCCTTGAACATCATTTCTAGGTGGAAATATAGATCGTGTGGTAACTGCAAGCTTTTGACACCACAATACAGTGGATTAGGTTCACATCTCTTTGTTTCAGTCTTAGTTCATGATTATGCCAGTATCATAGCAATGAGAGAAAGTGGAAGTAGGAGACTTGAGACAATCCTGGTAGTTGATGGACCAGGGCTGTTAGTCAGGATTTACTGAGATTTCAGAGACTCTTAGTCAAAATACAYTCTGTGGAATAGATATTGTGCTTGTTATTAAGCCTAATCATATTCAATGTAACTGTGATGGTATTTATAACCTAGCTTTTAAGGCAGAGTTATAAAGACCTTAAGTGAGATTTTTTTATATTACTTAAGGGAATTAGGTGATCAGTTCCCATTTAAAGCTAGGGAGCAAATGACGGGTATTGAACTTCTCTCAAGAACTCTTGAGCTTTTGTTCTTAATAACTTCTTATAGGCCTTATTTACAACTTTTTATARTTGCATATGGTGTATCATTTCACTGAGTAGATATAAGTGTGCTTGCTGTACAGGCCCTGAAAATGCTGTCCAGTATTGTACTTCTGAGTTTATTCTGTCCTTTTACACAAACACTTACGGGAAATACAAGATACAATATACACAGCGGAGTGGTGAGTGGACTGGAAAGAATTGTCACAACAGGCACTGCCAAAWGCTTTTTTTTAAGCAGTCTGGTGTAAGCCTAATGAGATCTACTGCGGTTAAAATGAATTAAAAGTCTTTAAAATTCTTCTCTCAGCTAGTTTTGTAAAATGTGGTAATCCTTGTAAGCATACATCTTGAAAGATGTCCTTGAAAAATATATTTAAAGCAGCAAACATGTAATTGGTGTAAACAACATGCCAGCAAATGTGCAACTGCAAGCTCTTAGCCCCATTACTGGAGGATTTCATTATATTTCTGTTACATAAGATCTTTTCTCTGTCTGTTTTCCTTTTTTTTTTTTTTTTTTTTTTCTTAGCACATATGTGTATCCATCTGCCCAACCACATCCTAAGGGACCCAGAGAGTGTGAGAGAATGAGGCTGTTTTATGTCTGTGTAAGCAGTTGTTCCACATCTACTCTTCTCTGCACTACACTGTAACTAAAAACCTATTCATTTAAGTTTTAAAGTATATATTTCAAACTGTATTCATTAGGAATGCTTCTCCTTCCTTTTTTGACCACAGTCTTACAGGGTTATTGAAGCTTGGGGACTGAGTTCAATCTTGGCAGGTCCCTACCCCCCTCCAGGGTCCAGGTTCAGTCTGTATTTGGGTTCTTTTGTGCTGATGCCTGCAAATTCAGCAGMGAAGTTCAAGAGAGGATAGATGAGCCCTAGCATTGCTGAGGCCAATCTCCATTTCAGAGCTGAAAGGTGACAAAAAGTGCAAAAGTGAAATTGGTCCAGGAAGATTTTAAAGAGTAAGTCATAAATTATTTTTTTTTCCCTTTTCCCCCATTCCTTCCTCTTTTCAAGAGAAGGCGTTTCCAGTAAAAGCTAAATTTGTCTCAGGAATTGGCTCTGTTCATTTGAACAGYGTTGAATGTCTTGCTGCTAAGAAGGACTCCTGGTGCTTTTTTTCAGGTTTTGTCTCTTTCTGGTTTAGGTATTCTCCTGTGTTATAAATAAATAGGTAAATAAACAAACAAATAAATAATATGTGTGCACATGCATGTGCATATACACACACACATAAAAATATACATATACATATAGGCAGTACAGGGTCAAATTTTCCTCCTACTGTGTCTGTGAGCTTGGTTGTTTTTGAGGGCATATCACATTTTGGGGAAAGACAGATAATAATCTAATAATGATTGTAAGCACACTGCTGAGGAGTACATGATTACACATGACTACACTCAGATCTCCAAGTGCTTTTTGGACTAGTGGCATGCCTGGTCTGTAGAGTGACCACCAACAGCTTTAACTTTTGAAGATCTGTAAAGAAAGATCTATAAGAAGCCAGGTATATATTTTGTTCAGTGAGAATATGGAATGAGAGTAAAACGGAARCAAGACAATTTGGAGGTGAAGTAAATAGAAACATATCTGAGGAGGAGGTAATTATTGGCTGAAGGAGAGGGGAATGAAAACTAAGCACAGCTGGACTCCTCTTTTCTTGGGAATCTGGAGCAGTTTGTCCCAACAACAGCACCTTGGTCCTACCGAAGCCTCTATCCAAAGTTAAAGCTATGTAAGGTCTTTTCCAACATCAAAAATACTTTTTAAATAAAAGAAGATGGATTGAAAGAGTTGGGCTGTACACTGCAGCTTTAAGGAAGCTATCTAAAAAGAGAGAAAAGGGTTGGAAAAAAATTGTGAGCAATAAACATATCAAAAAGAAAGGATTTATTACCGTCTTGCTGCTATTCTCTGTCATCCTTTTACTTGGAATTGCCTTTAAAGAGGAGAGGAAGATAGATAACGTAAGTCAGTATCAAACTGTGAGCTCTGCCTTGGTGACAAGAAGGCACAGCAGTCCAGCACGGGGCCATCAATTCATTAGAGCCCAGGAGGACATATGGGCTGGGGTGCTGCATGCACCCCACCTGTGGGGCAATGGGTTCCTCATGGGGGCCACACTAGGCCTTCCTGGGGCAAACTCATACTGAGATGAGTGAACTGCAAAGCCCTGGCTTTGGAGGAAGACGCCGGTGAGCTCTACGGCCAGCTAGGTCCCAGYCTGCTGTTGAGTAAACGGGACACCTTGGGGTTGCTGCCAGCTTCCTCCAGCGAGCCCCTCTGAGGTAGGCATTATGGGACCGATGGCTTTACCCACATGACCGTTTGACACGGTTTGTATGAAATATACTTTGTAATATACTTGCGTATATTACATTTAGAGGTACATTTCAAATGTTCTCTGTGATTCACTATGGACAYAGCATTAGCTGAGCAAGAATTAGTCATAGCCAGAGTCCTTACATAGGCCTTATGGATTTTGAAGAAATATTCTTTTTCTGCTGGGAAAACACCAATTAGTCAAAACTGAAACATGTAGAAAAGCTGGCTTTAACACTCTTTTCTACTCAAAATATATTCCAAATTGCAAGAATATTTTGACCTTTTGTAGGCAAAATGTTTTAATTTTGCAGATCAAGATAATGTTTTAGTGTAATAATGTAGACATTTAGAAAGTATGAAATTAAGATAGTAAAGTAGCAAAATTAGCCAAAGAAAATATAATAGTTGACCTAATCTAATTCAGACATTTGGTTCATATAAAAAATATTTTGCCTTCTTTTGTCTGGTGCAATACTCCCAGCATTCCCCCCTCTCTCCTTTATTGTCTGATGGATATGATTAATGGCTCTTATCCGTGTGAGATTTTCATGTTTGTCTTCTAGTTTTAGAGGGGAATTTTTTCAGATATTTCCATGGTTTTCTTAGGGTGGGAACTCCTTTTTTCTAAAGTTTAAAGTTTAGTTTGGTTTACCTCAACTAAATGAAAAAAATTTAAAGTTTTCACATACATTTCCAAAAGTTAAAAAAAAAAAAATCATATTATGGATTTGAACACAGTGAAAACTTTTTCATTCACATGACTATAAGAAAAATCATCTCCTTTAGCATGCCATCAATAAAGAGAAATGCACACAGTAAATTTAATTTTCTGTGTGAAATCTTCTATAGCAAAGCTGTATTGTCCACATTTTAGAAATTATCTGCTAATTTATATCTCATGCAGGCAATAAGACTCTTGGCCCAAAGTTTATTTCTAAAGATGTCTTAGAAAATGTCTCTGTCTCCTCAGATTAAGGCTTTTTCCAGTGGAAAAAAATGCTCACTATTGATTTTCTGATGATGGTAATTAAATCAACTAACATAGAAATGAATATTTAACTCATACCCTGTATAAAAGAACTTTACTGCCTAGCAGAAAAGTTCTGTTACTCATTCTCCTGATAGGCAACAGTCTCCTGAAGTACAGTGAGGTAACAGCTAGCCTATTCTTCTTCCCAAATTCATGTACATAAGGTAAATATTAGCAGCTTTGTTAGGACTATCAAAAGAATGGTTATGCTGCTGGAAGTCATATATGTTCTGCAAACTGTATTATTAGAAAAATAAGTGCAGAATAAACAAACAGTTAGACAAGATAGTGAGAATACATCAAATTTTGCTGTAAAACTCAGCTCTTTCTCTGGCTGAAATGATTCACTAATGTTACAAACAGTCTCTAGTTCTGTTTTTCTTTTACAAAACCTCCACCCCTCTCCTAAACTCATAAGCCCTAGAAATATGTAAACATCCCTTTTATCCAATAGGTAGTTTTTCCTGACCATGAAAGTTGCACACTTTGGGATTATGGAGAATGTAACAAATAAAAAAAAATCTTTTTGATGTTAAAAAAAAAAAAAGAACTAGAAGCAGTCACACATGTCTAACTATCACATATGTATCAAAAATTTATATATAGCTTAATAATCATACTATTTTAGACCAAAACCCAGTTTCTATCTACAGGAGCTGGTTAGATGACCTGTGCCTCTTTGGTAGCTGACTCACTAGTCACTTACTGAGAATGGACTAAGAAAATGCATAAGCTGAAATTTTCATGACTGTAGCATGGCAGTGAACTAATTTTCCTACTGAGACAAGCAGAATGCATATTCCACAAACCAAAACTGAACCGGTGATAGTTTAGTTTATTGCTCTATTAATCCTATTRCAACAGAACCTGAATAGTGCAAGTTGGTTATGCAAAACGTAATTGAATATCAGTGCAAATACTGGGTCACATTCAATGCTTCACCAAAGCCATGGAATTATTTTGGACCTCTGAAGAACTGAGCTAGGCTTGTCCAGAATTACAGAGAAGGACAAGTATCAATCACTGCAGAAATACCTTCATAGTACTGATAAAGATTAAGTAGATTTATCTTTAGGGAGATGTTTTGTTAATTTATATATTTTTATATAATATTTTCTATCAATATTGACATTAAAAGGAAGCAAGTTTACATCCACAGCTGGTATGACTGAAAGCCTGCTTTTCCTATTTTGGCTAGAATGACTGATCTTCACTGTAATAAAAGGACATGACACCATGAGAAGAATATGCTATTGGTTGTCATTTGGTGTATTAAAAGAAACTATACCTAAAGCATTTATAGTCCTTGATCTACTATTAAAAAGATCCTAACTGAGTGCAGCATCTAAATTCAATCACATTTTTACTCTGAAATCAATGAGGTGTAAGTGTATGCTTAAAGATAAGAACTTGGTCGCAGGACCGGGCAAGTTAGCCACTGAGTTACTATTGGTTTCAAAGGGAGATCAGTACTGTTATCATTAAGATATCATCAGATATCATTAATAAATGCTGAAAAAGTGCATCACTAAGCCTTATATTTGTTAGAAATCTTGTCTTAATCGTTATGTCCTTGGCAGTAAATTGAACAGCATCAGGAAATGTTCTCTAGATGAGTGGCCCAGTAGCACAGTCTGGCCACATCTTTACAGCTTCATATCCAAAACTGGGTGACTGGATCCAAACTGGAAAATGAGTCCCTGGCAATACATTACTATTAGTATCTCAAACCATGCCAAAGGATTAGGGAGAATCTTAACTGGCCTAGGTCAAAACTATGCCAGGAGCTGTTCTAACACTAACAGATAAAATGATTGTGTTTCCCTGTCCACTAAAAATTCCCTAGCTCTGTTTAATTCATGAAGGCATGGCCCCTATATCTTGAATTTGCTGCAAGAGTTCTCATAAGATTCAATATTTGGTATGCAAAGGGAGAAGGTTATTTCCCGAGAGAAGTCAGGCTGTTCTTTAGATGTCAGCTGCCATGGGAAGGAGTGTTGATTTCCTTTGCTTATCAGATGATGGTTTGCAGTGTACTAGGAACTTCTAAGACGACTAGATATTTTGCAGAGCAGTAATGTTAGAAAAATGCATGTCTAATGAGGAAAAACTATTAATTCTTTTCTAAAAGAACTATGGAATGATTTTACCCCATTATTGAAAGTTTAACATTTGGATGGCAAAGATACTTTGAAGGTCCTGATATACAGCCAGGTTAAATAATAGAGGGGTGTCCCATCTCAACCTAAAAAATAGAGATACTTTATAAGATTTTTTTGCGTCCCCTAAGCATCAAATATTAGCTATTGTCAGAGGTTTGATTCCAGACTTAATCAATGAATGATCTGATCTAGTTTAATAAATTTGATACCCCTATATAATGTTTTTGAGGATTTTATCTAAACTGTTCTGTCATTCAGTCTGTGTCATATTTCCTTTCCCTGTTTTTCTTCATTCGGAAGTAGATTGATCAAGCATCTCTCTACTTTTCATACACTTATTTAATGTAGAATATGACTATGCATTCAGCTGTTAGTAAAGGTACCCAGAATTGAAATCAAGGCAAGTGATGCTGTCATTTTGTTTGCCGTATCTCCTGCCTGCCGCTACCTTTAGAGAGTGGAAAGAGAGAGAACTGTGCTTTAGGATGTGCCATCATGTGCAGTTACACTTTCAGCTGGCAAGAGCATAGGCAAAGCCTGAAAAAAAAACAAACCATTCCATCAGTCTAATGTAGACCATGAAAAATATCTGCTTCAGACAGCAAAGTCAGAAATCTAAAACCTGAATCAATAATACAAGTGATGTGAAAAAGAGAGGATATAAAAAGCCAACAGCTTTCATTTTCTGAAGAGCTCATGGTTTTGGATGGATTAAAATACCTCAATTCTTTCCTGGAAGGCAAGAACATAGAAAAGATGAGGGAAAGCATGAGAGGAACAGAAGCTGTTATAACTCTAATGAACATTATTTGACTGAGTCATTGTATAATTTACAAAATTAAAATCATATGGGTTTTGTCCTTTGCCTACTGTTTGCAAATTTTTTCAATGTGATCACAGAGTTGCCATTTTTTAAGAAACCTGAGTGCTTTCTCTATGTTTTTCACATTAAACCAAGTGAAATCATTTTACTTTCCACTGACAGGCTGTGCTTTCTGTTATCCTTTCCAGTGTGACTTTTCAGTAAGCAAGATCCCTCTGACTTTCTGGAGCCCTTTTAAAATTTCTTTTCTTAGGAACTTAAATTTTCCAGATGTCAGAGATTTTAAAACACCCAGTATATAGTGATCTGATCAATGTTTTAGTAGTACTTTCAAACATTGACATAACTTGTAGAGAAAATACATAATGGCATGTGGAGATATAAAGATTTTATTGGCATTAGCTTGTACTGACTGCATTACTCACATGTGGGGAAGTCATGAGTGCTTTGTTATCGCTATTTATTATTTATATAGTGCCAAGAATGTGCTCAGCAGCACCTTGTTATTAATATAGTAAAACCTTTTTACAACATGGCCTATCACGTATTTACATTAGGCTCTGTTGTAGAGGTATTTCAGAACACACTGTAGGATTTTAATTTTTGTTGGTTTTATTTTCCAATATCTTTCTCCCTCTAAATTCTGGATGCTTTTTCTTCTTCTTCTTCTTCTTCTTCTTCTTCTTCTTCTTTTTTTTTTTTTACAAGTATTCAAAGTCTATGACTAAAGAGCTGACCAGACACCTTTGGATTTTTTTTTTTTTTTTTTTTTTTTTTTTTTTCCAAACACATTCAAGCTTTAGTTTTGTAGTGTTAATCACTAGTATTTTGTGATCTGCTGGGATAAAGCGTTGGTACTTCTCATTGAGAATTTGGGAGTCTAGACATCCACTGGGATAGAGCAAGTATTTCTTGCTTTGAAATACCTCATGCTCCAAAATAGAAAAGTTTATCACCATTGATTTTTGAAAAAAGAAGGCTGATTTCCCTATTTTAATGCAGGGAAAAAAGGCAGAACAAATGTGCCAGGGCTTTTTTCTGTTACCTTTCCTTTTTTTCCAGATAGTTATATTTTCTTGCAATACAAAAATGTGCACTTGTACCAAATGGTGCTCCTTGCCTGAAAATCTATTTTGTATATGACCAAACTGTTTTTAGTAGCAGTGCTGAAATGGATGCATGACAGGATCTTTTATAGGAAGCTCTCAAGTGATGGAAATGAAATCGTGATATGAGAGGAAAATGCACAAGAAAATTGGGCAAGACAAGAAAAGGTACTGAGAAACTCCAGCGGTTGATCCTCACACTTGATTGTCAGGGTTTCATGGCTAGCAATAAGCATACATAGGCTATTAAACATTTTGGGAAAGAAGCAGCTTGCAGTATAGCTATTTTGTTAGGTAATTCAGCTAAAATAAAACTGCAAATGCAGGGAGCAATGGTTGTGAGCCATAAGAGGTCAATGCCTTGTGCGTGCTGGGCCCGGGCAGCAGGGAAGGATGCGCTGCCCTGGCAGCTCGGCAGCACCGGGGAAATCGCTGCCCAGACTCTGCCGGCCTCAGCGGCGGGGAGTCAGCACCGGAGGGAGAGCCCCTGAATTTAAGCCAGAAGCAGGCAAATTAAGCTGTGATCGGTGAGGCACGAAGACCATTTCAAAAAATAAATTTAACTCACTCTCTGTAGAACAGAACGGCGGCAGTAAGGAAGAATTGTGGCCACACAGCGGGCAGCTGCGCCAGCAGCAGCAGGCAAACACACTCACCTGTGTGCAGTGCTTCGCTGAGCCATGCTGACCTACCTTAAATGACTCTGAGAGTCCTTTGCCTACATACATGTGTATAGACACCTACTGTATTCAATTTCAGCACAAGGGCCATTGCTCTCTGAGAAAATCTTATTTCTGGCAATTTTCTGCGTCATTAATAATCAGTAGCCTGGTGAGGTGTGAAAAACTGGTGGAAATTTAGAGTATGTGAAACAGAAATCTCTGACAGCTCTTACGTGGCAAGAGTACAGCTGCTTTAAAAGTTTGCAGTCACTGGGGAGCTTATGGGGGTTTTGTTCTCTTTTAAAAATATGTTTTTGCCTGACTTTGCAGCAGCAAAATGTTTATTCTGTGCACCTCTGATTTGAATAACTTCTTAGTTACATCCAAGACAGTTTTATTTTCAGACTGAAAGCACCTGCTTGTCATCATAAATGTGCCTTTCTCCTTCTTAAGCTGTTTGTGCTTATGAAAACTGACTGGCCAGAAAGACTACTTTGGCAAAAAGAGCCATCTGCACATGGCAATGCTGACAGTAAAATTCATTAAGGGTACCAAGAACTCATCAAGATATTTTAAAAGGAACTCATTTTTTTTCCAATTCTGATGAGAAGTAATTCACAATAAATCCTCATAAAACCATAGATCCCAAAACTACAAGAGACTATTTGACAGCTTCTTGTCTGACCTCCTATAACACATACCATAAAGCTTCCTTAAATTAAATCATCCTTATACTAAAGTATATTTATCTCTCTCTCACTGCCCCTGCTCTCCACACAAACTCACTCAAAATTCAATATGTATTTTGCAAGTGGCAGAGAGAGATGATCCACTGCAAGTTGAGGTAATTTGTTCCAGTGAAAAATTCCTTCACTGTAAAAAATATGTGCCTTGTTTCRTGCCTGAATTAGTTACACTCCAGCTTCCAAATACTGGATATTGCTGTATATTTGTCTGCCAGGTTAAAGACCAGTTCACTGCTGAAATGTTGCTTTAATGAAGGTACTTATTTAGAGATTGTGATGAAATAAACTCTTAGTTTCTTTATGACAAACTGAAATTGAGCTTTTGGCCTAGAAGGCCTGATATCCAGTCATTTATTCTTTCTCTGGAAGACACATTATCCAGTAATTTAATCATTCCTGCGGCACTTTTCTGCAGTTTCACCCATCTGTCCACATCCTCCCTGAATTGGAATAGACACAATATACCAGTAGCTGTTTGGTAATATCAACGGTAATACCTCAATGCCAAGCGCAGGGGTGACACAGGCTTCCCTCTTCTTCACCATATTCCCTGGATCCCAAGAGTGCACCCCAGGACCTCTGGGCTGCTGTATCTGTGAAGGCAGCAGATGTTCATCTGGTACAATCACCGGATCCAACACTTTTCTTCAAAATTTCATTGATTCCTAGGGTTAAATTCTCAAGCATTTTTCTTCYGGTCTGACAGCCCCACTGGACTTCTGAGGGCTGTCAGGTCTCTAGAAATGACTTCTCAGCGATTACACTATTTTACTTGCACCTAAAGGTAGGAAGCCAGTCTCTATAGTTTCCCTATATTGTATACATGAAAGTGATTCTCAGTGGGACATTTCATAAGAGTTACATAACATAACTGTGAATATATGACTTCCTATTGCCCACAGAGAATCTAATGAGATTAAGCTCCTAGCTTAGACCCTTAAAGGGAGATTAAGTGAACACCATTCCCTTCCACATCTCCAATCCTATTCCATTCAATGAAACAAAATAAACAGCATATTCTCTGCACCTCTTACCCTTTAGTTGTATGACTGCACCCCACCTTAAAGTCCACTCAGTGCTTTAACTGAAGTAGCATTTAGCAGTCCTGCTAAAATGCCTCAGGCATTTCTTCATTGTGGACCTTCACCTCACTTCAGCAGCTGCAGACATTTCTGAAACACTTTGCTGATCCACAGTTTTCAAATTGCATGTACCTAGCAGGCACTCTCATTATAACGATAAACTATTTTGCACTACCAAAGCTGTGCCTTTGRTCTCATGTCTATAGGATCCAGCACATCATGTACTATCTGAAAGGATTCACATTGTTCATAAGATTCTGTTTTACTGGTCTAGGTTACAAGTTGGAAATTTCTCTTTTTGGATTCTGGGGGGTGTGGGGGGGGAAAAACATCCTGTGATTCTTGTATGGAAATACGCTTCTTTTGTTGCTTCACATCTTTGCGATTAGGAAAAATGTTTCTGTGTGGGTCTTTGATGAGCCTCTCTGTTAAAGGTCTGCCTTATTGTCAGAATTGCTATAAGTTCTTAGTAGATGTATTTATCGCTAGACCTAAATATACTGCATTTGATAATACATAGCATTCATTTTAGTCTGTGTGTGTGTGTTCAGTTTTTTTAAATATGGTTGTGATGTGCTGAAGGCTGTTTTATCTTATGCTRTAAGGTGCTATAAGGTTTCCTCCCAAGAGGCCCTCATTACATACAGAGGAAAGGTCCTTTGCTTTGCTGGTTCTCACCAAGTCTGAAAGAGTAGAGGAGGAGACAGGAACAACATGATATTTCTGTTTGGTTCCTCTGTGATATATTGTGCTTAAGAAGGTCCATCAATCATGGTGTGGGGCTGGTTGGACATTCATAATTTAATAATTTATAGACCACAATGGTTGTGGGTATGAAAACTGTATTTTGATTTCTTGAGATGGTTCATATTTTCAGGGTGAATAATTGCACATAGCCCCACAATGGAATTCCAGACTTAAATCTCTCCCACAAAGTTTGCAGTAGTTTGGATGTGACTCTATTAACACTGAAGTCAATGTATCAACTTGAGTCTTCTGTCAGACTCTAAGCAGGTCAAGCTGGAATCGCTGGTGCCAACACACACATATATGCACACGTCCCTGCTGAACTTTGTTTTTATGAACTTTACAGCTTGGATCTGTCTTGGGAGAACTAAGGTCTCTTAACTTCCTGGGAAATGTGCTTGTTAGAACATCTTTGCAACAAAGTTTGACCTTCAGGCTTCAAGGGGCACTTAAGACATATTAATAATACATAGTTTTAATAACAGAATTTTAAGCAAATTGTTTCTCATTTGCAGCTGAAGTAGTAGCATATGTGGTGCACTTCTTGAGTCATTTGTAATATAATAATAAGTACTGTTATATCAACTTATATTTTCATTGCTTTTTTTCTCAGTTTTGGTGAAGTTCTTAATAAATATGAGTCATGTACCGTGATTATATAATGCTATGCTCTGAGTTCAATGCTACGCTAAGGTGCATTGAACTACTGACTTTCCTAAGAAAGCTAAGGAGCTGAGTGGGTTGAAGAACTATACCCAAGCATCATTTTTTGGAACACCAGAAATTATTGTCACAATAATTGCAATACAAGCCTCTGTAAACTGGTCTGCCAGTGTGCTCGGTTCCTACCAAAATTTGCTGGGAAGCCATTCAGTGTTCACAGTGTGTTTGGAACACCCCCAGGAACTTTGCTAGCTGTGCACTATAATGATATGCAATTGTAATTTCTGCACCAGTGAATGCATGCTCTGCTGCCTCACAGAGTGGCCAGGGCACACTTACCATTCCTTTACAGAAAAAGGGGAATTACCTCTGTTGTTGATGTTGATTTGGTTTTCAGTTAGCTACTAAGATTGCCTCTGTCAGAAAGAGCAGAGGAATAGTTTATCCCAGAAAGCTGGCAGGCAATGAAAAGCAAGTTCCATCACATCTAGTAAAGTGATACCATTGCTGTACATTATGTCACATCATAGGTGGACGAGGTACTACCACTGTGATGAAGAAGGTGGACTGTGGTAAGAGAGCTTCTGCAAGAACACGTGAAAAATGTTGTTATGTTTGTTAGTGGGTTAGAAAGCAAGCTGGATTTGTACATGCACTGTTTAAACATGCAAACAACTGAAGCCTTAAAGGGTCAACCAATGACTTGCAGCAGTCTTCCTATTTACTTCTGACCTGGTGCACTATTTAAGAAGAACTTTAATATCTCAGGAACAATTACATAGCAGTTGTTGAGCAATTAAAATTGTATGCCCTTCCTGGTTTAAGAACATACCACATCAGCTCAGCCTAAGAGACTTGCTCACTCTATACTCACTCCTACTCAGACAAACTAGACTTTGCTAGGTATAGACAATGTAAACAATTCAAGAACCCAAGCCTTCTTATTTGGAAAAATAGATGGAAATAAAGATATTATTTATACTRTACACACTTTCTGGAGTGGAGAAGAGAGCCGTTTTCAGCTTCTTGTGCTAATAGCTAATTGCTTTGTCTAGCAATTTCCTGCTGTTTGGCAATACTCCTGCTGTGGATCACGAGTGCTCTAACGGATTTGGCTTGTACTGATRCTGCTCTTTTCCTGGACTGATTTAATTGCTTTTGTTATTGTGAAGAATCAACACTGACTAATCATTGGTGTGTCTGTCTGCTAAGATGGTGTTGTTTATGAGTATGCTGTTTAATTGTCTTGCTAGTTACTGTTTTTCAGTCCATTTCTGTTTCTGTGGATTTCAGTTTCTTCCTTACAGCAGTCTCATTTAGGCATTTTTTTTTTWAAAAAAAAAACATATTCAGGCTGACATGTATGCAGAAACTTTCCTCTAGTTCACTTTCAGGGCAAAAAAGTTCTTACATGGGAACAACCCTACCTGGTTAGATTCAAGAGTCTTGTAGCCCTGTATCTTGTTTTGGACAGTGGCTAACTGAGGCTGGCATACAAGTGGGCCATCTGTCTAACATCCTGTGTTAAGGCTCACCAGAAATATGAGTTGAATCCCTCCAGTGCCAGGATAGCAACCCTGAGCTATCCCATGGCCCTGTATCACCTCCAGTGGATGGTGTGCACCTTCCTTGCCTTGCAAAACATAAGACAAGCGAGTGGTGAACAGCAGATACTGTGAGGGGATATGAAAAGCAAACGCATCACAGTACTGCTTCAAGGTGTGTTCCTAGCTTCCAGTGATCTGTGGCTCGTCTTTGAATCCTTAAGCTAGAAAAGTTTGTGTTAAATGTTGTATGTTTTTCTTCCATGTGTACTTTTAGCATGTGTAAGGAAGAATCTCATTTGCTTTTTTTTTTTTTTTNTTTTTTTTTTTTTTTTTTTTTTTTTTCCTTTGAGTATTCTTCCAGATTATCTATTTTGATGCCTTTTAGTGGGTGGATAAATATCCTCTGACCCTTTCTGAATACGTATAAGCCCAGTGCCATACCTTCCTCTTCGTTTCTAAATGTCCAGTGGGGAATACAGAACTATTCTTCACACATTCTGATAACATTTTGGAAACCCCAACTGATTTTGTGAGGCTTTGCTTGCACAGAGCAGTAATTATTTTCAACAACTATTTTCAACAACTTAAAGATTTTTAAGTTAATTTGCTATTCAAATATCAAAATTAGATGTTATATTTTCTGAATAAGTACACTGAACTCCTGAAAATGCATTCAGAAATATCACAGCAGGGCCTGGCTGGAGTTGGTATGCTTTTAAATTCTTACCTAATAGGTTAATGCTGGGATCGTACAAATCTAGCTTGAGATCTCTGGAGAACCTAGTTCTGTCATACAGTCGTTGTATTTCAGTAATGGCAATAACCTGTTTCTCACTGTCTATTTTATTTCATGTCCTAGAAGACCAAAATCTTCTAGTCAGATGTATTTTTGTAGAGAAGGACAGCAGTACAAATCTCACAGTCTTCGAGTTTGAATGCCTTAATGGAACAACAATAGCCAAAATGTACTCATTTTTACATCTCTCCTGATAAACTTCTCTGGGTGAAGATGAGCATTACTTTACATAGGATTTCTTTTTGTGCTACAGAGCAGTTAGGCTACACCCAGGAATTCCAGCCCAAACCACAGACAGTAGTGGGAGGGTGACAGCTGAGTATCACTGTAGTTTTCTGAGCTGTTTTGTGCACTCTGAGCCTGTCCACTTGSACATGGTTGGTTGGAGCTTCTCTAGTCAATGGTTGTGGGACTGTCCTTCTGAAGGGAAGCACTGATGCAAAAGATTTTGCCAAAGAACAATGTCAAGGGAAAGTGTCCTGTCCTGTCATAGATTTCATCCTTGTAAAGTGAATTTTTATCTGACTATTCATAAATTCAGGTGAATTTCAGGAAAAAAAAAATTGGGAATAATTCAGGAACTTTGTTCACTTTCAGAAAAATAAAGAACAGCTGGAAGGGGTTCTCTTATATAATTTAAGCCATGATACAACACAGGAGATGAAAGTTCTAGTCTGTCTGCCTGTCTGATTTGGATTAAGCAGCTGAACCAACATATCACATATTTTCCACCCAATCATCAGATGACTGAGTATTGTAGAGTTACCACCACCTTTTGAAGCGTTTCCACTTTGGCATAAAATTTATTGGAGTCTGGCTTTTAACCCGGGTTTTCTGCCTCTTAGCCCAAAGATCCATTTCTCTCTCTGACCACTCAACTGACAGATCATTTAATAAAGTTCTACAGGTTTCAGGAATAGTGATATATTTTAACCCAGCAATAGAAGCTGCCTCAGTCAGAGAGGAATAAGTAGCTTGCTTATAGCATATCTGTATCCTAGTGAGGAACAATTTGGGCAGTCAGAGATTGCTTTTTGACCCCTAAATCTATCAGTGACAGCCATAGAAAATCTTTGTGTTCCTGGGGGAGATAGACCTGCTGAGATATGAWGATAGTGCTATCACTACATCAAGCGTTTGAAGTTTAACTGCTCTTCCAGTTGAATAAGACTCAGTGAAGAAATAAAAGATGATGATTGAATTGGCTTACAARCAAATCTGGTGAAACATTGAGAAGGAATTTGGAATGAGGTCTTAAATGCTATGTAACTGGGAGGTGCCACAATACCCTCAATGAAACCTTTTGACCTTCTATATGGATATAGGGATATGAGCTTCTTTAGGGATAACATTCCTTCATAGCTGACAGTGTAGGGTGTCAGGGTGTCAAAAGGAGGTCTCAACATTCCTGGTAATGTTGGTTTGAAGTCTCGAAGGGAGTAGGTTACCTAAACAAGGTGGAAGCACTAATTAAAAACAAAAGAAATATAGCCATCATGTGTAGGATGATGATGTATCTGTATGACTGGGAAATGGAACTAGTAGGAAATGCAGGTCACTTCAGGGTTAATAAAYAGATCAATATAGCTTGCACTGATTTTATGAGAGACATTAAAAAGCTTTGAAAAAACCTCTGCTGCTAAGTTTTATGTTTAATTTCTTTCTTACGAATGCCAGAGGAGCAGCCTCCTTTGGGATGATGCCTACCAGCATCCAGGCTGTCAGAGAGAAGACTAGATTCTGGCCTTTGCTGGGGATGGTGGCCACTCAGCCCTCAGTGGTCTTCAGCTTCTGATTCACTATGCATAAACTTTCCTAAAAATTCAAGTCACATTAGCTTAGTGTCATATGATATGCCATAAAATAGTCCAGGACCCACTCTCTGGTCTGGGGCAATAAGCATGGTGTGGCCTGCGTCCATTCAACTAAACTGTCTTTCCCTCGGGCCAGTGTRTAGTCTTACTCATTCTGCATCCAGGCACCCCCTGAGCTGTGCTTGTTGACCTGTCCCAAACAGTGCCTAGATGTGCTAAAARGGGAGCAAAGCAGAAGAGCACAGGCTCATGCCCTGCAGCTATTGATTATTAGGAAGAATATGGGCATTGAACTTAATGGATGCTAACTATTTTTGAGGATCTTGGCCTGCTGCTTTTGAAATTGGGACTTAGAATGACACAGGCACTTTGGAAATGCTATCATAATGCCTGCTACAACAGTGGCAGCTCTCAAAAAGAGAGGAATATTCTTATCCAGCTTGGGTCAGGCTGCCACTTGGGACTGGTAGCCAGCAACTGACTCTCACAGGAGAAAGATCTACCTTAGAGAACTGCAGGACTTCCCAGCTCTGGCTGGAAAGGGTGCTGGTGGAAGCTGAGAGTGGGGAGAGACAGTGCAGGAGCTTGCTTCTGTGAGACACCATCCGCAGTGTGAGAGCTGGAATTCATTCAGAGGGAGCTGGGAGCCAGGAATAACTACCTCTAACCAACGTTACAAAAGCAATCCAAATAGAGCTGGCAGTACTGAAAGGTGATGTATTACCTTCTATCCCTTTGCTTAAAGTAGCATTTATCTGTACCTGTTTACATTTATRAACTCTGGTGGAATGGTAGGAGGAAGAGGAAATAAAAGAAGATTGGCCAATGCAAACAGCTAACACTTTCTATGAAGAAGCGAAAGGGATGCCTTTTTCCACTTTCTCTCTTGCAGTAATTAAGTACCAATGTGATTTCTTTTCTTTTTTTCTTTCTTTTTTTTTTTTTTTTTTTTTTTTGCTGGTTTTTTTTTTTTTTTTTTTCATATTGTTTTCCTGCTTTGGTCATCAAAGATGTACCCAAGAGTCATGGTTAATTGTGCAGAGAATATTATTTAGTAAAAGCCACCTTGATAGCTTTTCTACTCCCTTTTCCCAAGGTACAGATTCATGGAAATTGTTTTTTTGCAGGAGTTTTAGGAGTCCTGTTAGTTTGTAAAATTTCAATATGAATTATATGAATTATATTTCCTCAAAACATTAACCCAGTTTGAGGAATCAGWATTATTTAATTTACAGAGAGAAGCCCTTCCTGATCCCAGCAGTTTGCAATTAGAGATGAGTATTCAATGACCAGCTAAATACTCCCAACTTATAGCTTTGATTTGCACTGAAGATACCTGAGGTTGATAGGCTAAGTTCCTTGCAGATTTTAGCTTAATTTAAATATATTATCTAAATAATATATATTTACAAAGCATCAGTAAATGTAAAAGGAGATGAGTATTGTCATAATAATCTTTGGATCATAGGGAGGTAGGACAGATTTAATGGAAAAAGACAAAGTAATAAACAAACAACATATTTACTTTTTGATATGAAGGCAATAATACAGTCTCACARAAGTGGAAATAGAAGTAGACATACTATATACAAGCAGAAATGTCTGAAGCCTTTACTTTATCATGGGATATCACATACTTTTTACAAATACAGTCTCATGATCTTTTAAACAGCAATAAAATAAGAATACTCTGCTGATACTGCACAGCTGCATAATTTCAAATGATACAGGTTTGGGTTCTGTTTATTTAACAAATAATTGTACTGTGAATGAGCCAGATCAGATGGACTGATTTTTAATACTTATGAAAGATGCCAGATTTATTGCTTTGGAAAAAATGAAATTCTTCATACTAAAAAGAAGTAAAGCTTACAGAACTAGAATGACACTACCAGATAGCTGCATAAATGAGAAATAGGCCCTGAAGCAGTAATGCCGTGGTTGTCAAGAAGATCAGAAGATCAAAATGTCTCGAGACAAAACTACAGCAGTGGTGTTTCCCTGATGGAGCAGAAAGTCTAAATCAACTGCTTTGGGAGAGAGCACTCCATTTCAGGGAGTATTAAGTCGTTTGCTGAAGTTTGTTCTTCTTTATTTTGCTGTCCATAACGGAATAGAAAAGACCAGTGTATCATAAACATGCAGATGTTGCTATTTGTACTGCTACGGTTTTAGAGACACAGAGGAGAGAGAGTCCCTCAGCACCATACAAAGGGAGCACCTGGGACGGGGAGAAGAGCAGGGAAGGGCTAAAGGAGAACAGGGCTGGTCATGACTTGGCTGAGTGTATGCTAAGATTTTCAAAGCCTGGAAAGCAATCCTTCAGAAAATACTGGGCACTGAGTGTCCCCTTCAAATATAAGTTGAGAATTTATAAATATGCACAGGAAGAGCCCATCCTTTGTGCTTTAAAAGCTGTAACTCTGTTGACGTTTTCTATGAATCACATTGACTGGACATGATAGCCTTCGTTTCTAGTAAATGCCATTATCATTATGGATATAGTTGAGTATGCCTGTCATTTCACTGAATAGATAATAACAACGTATTTTCAAACAAACAAATTAGACATTGAAGCCTAAACTAGACACCTTGAGTCCCTTTCTGCTGAACAGAGAAACAAGTATATTTGGAGCCATATGGTCAGTCTGAGTAAATGAGAAGAGGTGAATCCTACTCTTAGGCAAGTAAAACTTAGAAACTCCTATGTTTCCCAGGAAACTTCCTGGAAAATAATGAACATCTCTACAGAGTGACACAAGTGAAGAAGAACTGATCTTCCTAGAGACCAGCAAATATTCTTTTGTTGTACTGTGCTTGTTAAAATTTCAAAAATCTGTGAACACAAGGTGCAAACTCTAAAAGCAGCTTAGTGCCACTTCTACAATGGAAGTCTCACTCTTGCTTAAACCCCACCTAGCCTAGTCACTCATTTGAATGCGTGTCCTTCAACGAACTGATCAGTGGACTTTTTGCTTCAGCTGCAGGCTGATTTCCAGCAGGTTTTCATTGGAAGCAAGCTGTAACAAAATATTACAATTTTCCTGATAATTGAAGACTGACTTGCTTAAGCCCCTTAGTCCTGGAAACCTCCCTTAGCTCCTTCTCCTTTTTCCAGTGCTGTTTGTGCAACTGTGCTTTAAATTTGATTAGAAAAATGAAAACATGTTTAAAACAAAAACAAAGAAAYAAAACCTCTTAATCTGGGTTTTCTCACAAAAAAATTGTAATAGAGAACCACAGCCTCAGGCAGAATGCTGTGAAAATGAGGTAAATAAGGAGACAGCATACTAAAGTGGGAACCTGTAGGGGCAAATACAAGGACCTTTGTTTTATTTTTGTTTGTTTCTGCTTAGGCTTAGTTCTTAGCTGATTTAGTTCATATAACACTGTAACATAAAATTTTATTACTAATGCCTGGGAATTTAGAAAGCCAAATTTTGAACCTTTAACATGGGACAGGATCCTGAATAGGCCAGAACCTATGAGGATAATTGCCTTGACTATTCGAGTATATGTAAATGAAAACAATGGAGGCTTCTCATTTCTAGATTATAATACAAAATTATAGAGAATAACAGGCAACTCCTTTAAAAAGAGAAAATTCAAAATAATTCAGAGACAGAAATAAAATAAAGGCATACAAAACCAATCTCTGTCTTCCCCACCATGCTTGTGCAGGATAGGACCTTTTCCCACTTTGCCTTTTGTTCTATGACCTCCTGGTTGAACAAATTCCCTGGTCCTCTCTTCTTCCTAGGAATGTATGCATATTTCCATTACTTTAGAGGGCTAGTTTTTCCTCTGGGAAAAGTAAGGTGTGTGTATTGAAGACAAGTGTGGACATCACCATTGGCTCTGAACTGAGAAAGCCAACAACTATAGTGAATAATTAAGAGGTCTTGGTGGCAGATCAGAGGATGCTAAATAAGTCATTAGCATATTTATGTTAGAAATTAGTAGCAGGTTTCCAGTACCTGAGGGAGGCTGGCCTACTGTTCTATAAGAAATCATGGTGTTAAGGAACCAAGGTATTTTTAATATGGAACACAGTAAGTTTTTTAGAAAGTTTATACAGCAAAATTGAATAATGGAGACATTAAATTTATGATAGAGAATTGGCATGATATATAATGTTTATATGTTATGAATTCTGTTCTTTTGGGCTAACACTGATCACCTGTGATAGAGGATGGAGGTTTCCTTCAACCCTCCTCTTGTTATATAATTTGTTTCTGGGTCATTTTGTCTTTTTTGTCCGTTGCACCAGTGCAACTACTGTATGTAGAGAAGTCATGCTGTCCTACTCTGTTGAAAATGCCTCCCTACAATTAGGAGGAGGGTGCTGGATATGTGTGTGTTGCTATACTGGTTGCTAAACTTAAAGTTGGGAAGAATTCTTTCCCCCATACCAGACTGGAAATGTTTATTGGGGATTTTGGAGGTGAGGGATAGGGATATCTGTATTTTTTACATGGGGAGAAGTATGGTTCTTGAGATCTTCTCTGAATTTATTTAACATACAGCCTTATTGCAAGAGCATGGGATGTTGAGGATATCCTTGACTTTCCTACTCTCTTTCCACTGTAATATTTGATCTTTTTATTGAAAACTCTAAGCTCATTGTAGATCACTGGACAGAGCATTGAGGCCCAAGTGATATGGAATAATAAGGAATAGCTATAGGGTAGCCCTCTAGAACTAAATATCTACTGCCTGGTTGCCCGAGATTAAAAGGGATTGGGCTTAAGAATCAAGGTTCTTCAGAGTGTTTATTCCTAGGTAAGAGATTAGCTTTTTTTCTTTTTATTTTTTTTCATTTTGTTATATTGCTTAGTATTACTCAGTCTGTGCAACCAAAAGTACTTTTTAAGAATAGAGGGGTGAATACCACACTCCATCCCTTGGATATCATTTCACTATACCATATACATCTGCTTTCAATTATATAATTTAAATTTCACGTTGACATAAACATATAGAAGACAGAAGAACAACCTTTTATGGAAAGTGGTAGAAGATCCATCACTTAAATAAAGCAAAATTTTACCCCATCTAAAGAACTCAGGAATATATTATAGGGAAGAGTCATATATTAACCAGGAAGGGACAAGATGACCTAAGAGCATTTTCATGTATAGTTACATGTTTATGTTCCAAATGGTTTCCCATACTTCAGTAACAAGACAAACATGTTACTAGATCTGATGTCCAAATGACCTTAAAGACATTAAACATGATATCTATGTGAACAGCAGAAATATATTGTATTCTATATCATGAGTAATAGCTATTTTACCCAGAAACACCATAATCAAAGAATGAGACATATTCTTGGTATGGTCTAATTTACCAAGTACATATTTGTACATGTTTAGTAATAATATATTCAAGCTAAGTTATGGTACTTACACTGTAACCTCTGGCTTTCCCTAGGCGAAGTTCAGAAAGCCAGCCTGACATCAAACAATGAATTTGAAGTCAAATAATTAATTAATTTTCCTTAGCTAGAATTAGCTAAACCTGTATTAATAACTGGCCTTTGTGTGTTTGTACAGATTAGAAGAGCTGTTTACTAGGAATATCTGACTGACATATCAAAAGTGAGACAATTTTATGCTCATGGTAAAATAATGAAAYATCTCTGTTCAGAGGTGCATTCCTGTGGCACTGAATCTGTGTTCATGCTAGGTTTCCATCTGGAGCTGCACTACAGCACAACTCAAAGGCATTTCTCACCCGGCAATCAGTCAGGACTGCCAGGTCCTTGTTCTCTTTTGTCATTTTCAGCTTGTGATCATCCCATTTACAGGAAAAAAAATTATTTTCTTTTTATTGCACAACCTCGCCTGTGGACCACTGTATTTTCTCTCGGTTCTATCATTCTTGTACTCAAGTGCTCCCAGGTCTTACAGTGTAATATCCCACATCTCCTCTGGACTGATGATGCTTTGTGATTTTGTGTCCTCTGCAAATCATGAGCTCATTTGCTACTGTTTTTGAGACAAAGTGATTAACATCACTGTGGCAAGATCAAGTCTCTATCCAGTCCTTGGAGACTGTTCCTGATAACCTCCTCCAGCTGGATTCAGCATTGCTCATTTCATCTCCTCTGTAGTCCATTTTCCACCAGGTTGTCTACTAATCCCTAGTGTAATTAATGACTTTGCATATAAAATCATATCAGTAGTCCAGATAAATGAGAGCTATATTATTGCTTTTGCTTAAAAGGTCAATTATTTCATCAAAAGAAAGCCATAAATCTGTTGTTATGTATTTTACCTCTGATAAAACCATGTTGTAATATCTCTTTCTTTCTCTTTCTAGCTCCTTATACTTAAAAAAWTTTTTTTTTTCTCTCTAAAACAGACATGAAGGGTTGAACAGACCCTCTGAAGGGTTAGGCAAATAGGCCTTTTCAATAAATGACAAAACTTGCTGTTCACAAACCATATGTTACTATCCATCTTGAAGCAATATGGAAAATGGCAAAATACATCCCAATAGCTTCCAACTAAGTAATATAAACAAACAGTCCCAGTGTTCTTAGGCTCATATGTGTTCCCCAAAGATTTACATTCTTTCTAATGTAAGATAAAATTCATGATAGGGAAAATATGTTGGCAAGAAAATATTAATTACTGTATTTTAACTTTTAGAATTGGATAATCCCTCAGTCCTGAATTAAGAACATTTCCCCTTGTAGAGTCTGGCAGAGGAGATGCTCCATATCATGCGTTTCCTAATGACATCAGCCCAGCCCACATCTGTGCACTGGAATGAAACTTGCACATCAGGACAGGGTCTTCAGGATGCTCTTTTGGGTACATTGTGTATTCTGGAAATGCTCAGTGTTACAAAAGTGATTATCAAGGAAAACTCTTTTTAACTCATTCTGGTGTCTGCGTATTGGTAAAGCCTCAACTGGAAGCTCATTAAGACACTCCATTTTGGTGCCATTATGGCAGATTAGCTGCTCTTAAACTTTGCCTGCACAGACACCAGCACTGTCTCTCTCTTTGGAGTTTCTGGTATGTTTGTTTGTCTCAGTCTGTGGCACTTTGTTTTGGAAATGTTACCTTATGGTTCTCAGGATCATGCAGAACGCTCTCTGTATCCAAATTACACAAAAACGACTATTCAAAACTCAGSTGTTGCATGTATTTGGTTTAACATTCCCCTCTTTAGTTTTCTTCTTTTACTGTTCATGGTGCACCAGGTTTTTGTTCTCTTTTTTACTTAATCTCTGTATTTTAGTTTGACTCTCTCATTGTTTACATTTATTGACTTCCCAGGAAAATCTTTGGCTGCTTCCAATTACAAGGTCTAGGCTCAAACAGCCCTTGTTCAGTCTTATCTTTTTTTTTTTTTTTTTTTTTTGAGGAACACAAAAGTTTTCTAAGCATAAGCACAAATTTTACATGTTCTCTACATATAGAAATAAACACTTGCTGTATCTCGGTGAAAAATCCTTTTCCTATCTCCAGGTGTTTATAAGATAGGTAAAAAAACCAAATAAACAAACCAAAAACCCCTCCTTTGTCCATCTGAAGTGAAACACTGAATCTGAAGTGCACATCTGCTTTATTATTAAAATGAAATTTTTCTTTCTTTTTAACTTAGAGCTAGCTAGTTAATTTTGAAAACAATTGTTTGGAAAATGTTTTAATTAAAATGGAGTAATCTAATCCACATCCAGTTTTTCTATAATTCTAAAATTTGTATTAACTTTTGGTGAAGTATGTTCTTCATTTTGAGAGGCAGATGGCATCTAGAAAATGTTTCTAGTTTACACCAACAAACAATTACTTACATTTGGTATACGCTGATTACACAATATATTGAAAAAATTATACACATATTGTTTCTTTTGTCRACATTCAAAATCTTTCAGTAATGTCTTTATCCAATTATTCTTAATGTTCTTCCACTTTATATTTTCCAGAACACAGAACAATATATAGTTCACACACTTCACAGAGATAGGCACTGAAAGAAATGTTCCGAAATACTGAGTGCAGAATGCATGGTGAATCAAAGCCTGGAGAATCTTACAGGTCAATATAGGGAGTCATGTAGACATTTCTTTCACAAAGTGAGGTGAGAGCTGTTACATTTTCGTATGGAAAAAAATATTCAAGTGAACCCCTCTCACCCACCACTGGTTCCATCCTGAGGCCATTTGTTTTCCATGTTCTGGAAAGCTTCTAGATTGCGTGATCTGCATATATATATACACACATATGTATGTATATGTGTGTGTGTGTATATATATACATATATATGTATAAATATGTGTGTGTATATATATACACATATATGTATATACACACATATACACAATATACGTATATGTATATATATGTATATATATACATATATATATAAAACCAAAATCAGATTTGCCACAGAGCTTAGGAAAGCCAAAACTAAACCTCTAGAAGYTATTATATAAAGCAATGGATTATTGTGTTATAAACTGTCTTGTTAGTAAGTGTTCAGGTCACTGGCCAATGATTTCTCTGACATCAACTTTTTGTATGTATTGCTGCTATCGATGAATGACAACTAGCTCAGCATTTCCTTGGAAGTTTTCCTTCCAGACAGGATAATGAGTATTTAAAGATAGGTCATTCAGTTTAAACTGAAGCGAAATCAGGCTGCACAATACTTGTAAATATGTTTTGATAGAACCTTTCTTAAGAATATTACTTTACTGAGAAGAGAACTTAATATAAAGTAGCTCGCTTGTTTCTTTAGTAACTGTAGTAACTGCTCTTTGGGAAGGGCCTGGAAAATTATTTATTTGTATRTTTTCAATAGGTGAGGGGAATAGGTTGTATAGAAACAGAGTTGACAACATCTGTTTGCTCTCAGCAAAACCACGTGCTGTGGATTTCACAGGAATGTAGAAGCTGGATGAAGTAGAGAATACAATGCTAAAACATTCATTTTGGGGGTGTTTTGGAGTTAGCTTTAGAGAGGCATAGTAAACATACCTTGCTGGGGCTGGCTCAGAAACTGTGGTCTTTACCGTATGTTCATAACTTCAATTCAAAGGAAGCCAGGGTTGGCGGATCTAGCTTTTACATTTGATTGAGATGATGTAGAAAGAAATTACTTCTGTTTCTGAAAAGGGAACACCTTCCTGAGTGGAGAGCAAGCAGTGCTGCTGCAGAGCTGGTGTCGGTGCCTTGTCCTGGCTAAGGGTTTCTCCCCTTTCCATTTCCATGACGATCTCTTCCTTTCTGCTCTTTTCAGCCTAATCTTCACCCAGCACCACAACTGAACAGCCTCTTGTAATAGCAAAAATGATGAGATATCATTTAAAACTAGYCAGGACAGGCCGTCTTTAAGTGTGCCTGTCGCACTGCATTGTAGAGCTCCCAAAGGCCCTGATTCAGKCATCTAACCCAAGAGCGCAAGTGTGTGCTCACATTTCAGTAACCATAGAAARGGTCCTGTATACTCTCAGCAGTGCTGTGAGGTAATAATGGCTAAATCATATTATTAGGCCTTTTATAAAATTCAGAGAAACTTTATTTTAAAATACTTTTCCTTTCTGAAAGTTATCTTAATCTAACCAATGAGGAAAGAGTCAGAAAATGGCTTGGAGCTTGTCTGATCCAAAGTCAGTTGAAGYGAATAAATGCATATTCTTCTGCTGAACATGCAAGAGCACCTGAATCATGCCCATTGTACTGCAGGGCAAATCCTAACTGCTTGAGATTAAAAATCAATAAGATCTTTGCTCTTGACTTCATTCTAGGAGATTACTTCTGGGAGAAAAAGGCTTGGCAGATATAATTTTAGAGACTACTGAAGAACACAGTTCTGACTGACTATATTATATGAATAGCTTGAATGAAATAAAATAAAGGCTATTACCTGCTAGTATTTTCTCACTTGCCCTTAATGTTGCTTATTTTCCTCTGACAGTTTTAAGTGTTAATCACAATGACTAATAAACTGAGAGTTTGGGATACCATCTTATATTTTCAGCTATTCTCTCTTTACTCATGATGAATATATATATTCCTTAAGGCTAAGCAATTTTAGAGATGTCCAGCAAGGAAAATGTGAGTATTGCACCTTTTACTTAGAGAAGGATTGTGAGTTCATACCTTTCACACACCTGAATGCTTTTTTAGGCTTTCCCCTTTTCTCACCTGAGAATACCTTGGGTTTAGARTCTAAGAGTAGAGCAGGGTAGGCTTTCATGGCAATGTAAGAATAGTAAAAAGTTTGGAGCAATTAGTATTTCTTTAATTTTACATTTACATAAAACCCAGCTGTCAGTGCATGTTTTAAATGTCAGACATTTGGATTTGTGAGTGTCTTAGTGCCTAAGGTTTGGAAGATTTCTTATAGGGTTCATCAATTTTCATTTCTGTTAATCTTAAATAAATTCAAAATAATCTGCTTACAGACTTCATTTTTATGCTCCTGTGTTTAAATTGAACAATTTTCAGTTTGAAAWTTGATCAAATTGTAATTTGAGCAGAGTACACTTTACCATTATTTTTAGGGCTGGAATTGCTCCCATATAGATTTCAGAATATTCTATCTACAGTTTATTTTTTTTTGTCTGCAGTGGTAAAGATAACATTATTTGATCCACTTATTTTTTTGTTACCATTGGATTTTCTTCATGGATAAATCAACTGTATGTCTTCTCTCTAGCAATGTCTTTATCACATAAAAATAATACACTTGAGAATTAATTTCCTTTCAGACCTGAGCCTGGTTGTTTAGTCTTGCCATTATTATGGTACMCATCACCATTATTATGCCATTATTATGGTTCCACATCACTATGGAAGGGTAAGCATGATATCTCAGACGGAATATTTCTCTGTAGAGAACCATCTTTAATATYAGTGGCCTTTAAAGATGGCAGAAAACTACTATATTCTTGACATAAGTATTAACTTGTCTTAATGTTATAAGAATGTCCTTACATAGTTTTTCACGGGTTCCTGCTACCTGTTCACGTACTCTCTAGCATATTACCCTTAGAAAAGGGTAAACCATCTGGTAGAATTTGCTTCAATCTGGGAAGGAAACTGGAATACCAAAGACTTCTGCCTTGAAGGCTGGAAAGCAGCATTCAAGGAGTATCTGAGACACCCAGAAGAGCACTTTAAAAGCAGTAATGTATTGCTTCCAGTCTTCCAGAGGCTGAGGAAACAGTCTTCAGGAAACGTAACTTCCATGATCAAATTCTGAACTTTCTTGTGCTTCCTTCCTCCTCCCTCCCCCATGACATACGTAGATTTAGTGATTTTTATGTTAATTATACTGAAACAGTATCTCAGTTTTAATGATTCAGTGGGACCTCTACCTTTCGCCTGGCTGGGTCACTCCCGTGGGAAGAAGAGCATGTGAGGAGCTAGCGGAGGCTGGGCGGCCGGGGGAGCAGCATGCCCCTCTGCTTGGCAGCCCTGCACCAGGCATCCCCCTCGCTGCCAGGCTGGTGGCTGCCAAGAGGAGATGAGGATTTTGGCGGGTGGAAGCCAAGTGCAGTCTCAGAGCTGGTCTGCCAAAGGCAACGGCTGCCAACGCGATAATGTGACGGGAGTGGGGCTCTTTTGYACGAAGAAAAGAAGCAGGCAGAAATATCCAAATAAAGATAACTAGGCAGGTGGAGGGAAAGGATTCCTCACTTCACTTTCGGACAGTACTTTCTCTAACACTGCAGGGGCTCAAAATAGTTTTGGATTGTTTGGCTTGAGTAATGCAGAAATTAATGGATTGGATCAAACCCATGCTCTAATATTGACACTGGTCACTGTAGGAAGTCCAGAGGAAGCTAGGCCTTTTATTAAAYGTAAATAGTTCAATTTCTCTGACTGCTAGACTTTTTGACACAGAAACAAATGACAGAAAAGAAGTATAATGAGCAAAAAACAGTTTTAGGCTTCCTGAACACTTGGCATTTGTTTTGCCAAATACTCTTTCTAGTTATGTAAGCAGATCCATGAATGAAAATACTCTTTATACAATATCTCTGACTTAGTTTTCATTCAAGGAAAAGGAGATATCCAAGAGCGGTGTAAGCTGAGGTACTGCTGTATAGAAAAGAAGTGGAAATACTTTGGTTAATATACCAGACCTGAATTTGGGTAAGTGCAAATGCAAGAGATCTTCACATGTGTCCTCTTTTGYCTAGCCTTCAGTTTTAGGTTACTCTTTTTCTTACTCTTTTTCTCCTGAAATATTTTTTTTTCCCAGCATTCTCCTGTGCTAGCTAAACCTATGAACATTAACATAAAAATGAAGAGAATCCTGTTCAAAATTCAACACTTCAAGGTCACAGAGTTGCAAAAAGTAGTTATGGTAGAATTGGCCTAGTTGTGGCAATATCAGTAGAATTCACAATCCAACATTTATTTATTCCTTCCTGCTTTCATTTTTGTTTTACTCTTTCATATTTTGGGTGCAGAGAAGGTCAAATATGGGAAATCATTAAGTAACTGGAGAGGAAGACAAACAACTAAGAGTGAAAAGAGCCTGGTTCCAGCCAGCCTCCCATGGTAGATATWTTTATCTTTCTCTAGACCTTGTTCTCTTGTTAAGAACAAGAGCCAGAGTCCARGGTCCCCCATGTCAAACTTGAGCATTCAAACTAATAGACTGGGACCATATTGCTTTATGTGCTCTTTCCTGGACTCCACAACTAGTGCTTGCTTGCATTCACACTGGCATGGCTTCAAAAGAAGGTGCAGAGAACCTTGTCCACAATCTGGCCTGAGCTGGTAAGTAATTAGGTTGCCTAGATCTGAGGGTCTCCTAATGCTCAAGTGACTCTTTTCTGAAAAAGGGTCAATACTGGTTTCCTGTACTGTAAATGGAAGAGATATCCATCTTGTTTAGCTGATTATTTCTGGGAACACGTACTTTTCCCCACGCATGTCAGGAAAGTATACGGCTGCACATAAGCAAAGCAGACTGGCTGCCAGTCATCCCGGAGGCTTATGTCATCTGTTGGTTGTGTAGGGCACGTAGGTATTGTTTGGTGAGACAGTGCTAAGTAGCTACATACCAAGCTAAGCACTACAGCAGAGCTGGTTGGTTCCATCTGCAGGAACGCAGCAACGTGGTTTGTTCCACCCAGAGGAGCATAGGCTTTTGTTTACACTAGCTTTCTCAGTGATCTCATCTCACATGAAAAACACAACTTCCTATATAAATGCAGTTTAAGTTTACCTCTAAAATATGTGATAGAGATGTGAAAATTGATTTA
The DNA here is from genome assembly GCF_003343005.1 of Rhea americana. Taxonomy (NCBI): domain Eukaryota; kingdom Metazoa; phylum Chordata; class Aves; order Rheiformes; family Rheidae; genus Rhea; species Rhea americana. The sequence goes on from NW_028186568.1 coordinate 4,757,327, forward strand.
TTGTCTAAATTAATCACAAGATGGTAATTATCATTATTAGATCATTGAATTCATTATGTCTTGTTTAACAGCAAGAATTTTTGGCTGCAGTCTGCATTACATTTTCTTGCCTCTTTCAAATCCGCCTTCTTTGTCTTAATTTGGAAGAATATAGATGAATGAATTATTATTCAGCTTCAAAGGAGCTTTAAAAAATTCTTGTAACATCTAAGTGTGATTTGTCAACACTGAGTATGTCAGTGTTGTTAACTGATGATTAAACAGTAGAAGTGAGAGAAGGTATGAAAGAAGAAAACCTTATTTTAGACTGTCTGATCTTGCTAAAATAAAGTGAGCACTCATTTTGAATAGCATCAGTTTCACACTATAAAGAGAAGTATCTAACTTTTAGTGAAGGATAGCTGTTTTGTCCTAAGACTTGCTTCCCCCTCCCCCCTGCAATAATACCTGCTAACTAAAAAGTTGTTATGTCTTCTATTAAAAAACTCCTTTAACACAGACTAAAAATCTCTATGGAAAATACTTTCTAGGAGTGGCTATTTCACTCAGGGTTTAATTGGTTCAGWCAGCATGAACGCTATTTTGTGTGTGAAAAGGGCATGTTTTTACATATATAATATGCATACACTGACTCTCAGTTTCTACCTGCCCTAGTAAAAGGGATACATATAAAGGTTATATTGCTGCCAAAGTTTTGTAGTTTTGCTCTGTTCTRTGTGCTGGAACAAAGAAGCTGCAAAGTGGGGAAAAGAAATGGGATGAGAAAACAACAACAAAAGAATATAAGTTTGTGGCTGTTTTTGCAGGGGCCTAGCACCTAGAACAACAAGGCTCTGCACACAGACATTTGGCCCATAATACTGATAATGACTATTGGTGCTGTCAGAATGYCCAGGAGCCTATATCAGGACTGCAGTATATGAACTTGAACACAAAAAATCCAAATACTTGCAACCTAAAAMAGAGATGAGAGACAACAGGCAAATCCAAGAGAACATCAGAAAACTACAGAACAGTCAAAATGTTTATTGCTACACAGGCAATGTTTTTCTTTCCCCCCCCTTTTTTTTCCTGTACTCATAATGGAGATTTTTAATGACAAATCTGAGTTTCTTTAATGAGGTTAGATATTCATGGAGAGGTAGTGTCTAATGACATGGATTACTGGGAATAAGCATGAAAGTGCTTGTTGCTTCTACCACTAACAGTCGTATGAAGAAGGCTGGTGTTACAAATCTTCAAGTGTGAGATCAGCCAACCAGTGGAGAGCTGATGCTTTGCAGGAGGAATAGGGAGATGCGAAAAGTCAGGGTGGCAGGACAGGACAAAGCACTCGGAATGGAAATGGGCAACTACAACTGCTTTGCCACAGGAAAGGATCTTTCAGGCAATGCCTGAAAGGCCACACTYGGATACCATGTATTGGGCAGAAAAGATTTTGCAATATTTAAATACAGTTTTGATATGATAACCCGTAGCCAGACCCCAATTCTGAGCGGAACACTGGTAGAGAAGGCTTGGCTGATGGTAAAAGATAAGGATATTGAGAGCCCTCTTTGAATTTGCCAGGAGCTCTTCTAGGCCTTCTAGTATACAGCTATGCAAACAATCGATTTTTCAGTTRTGTGTACAAACCCAATCACGCTTGAGATGTTATTTCCACTGATCCAGAATGAAAAAATTTTCAACTACTTTCTAAAACAGARATCCTCAACACTTTCGTTCCAGCTTACCAAAACATTCTTGTTGCCTGAAATGAAAACTTTTCTTATCTTCATTCAGAACTTCTTACCAAATTGATTAATGAATTTCCTAATAAATTTGTTGAAGAAATGCCATGGTCACAAAATTCTTGATTTCAGTGAATGAGCTACTTGTAGTGGAGAAGAAACAGTCTCTCAGTTCTTATTATAATACTGCACTGCCTGTGTGTCAGCCTGCTCTGGTGGTTTGGCATGGGCTGACCTTCTGTCAAACCTATGGTAGCTCTTCCTGTCCTGGTGAGGGAAAGCTACTATAAACAAACGCCTGAGATCCATGGTTCGTTCTCAGTGTTTAGAGAGGATGGAATAACTAGCTACAGACCGTCCACAGCACTAAGCAGACTCTAAGTGTAAATGCAAGCCCTTAATTAGGTCACTTTTCTGTACATTTCAATGCTGCAAAGTCTTTTCTTTTGTCAGGCTGTGATTTCCCTGCACACACGTTCTGCATAGACTCAGGAATGAAAAGTGCTGTTTAGATATGGCCCAGAAGTAAATCTATAACACAAAACTATGTGGCAGAATAGCTTATCTTTTAAACAACGTTGGCCCCCTTAAGCCAGCGTCACTAAGATACAATTCAGAATCTTTTCTAACTCTTTTTTATACTTCACTACATTAAATGAATGAGTTTATTTGCGGAGTAGGTACTTTTTAATATAAACAATGTATCAGAATCTGGCCTTTATAATAAGAAGTGTTTATATTGCTGGGAAATGATGTAATGGCAGCTTGAATTATGCTTATTAGCATGTGAAAAGCTTTAGCAATATATCTGTCTGCTCTCCATTACAGATTTGTATGCAACAACAAAAATGTCCGTGGATAATAGACTGGAAAAAGTATGCGTATTTGGCTGGCTCTGTGTATGTTTTTTTAAAAAACTATTTTCCAGTGACCAGAAATGAACAAATTTCCTGAAGGTGCTGTAGAGAGACAACATACTTTTTTTTTTTAATATCCATGCATGCATGCATGCATATAAACACACACACACACACACACACACACGTGTGTATACATATATATATATATGTATGTATACACACATATATGTATATGAAAGGACAAGAAGGGGGATCCAGGGAACTACAGTACCAGCCAGTCAGCCTTACCTCAGTACCTAGGAAGGTGATGGAACTACTAATCTGGATACTATTTCTGGACCCATGAAGAGCAGGAAGGTGAGTAGCAGTAGTCATTATGCATTTATGAAGCGGAAACCGTTCTTAAACAGTCTGAGAGTCTTCTACAGAGATACTTGCTAGTTGAGGGGAGAGAACACAACATTCTCATATGCAAGCTGATGAAATATTGGCTAGACAAATGGACAGTGAGGTGAACTGGAAACTGAACCGCTGGTCTCAGAGGGTTGTGATCTGTGGCACAAAGTCCAGCTGGAGGGCAGTCACTAGTGGTGACTATCCTTTCATTCATTAATGACCTGCATGATAAGACCGAATGTACCCTCAGCAAACTTGCAGATGATGCAAAACTGGGAGAAGTGGCTGATATACCAGATGGTTGTTCTGCCATTCAGAGGGCCTTTGACAGGCTTGAGAAGTAGGTGGAGAGGAACCTCATGAAGTTCAACAGAGGGAATTYCAAATCCTGCATCTGAGGAGGAATAAAATCCCATGCACCAGTATAAGTTGGAATGAACCATCTGGAAAGGAGCTTTGCAGGGAAGGACCTAGAGATGAACATCGGCCAGCAATGCACCCTCCGAGTAAAGAAGGCCTACTCTATCTTAAGCTGCTTTGCCTTGGGCAGAACCTGGCCAGTAGGTTGAGGGAGGTAATTCTTCTTGTCTAGTCTGCCCTGGTGAGGCCACATCTGGAATGGTGTGACCAGTGCTGGGCTCCCCAGTACAAGAAAGACATGGATCTGCTGGAGTGAGTCTAGTGAAGGGCCACAAATATGATGAAGTGACTGGAGCATCTCTCATGTGAGGAGAGGCTGAGAAAGCTGAAACTGCTCAGCCTGGAGAAGAGAAGACTCAGGAGGATCTGATCAATGTGTGTGAATACCTGAAGGCAGAGTATAAAAGAAGATGGTGCCCAGTGATAGGATGAGAGGCAATGATGGGCACAAACTGAAACACAGGGAATTCCATCTGAGCATAAGAGAACATTACTTTACTGTGAAGATGACTGAGCACTGAGACAAATTGCCTAAAGAGCTTGTGGGTCTCCATCCTTTCACGTATTCAAAACCCAGTTGGATATTGCCCTGAGCAACCTGCTCTAGCTGACTCTGCTTCGGCAGGGGGTTTGGACCAGATAATCTTCAGTGGTGCCTTCCAACATCAACTATTCTGTAATTCTGTGGAAGAAAATATAAAACAAACTGAAAGTAACTATTCCTTTTCTGCATGTGTTGATTAGTATAAATTCAAACTGAATTCAAATTCAGTTGACCCAAAGGACTGAAGAATTACAGACCTCTTTCACTAGTAATCAGTGAGTGTATAGTAAAAGTGTTTTGGATTCATGGAGCTAGCATTTTGCATCTATTTCACTAAAAATGAAACTTAGGTGGCTGATGCCTTTGTGAATCGAAACTTTACTACATTAGAAGACAAACTCATCATATCTGTATCACACTGGGTGGTTAGAAGATTGCTTTACACAGATTTGTAATGTTCTTTTATAGTTTTTTTTTAAAAAGCCTACTGCACAACCGAGTGAGTATTTGGACATCATGAGTGTTGCTCTTTTTTTAAGCCTTTGCCCCAGAGAAATTTTTATGGTGTTCTGGTATTTTTCTTGGCATTTTTTGTTTGCTTGTTTGGTTWTTTAGTGATAAGGAACATCTTCATCTATAAATTCTTGCCATTAATTGCAAGTTTTATATGGCTTTAAAGCATAGATTGTGATTTTATGTCTGGATTATTGTCTGGTTCTCATACCATAGTGATCTTGGGTAAGTAAAATATTTTTAAACAGAAAAATACATCAGAGAAAATTAGACATTGTAGGGAGGCATTGCATTAAAATGACTGGAATGCCATTGAAACTAAATCCAGATTTATAGATGATAGAGCATGAAATATTGTGAGATTTAGGCAATTCAAGTCAAATCTGAGGAAAGAAGTAAAATAATATATTTTACAGCCAATTTAAAAGAAAGTGAAGCTTCAGGACACTCACTGAAGAATGTATGGGTTTAGTACAGCATTTAATAGGCAAAGTTTGATGTACTGCATGAGAGGTGATGGTAAAGTCTGGTGGATGGTATAGGAGATATATATATATATACATAATTTTTAACAACAATGTCTCCTACTTTGTTTATAGATGCCCTGAAGAAATACTTTTGGAAGAAGATTTCTTTGCTTTCTGTAAGAAATTCATCCAGGAAAAGAGATTATAAAATAATTGTTTTGTGAGATTACTCTTTTGCAATTACAGTAATAGATGATTCATAAGTAGTGTGAGCTGGAAAATAATGGTTGCTCATCTAAGTCAATGTTTGGGAAAGCTGGATGGAACCACTTAGCTAGAATTTAGATTTGTGACGAGTACATGGAAAGCAATTAGAGTTTGGGATTGTAATTTATCTGTAAATGCAGTCAACAGAAATTACTGCTTGTAAAAGTAGTGTTAAATCCATGTTCCCTGATGCAATCAGTACAAGGACAACCATCTTCTCAACGAATTACCAATCTTTTGCAATAGAATGAGAACTTATTTGAAAGGACAGATAAGCAAAAATAAAACAATAATTCARAATCTTCAAAAGTAGTTCCAAATGGTACAAAAGCTTCTGTTAATAATGGCAGAGAGCAATAGAGGAAAGAGATTCACAATGGGTAGATGAAGTGGCTAAAGTAGCAGGGAAGAACACAACCTCTAAGGAACACTCTATGAATTGGAGATGTCCACCTGGCGCTGCAGGAACTTCCGTGTTCCCTGCATCTTGGCCATTAGCTCCCTAAGCCCCYGTGGAGCTTTTTCCCGCTCAAAACATCTGTGGAAATATTCGTAGGCAGGATGTGATGAATAAGTGAAGCATTAACTGCAAGGCTGTAGTGGAATCAAGTCTGATTATTTTGTGATTGCAGCTTTCCCACTGGTTTATATTTGGACTTCATTCACATTTAGGCTATTGCCATCTGGAATTTCTTTGTGTCCTTGAAAATTAAGGGAACATTGCATCCTCCAAAAATATTGGAATGTATGTAGGAGACCTAAGAAAGAAACTTTGCCTTATATAACATAACTCCTAGATGATTTTCTAATTTGTTCTAATGATTTCTCACTGTACCCTAAATGTGCAGATTATTTTGTATGTCCTCAACATCATTTTGAAGGAATTAAAGCTATAGCTTTCAGAAATAATTCTCTACATCTGGAGAGTCATTTTCCCATGGTAATCCACAAGATACAATCTGTTCTAGTCTTCAGTTCAAGAATAAATAGATTTGTTCTGTAGTTAAGTGTAAAACTGCATCCAGTTAATGGGGAAAAAAGTGTCTCTGCACAGGTTAAGATTCCCATAAAGGTAAAATGGAAGCACTATGCTGAATACAGCAGAGCTACGACTTACTAATGCCTGTTAAAGTCCTGATGTGAGTATTGCTAGAGAGAGCTTGTGACAGTGCATCTGATGTCCCTCTGAGATATTTGTAGGGTCATATGGAGAGGTGAAAAAGCTCTGCAATTGTCTGATAGAACAGGGATGGAATCATATTGTTTGGATGATATTTTGCCTGTTATCCTACTGTTTATAAGAACAAAGTAATAGAGAGTATAACAACTTTGCAGAGCTTCCTAAAAGTTAGGCATCTAGTCTAAGATTTTCTATTTTTCCCCTTTAATTGACGGTCACTTCCAAATGACAGATTGCTGTCTCTGAAGATCAGTGTCTCAGACAGAAAGCATAATCTTTTGAAAGTTCCTATTTGTTTCCACTGACTGCCAAAGCAATCTTGGAGATGCATTTAAAGCRCTTTAAGATCCTTGCAAGCAGCTAAGTGTAGATGAAATGGATCTTGCCCATTGTGTTCTGTCTGATGGAAAAGAGATCTATATCCAGCAAGTGACCTTTGCTAAAATGATTCAATATAGAACATTYGTTGTCCATGAAGTATAAAATGATGGGAAGAGTTTTGCAGAACATTCACTGATTCTACTGTATGAAAATTTTCTTGAACATCAGTAACTTCCTTCCTGTTTTGTAAGGTAAACTGTAACTGTGAGGTGCTTGTAAAATTGGCATCAGCTTGCTCTAGAAGTAATGTAGAAATAATCCAGCTCCTCAGCATACAGCTTTCAGCTGCACTATGATTATATGGAAAGCCTGAAAGTTCATYGGATTCCAAATTAATTTAAGTTCTGCTTTCTGCTCTTGAAAGCATACACAATGTTTGTTAACGTTGAAGCAGGCACTAAAATGCCTGACATATCACACTGACACTGATAAAAGGACTTAACTGAGCCTGACTGACTGTGAAGTTGTCTTTGCTTGGGTTATAAGTTCATCCCTCAGACCTGAAGAGATGATCTGGCAGGAAAAGAGATGCATGCTGCAGCAACTCTCAAATATAACAATCCTTTAGAAAGGCTCCACTTTTATGAAATCATTGATGTAGGGTACAAATGAGACACTGGATCATCTTATACATATAGAAGGTCTTATGGATATAGTGTAGAGCAACATTTTGTAAAAAGTGGTGGTACTGTGAAAAATTCAAAGGGTAGCTCCATGTATTGAAAGTTATCCTGAAGATCAGAGAAGTTGTTCACTTCAGGAACAGGTCTGAAACAGAGAAGACAGTATACCAAAACAGAACTTCCTGGCACAGTTGCTGTGCAATTTGTCACTGTTGTGAGAAGCAATAGAGGATGAAGATATCACCTCTCAGTATAAGAGATGTGATGTAAAAAGCCTGATTTCTAAATGAACTTGCAACCTCAGGTATTCTACCTTGCATCATATAGAGAACTTTTCAGCTATGTTTGTTTCTATGAGAAATTTTCTGGAAAAGAATGTAAAAGGCCTAAATTAATAGAAGTTCAAAAGTGGTTGCATAGCTTTATGGGACTTCGTACTTCAAGAAAATTGGAAAGTCAACTGTCAGAGGTTAGGAAGGGYATATGGTAATGTTTTGAAACAATGAAATTTTCTCCACTGAAGGATAAATATCCTTCAGTGTTAGTACCTCACTATGTGGTAAGTTACCATTCTCTTGGCTAGAGAAACAGAGAAATGGGGAAAACATTTTCCATCTGTTGAGTCCCCCCCCCCAACCTCGCTTCTTTTTTGTCTTCTTTGCCAGAGRAAAAACAATAAGAAAGGTCCCTTCTCTAAAGATCACAACTCAACCCAGCAGAACTGCCTGTTCCAACCATGTTTGGTGAGTGCAGATCAGAAACACTGTTCCTCTCACCTGYGAGTTTACCAAGCCAGGATTTGTCATCCTGAGTTCATTGAAGCAGTGGTAAAATTTCTAGTGGCATCTGTGTGCCAAGGGTTTCACTCTAAGTATTATTATGTATTTTTAAGCATTAAATGCTCAACTAGAATGTCGTTTTTTAAAAAAAACCCTTCTAAGTACAATTAAGAGTAGTTGAAAGACACTTTAAATCACAGTCTTACAGCTCTGTGCGATGCAGGAGGCACAAAAAATATGGTTCCAATGTTTTTCTTGAGAAACGTGAAACTGCTTCTGAAGTTGGGACCATTGCTTCAGTAACTGACAACACATGCTATTTGTGAAATGAAATGCCCAGGATTGTTACGAACTACATGGACTTCAGAACTGACCTGCACTATGGTACAACCTCTTTTTCTTTTGCTTTATTCCTTAACAGGTACTCTTAAAGTAAAATATAATTTGCTGAATAGGTGGAATTCTGAATTCTATGTTTTTGGTTATATGGAAAAGGTGTCTTTTGCTAAAACTTKTGAAATGTTCAGTTCAGCTTGGGTTCTTAATGACCCTACAACTCTGGCATGAAAAGTAAAATGCTGTTGTCATAAAGAGRGAAGATGGAAAATGGGAGAAAGTACACTTTTCCATAGTAGAAGATCTGAAAAGAAGTTAATACTCAAATACAAATTAGTAGTTTTATTGTACTGCAAACATCTGTGTCCTGAAACAAATTTTTCATGAGCCAGTGGAAATGAACACTTCCCATGTGTGCTGGCCTAACACTAGAGAAATGTTTAGAGCTGTTGGAGAATATTAGGATGAAACACTTTCCTTTGGAAAATGGCAAGCTATTGAAACAGAGGCTTTTCAGGAATGGGCTGATTTCAAAAAACTTCTCATGTGAGGAAAAGAAAAGTACTGACACTGCCAAAAGAATTCTGGCTTATTTTTTTTCCAAATACAAATATTCTGTTTTTAGTTCCAATTGACTTCTCATTCATTCAAATTAATTAACTTCTGATAGTAATTAATTGACTCTCATATACAAATATCTCAGCATTTTCTGAACAATCTACCTCAATGTGATATAGTTACTGAATTGTCTAATTCCAGTATAAAATACATACATACATATATATATGCATACATGTGTCTGGAAAGATTATATATAAATTTTAGCAGTATGTTACAGTGTAAATACTTCATAGTAGAAGTTACATCTAGCATACTGTTAACATAGCTGAAAATAAATCAGAAACAAGCAAATCAAATAAAATCATTAATGTTACATATACGTTTCTTGCTGAGAGCCAGAACTATAAAGCTTTCMCATTTACTACGCAGCAAAGATAGTTACTTTCCAAGCACGAACATACACTTAGCTAGGTCATTTAAGGCCTTTTATAGGCCTATATGCTAACATGTTCTCTTCAGTTCACCCAAGACATAATTTTCTGAATCAGCCGTATAAAATCTGTTAAAATAAATTTTCTGATAGGCACGTGCATGCCTATTTGGGAATGTGCCACATAGAGACAAAAAAAATAGAAAGAAGAGAAATGAAGTGTTTATTTATATTTGGCAAATGTAGTACATTGGCAGGTAGATTGGACTAAGGAAAACTAAATTCAGTTTTTCTGATCATTTRTAATTTTGTTCCAGTTTAAAAATTGATAGCTGTCCAGTGGGCAAAGTCTCAGGTTATTTATGTTGTTTGGAGACCTCTGAGATGCTCATTTGCAATTGCTTTTGTATACCTACTGTTACAGATTTTTGGTCTAAATCTGAAATACACTAGGGAGTTCTCTTATTGACAAAGCTTAATTAAGCAGGAGAGGGAAAAAAAAGCCCAAATTAATAAACATGCCATGTCAAACTGTATTTGTTCTCTATACATTTAACTGAAAGTACTTGAAATTTAAGCAGTCCTAAGGGCTCATGAAAAACTAAGGTTTTCTAGGGTAAGGGTTCATGGGAGCAGCAGGTGCAAATCCTTGTGAATGTAATGCTATTGCTGAGACCCATAGTGAGAAACCATGTCTTGCATTGGATTTGAGGAAATATRTTTAATATGGTCATATTTAAAAAACAGAATGACTAGCTGTTAAGTAAAACTCTCATTAATTAGTCAAAAACTTAGCTTAGGATTTCTGACGTTTTTGGGGTAGACACATGAGAAAGAAAAAGGTCCAGAGTCTTAAACCAAAGAGCTCGGATAGCCCTTAGATTCTGTGGAAGCAGGGAGTAATTTAGTACTAGCATAGAAATCAAACAACTGGAAATCTGATGTATTTGAGAATATTCTCAAGAGAATGTGTTTAAATTAACACACCCAGATTCCACTAAAGGGAGGAGGAGTTAAGCACATAGTTATTGCTGGGTTCAGAATTATCCTACAGTGAATTCCCTGAGTGTTTTTGTACTCCTAGGCTCAGTTCTATGAACTTGTGTATCAATAAGTTGGCCTATCACAATTCACATGAATTAGACTAGGTATTCACCAACCTTTGCTAAAAATGTGCCTTATGTTGTCTTAACATGCTCCGTTAATACACGCTACACATTTATTTCTAAAGAAAAAAAAAAAAGGATTGTGTAGCTGTAAAACTAAAAGATTAGTTGTGAATCATAAAGTCTTGATTTATTACCAAACAGCCAWCATTACTACTGATAGTTATCTATTTGTTCTTCCTCTCTTCTTTCCTCTCTTCCCTCCTTCCTTCCTTCCTCTCTTCTCTCCTTCCTTCTCTCCTTCATTCTTGTCTGGCTGTTAGCAAATGGATCTCAAACGTTTTGTCGACTGTAGTGTTGTTCTATGGATGATTGGATGAGTGCAAGAAGCTTTTAATTCATCCAGCTTCTTAATTTCCCTTTGTTCTGGTTCCTACTTTCCTATTATTAATTTTCATAGTGTTTTCTTTTTCTTGAAGATGTGATCTACTATGTATAATTTGGTCTAAAATACATTTCATTATGATATAGTCACATGCTACTTCGATTTTATTCTCAAGTTATTTTCATTTCATCCCAGCTAGGGAAACTAAAAACGATAAAGGAAGGAGAGTTAACCCCTCCATTTTGCCTTTTCTCCCTGTCAGTTACCCTGGGAATGCAGAGGAAATTGCAAGACTTGGTTATGTTTTTCTTTTCATTTCTTTTTTTTTCTTTTCATGGGTCCTTATAAACAGAAGAGGACAATGGCTTAAATTAATATTTTTTGCAGCAATTAATTAATCAAATCCAAAAGAGAGCTGGCATTTTGTCCTTCTACCAGGTCCACACGTGTTGATCTTTCAGAGGTTTTGCTGGGTGTTCTCATGAATCATCTTCCTTGTGAGTAGCTGAAAATTCATACAGCCTTTAAAAAAATATCTATTTCCCTTGTAAAAAGCTAGTAGGGGCAACCTCAGTGGATTTTAAAAGTATCCCTTGTGCTTGAGTGTGGAGTTCTGGGTTCCAGACATATGCCTAAAATGCTATGTTTGTTATGCTAACCTATTATATGAACTTAAAGGATTATCAAAACTATTAAATGGAGCAACAGAACAAAGTGGCATTGTTTTTRTTGATTGGATATAGGATTTGTCCTGCCTTTCTACTTTAGAAAATGTGATATCATTTTATGTAGCATCTGCTATGAATTAAATACATCTTTCAACCCTGCTTCTACAATTCCTATGTATACATTTTTTTAATAACAAACTAATACAGAGTGTTCTGAAGCTTTGCAAGCTCACAGCTGTTTGTATTACACAGAGAAAGTTGTTCTTCCTCTTTGTGTCTTGCTCCTATAGGAAAAAAATTGAGCTAGGTTCAACATGTTGATAAATGCAAAAATGGTCATTTTCCAAAGTATTGTGGTTAAGACAGAGACAGCTTGTTAAACGTATCAAAGCATACCATGGATGACAGCTGAATGAAACTGGATGGTTAGGAATTGATTGTGGTTGAAAACATGCTTTCTTTACTTCAAATTTAACTACATCAGTACATACTCCACCCAAATACTTGTTTTCTAAAACTCAATGTAGTGATGCAGAGGGACGAAACTAAAGAACTTCAGATGTTCAGAAATTACATAGAATAATTAAACAAGATGTCATTCAGATTCAGCTGGTGTGACAAGGGAGAAAAGAAAATATGAAACCAGTGCAAAATACTACTCCTTTTCTRTGCAAAACATCAGAACATTTTTTGGCCTCCAGGCTGAACAAGTGACATGGTTAGCTGAGTGACACTTCATTTCCTACTAATTCCTGGCACCTGACTCAAAGCAATCTTTGTACAGCTGCACTGACTGACATAAGCTCTACTRCGGGATAAGGTGCTCTTAGACCAGTGCTTTGGAGAATCCTCAAAAACCTTACTGTCCAGGCTGGAAGAGAGATTAAGCTTTTTTTCTTTTAAATCCTTCGGGCTCAATTCTGACCTCATTAAAATCAACGGGAATTTAAACATTAACTTCAACAAGGTCAGTATTTAGTTCTCATATGGCAATCTGTACAGCCGTGGGGATTTTATATATTGTGCTGGGAAACCACATTACTGGCTCCTTTGGTTTGACCTGGTTTCCTRACACTCTGAGGATAATGAGGTAAAGGAAAAATTTGAGATTTGCGTGGGTGACTGATGCAGTGGTTAAGACATAAGGACAGGGYACGGCCATAGCACCACCCATCTGTCTGACTCTTCTTCGGAGGCCCCATTGCAGTTCTGTTGCTCCAGGTGGAGGCATTCAACATGTGCTGGCCAGTACAGAGCTGTACAAACAGCAGAAAACTCCGTACAGAGATGYCTGTAACTGTATCCATATAACCATTAAAATATTGTTTGAAATCATCGAGTATTTACTTTGATTTATGGACAGTTCTGGATACATGCACCAGAACTCAGCACAGAACAAGTCATTTGAGCTCTATGGTTCCATACAAAGATTGGTAAAGGTTTATAGACATACCATTTTTAAAAGCTACTGTGTTATAAAAAAATATGAGATAAATCTTTGATAAATCATCTGATGCCTATAGCCTTCTGTTGTCTTTTCATCCTGGGAATTATTGGCACTCCAGGGGCAAGTTAAGAAATTGTATTAATTTATATCGTATTTAAGCATGCATGGAAGAGAGACATTTCTAGAGGCATGAAGAAAACTTAGTCCTCAGAAAATTTCAGTGGCATATCGGATAACTGGAGTACTCCATTATGTCACAGCATCATTAGAAATGTTAATGGCTGACCTGATACCAAAGGAAAAGGCAGCGTTTCTATCACCTTCTAAAAGCTCCTTTGCCTTCTGATATTTAGCACAACACTACATTTTCCACAGAGTMTAGCCAGATGGGCACCACCAACTGTAGTTCCTGAAATCCTTTGAAAAATGCTGACAGGAAAAATTGATAGTCATTGCCAATGTAAGGACTGCTGTTCATTTCTATTCCTCTAAACCAAACCTTCTTAAGAATAACTTGATTGTGCACAAGTCCATAATGGACATAGAGCGGAAATTCTGCCTTGTGTGAGGTCAAAAGATAGCTTCTAATGGATTTTGCTCAACTTACTGAATTTTAAATCAGCAATGGTATAATTGTCATTGTCCAAGATTTTAAAAAATCATTAATTTAAGAGAAAGTTTCACTCTGTAGTGCATTTTAATAAACTTTTATTTTTTTCTGTCACTTAAAGGTTTCTTTTGATAGTCAGCATTATCCTTGACGTGTTTCAAATTTGTGTTTTGCTTTAGTTTTTGAATGATTGAGCGTATTTTTCTATAATTTGAATTGGACTGTTTCACGAGATAGCACAAATRAATGAAACCAGAAAATGTAATCATAGTTTTTCACATATAACTGTGGCTGAAGTTTGTGCCAAGAGTTTGTGCTCCTGTGGGTTCATTTTCACACCAATTCAATTCAAACTAATTGTGTAGTTACCTTTTAGGAAGGAAAAAAGAAGTGTTTTGCCTCTGATAGAACAAAAGGACTGGGAAAACTTTAGTTTTCAATCCCAGGCCAGAGTCTTTAGTTGTAGATCAGGGGAATATAAGTTAAATCCTGTCTCCTGATGCTGACTTTGATACTGATTCTGTTCCCTGTCAGTACAATGGCCCCTCTATAGCTGTAGACTGCAAAACCGCTAGACCTCATTTCATSTATTCTCAGGGTAAGATGCTCTTTATGTGTTTTCAAAGACATAAGGTACAGCTGAAAAGTTAAAAACTTGTTTTGTTAAATAAACGTACCATTTTGGAAACTGCGTAAAGAATGAACCTGTGGTTACATGTGTGGACCTATAGCAGGGATATGGAAGGAGGTATATTCAAATAGTGAAAAATTGAGGCTCCTAARCTATCTGCATTGGCATGCCTGTTTGAGGTAAGTTTACGAACACACAGCAAACTGAAAATAGCAGTTTTTGCAAAACTGTAAAACTCATAGTGTTTTCAGAAWTCTGCAAACATGAAGCTAAGTAAGGCACACCACTGAGAGAACAAAGCAGATCTCTAGATCACTTTGTTTCTCATGCATTTAAAATTAAAAGGGGAAAGAAAACTCTAAAGCAGTGTCTGACTGAACTCTCTTCTGACAYATTCTTGTAGGTACAACCAAAGGAACAGTTTCCTATGGCTAAGCATATATGATATATTTGGCTATATCAACTGCTCATCACTTTAATTCCAGAATTTAGACATATTCTGAGGGAACAAGAGAAACATCACAAGGTCAAATCCACGAACAGAGCAAAATATGGGTAGTAAACCTGTGCAGAAAAGAAAGATAAGAGGATAAAAACATCTACCAGGATGAATAGCTGAACAGATTTGCAATGTTTAAAAGGAATTATATCTAAACATGAACGAGAGACTCTGTAACTTCTCTGATGTTTTTTTAAATGTATATCAGCCTCTCCAAGAGCSCCAGTATGCATAAATACATCCTATTCAAGCGAAGTGTGGATGAAAGTGTCAGGCCAAAATTCTGTCAAAGGTGTCCAACCACCTTTTCCTCTCTATTACCAACAGATGATTTGAGGAGTTCAGTGAATTCATTCATGAAAGTAGGATATTTCTTCAAAATTTCAGAATGACTACAATTTTATAGCAATCAAAAATGCTACTATTTATCTGAAATGCTCCCTTTAAAGTATAGGTTCACTATCAAAATGTAGTAGAGTCTGTGAGTTTTCAAATCACCTTACACCAAAAAATGAGAYGCAAAACCCAAATCATACTGATTTTTAACACTTCATTAAATAAGGAGAGCAAAGCTGGATCCATTCATCTATAACTTTTTCACCCCACCCTTTGGAGGTTCAGATAAAATGAAATCTGTCTCTAATTTACTACAGTTTTCAGTTTTGCAACATTTTAACCCACTGAAGACAACAAAACTAAAACAATGCAAAGTTTTGCCTGATAAAATCCTAGATAAAATCTTTATTTATGAGTTCCCTTTAAAAGAAGAAAATCCTGAACAATTCCTGCTCAACATGAGACCTTGTCAGACGGATTTTTAGAATACCCCTTTCTTGGGGTAAAGGAGTGTGTCTTAGCTTACATTTATAATGCACTAAATGTATTCTTGATGCTCAATAAAATAATAATTGAATAATCAGTTTTACAACGATGATTGTGATTCAGTTGCTGTCTGTTACTGAAAAATTTCAGGAAAAAAAATTCCTAATCTCTGCTGCTTTTTCAATGCTTTCTTCACTTTTAAATGTCTTCTAGAGCAGCTGGTGGCTCTGAGGAATATTTAACTACAGGATTGTAAGGTACTTTTAAATGATTTTAGTTATGGTCTATAAAAAATATCTGTGTCTCCTTGGTCTTCATTAATACACAAGGAACTCATGTCAGAAACTGGTATTTTATTTCATCTTTGTAAAATAAACTCTGAGAGATTTTCCTTTTACAGTCTGATAGTTTCTAAAGCTGTGTCCTGTAGGTGCATATACATCTTACAGCAGCAGTGTACACTTGACAGACTCTGGCTGCCTTAAAATCATGGACAACTGCTCTTTTTTCTAGAATAAAAATGCAAAACATATCTGGTGAATATAAAGGCCCAAGGCTAGTTGGGCTTTCAAAAAAATGTTAGGTGATGGGTCACAAACAAGGTCCTGAAAAAAAAAATCTCATATTTTTTTTTTTCTACTAATGGATGTAGTTGATTTGAGAGAGAGTCTCCCTCTCTTTACAGCCTATGGCATTTAGCTTACAGGAGAAAGCAGAAATCTATCTCACTAGGGTGCCAGATAAGATATTCATATTTGTGAAKTTGCAAAAATAACACAAACAGTATTGCCAGTGAAAATATCTGTGGAAGTGAAATCCTCCTTCTGTGAAACAACAGTAGTAATTCATCATAATACACGTGTTACCTTACAACCTGGTTTAAATATTTCTCCCTATTGCATCCTACCTTAACTTTTGGGAAGTAGTTTGGACATTTCTTCCCACAAAAGGTTGTTGGAACATAGGATATGATGGATGGCACAGGTGAGGCTGCTSCAAGGAGAAGGACCTCTCATCCACAGGCAAACAGTGGCAAGAGGTCACCCTAAAGAAGGCAGCTTTCTTTTCTTCTTGGCTATTGTAATTGAAGCTCTAAAAAAAGGTAGAAGGAGGAAGACTACAAAATTTTCATTATTCTACTAGAACCATAATAAGAAAACAGTGTTATGTGGTAAAGTCTACTGACTACCAGGATCTCATCTCTTTACCTGTGATATGCTTTTGAACATTATTGCCCTGTTAGCTTGTGGAAGAGAAAGATCTTGGCTAAGATAAAACAGGAAGGCACCAGGAAACCATTCATTGTGCCCTCAGCAGTTCTTTTCCATTGTATCCTCTGAATACAAATCTTCAAAACTTCAGGCACAGGAATAACAATTTTTGTTTGCTGAGTTTCTTGCAGTCTCCTCTCTTCCAAAATGTCAGTGGAAATAACAACTTGTGTTCTTTAATGCAGCATTTTTCATGTTCAAATCACATGAGTTAGATGCTACGTGCATTGTATATGCAGAAGGCCAAGAATGTGAATAACTATGCAATTTCTCTGTATTTTATACTGAAGGGGTAGTTACAATTAAAAACTTTTACAGTATTAAGTGATCTCCAAGCAATTAAATGAATAATTTCTCCAAGAAGGGCAAATTTTCAATGATGATTGCAGCCAAGCTGAATATTTTTGCACAGGTCAGACTTTTCAGTTTTCTTAATAAAGTTTCAATATTTTGAAAGAAAACTTCTACTGAACTATATATTACTTTAATTTTTATCAGCTTCTTTAGGAGGAAATAACTGCTTATCACCTAACTAAGAGTAAGATATATATACATAGCAATTAAATTATACTTTTGGCTCTATAAAATAATAAAATATTAAAATGGTAACTTCATGATCTCTCCCATGATACATTCATTTGAAATGTTGGCCCTCGGCAAAGGGATCCGCTCTGTTTCTCATGGAAAAACTCCGAAACTCACAGCTGTTTTCTCAGAATCAAATGCAAACAGCAAATTGCATAACTGATGTTTGTATAGGGTATTTGATTGTTTTTTTTTTTGTTTGTTTTGTTTTGTTTTTTTCCTGTCAGGTGTTGACAGTTTAATGACACTGGAGAATAACAGAAGACTTCATGATTCCTGGAGAGGAACAGCATGTTTTGCCTGGTCTTTTTATACAAGAGTTTTGGGAAAGCTCTGCTTAAACAGGTGAGCTTCATTATTTATTTGCTTGCTTTGTTCTTCTTTTTAAATGGAAGTTTTCCTTGGCAACTAAATCTTTACTGCAGCCATGCTCCTTGTGCCTTTTGATTTTATCAGATCCTCAGTAATGTACAAAGGACAGCTTGGGTGTAAGCAGCTAAGAAATGCTGCAATAGGATAGACATGATGTCCAAGGAATACCAAATCTTGTGTTCACGCTGCCTGACTTACATTTTCAGATGAGACTAATGAATGCAGGTCCTTTCTCTACCTGGTCTTTCTATTGGCACTGCCAGGACAACCACTATCCATCACCTGAAGGGTGAGTAGTTTTGTCACTAGTTCAATAAATAAAAATTTGTTGTGGTCATTGATGGCAAGGCTGTGAAATCAATATGCATGCTGCCAAGTTAGAATAGCATCATCTGAAATGGTAGGACCATGCCTGTTGCATCTAGTGAAGAGGGCACACTGATGGAAGCTGTGGCTTTTGACTCCTGTTTCACTGCKTAAGTGCATACACAGCACTGGGAGCTGAGATCAGAAGGGGAATGTCTCATTTCCTGCTTCCCTCACAATGCTAAAACAACACTCACAAACTYTATTTATTTTTTTAATTCTTTGTCAAGCCCCACTAACTCTGGAATCTGTTTAGGCACAGCTTCCACCAGACAGAATAAAACAGCCTTATACTACCTTAGGCACTATCCAATTCTTAGGCTAACATTTCCTGTGTGGTCTTCTCCAGCCTGTGAGTTTAGCCAGCTGTGTGAACAAGAAGTAGTCAGCTTATTGCAGTTTGCACTGCTGGTTACATACGGGTGACTGAAACCGACCCTGTATTGACAGGATTTGAGCTCTTCCCCCTTCATGTTAACGCTTAATTTTTAATACAACCACCAGCCACTCATAGCTGGACAAGGGAATTGCAATRACAGAACTAGCACCCAGATGCCTCAATTCTAGTTTTACTTGTACAAGAAATATACTTACAGAAAAACACTGTGAACTTACATGTACTCTTTTGTTTCTGTCAGACATCCTAGTGTCTATTAGTGCTTTTAGCATATCCTGTGGGTATCAGCAGCGAAATGGCTGTCTATAGTGCACTGCAGCATCCAAAAATCATSAGTCCAGACCCACAAAATTAACTTAAAAATTAAGATATCAAAAAACAAAAGCAGAAATAATAATATGGTGATCGTGGGTTTAGGGTCTTCCTTGAACTTCTGTTCTGTTTTCTTTATTATTAAAGTACGAAAGCGAAGGAGACCAAACATAACTCCCAGCCAAAACAAGCTCATAAAAAAATTATACACCAAAATGCATGCCACACACTAAATATTCCTTCTTTTGGGAAGAAGACAGAAGAGTTAATATTTCTGGCATGTTTCTGTCTTTAGCTACCTAAAAGATAGCTATTTCATCTAAGTTCATCCATCTCTCCCTAGTCAGTTGGGAGACATTGCTAGGAGATGAYTCATCCCATTTAAAATAAGTGCTGAAAATAAACAGAGTGAATTATGCCTTGATTATCAAACCTCACTGGCTACTGAAGCAGGGCCCAGAAAAGCAGCTTAGACTAGACATTGTACTTTTAGACAGYCAAATTTAGGGGACATGAATCCTGGTTTGTCTGGCAAGTATGCTATGATCACTGAGGCATTTTGGAACAGGGAACCTTAACATATCCCCAATATTCTTTGAGACAAGCTTGTTCAACTTGTTACAGTTGGGTCTTTACACGTCATTTTTCTCAAAGGTCTTGAGGACACAACTAGGAGGATCAATTGTGACTGCTAGGATTTGCTGAGAAAGCAAGTCTAGAACATCATTATTAGCCAATTGTAGGTTTATAACAGTAAAATTTCCACTTACTTGAAGCGAGGGAAGATAATTATAGAAAAGATTGAAGTCAGTTAGACCTTTGTAACAACTCTATTGATTTAAAGAAAATCCACGCTGGCTTTGCAGGATACTTTATATAATGTAAAGGGAACAGGTCTGCATATTTGGAATAGACTGTTGAGAGAGCACAAGAGATGGCATATTTTACATTGATCCCTTAATATAAGTCTTTTGCCTTCAAAACTATGGCAATATGTGAAGGGATCATTGAAGATAAGAGTCTGACTCTGGATTTACATTGAAAGTTGTCCCAGCCGTAAACATGCAACTGGCCAGCTAGACCACTTCAAAAAGTGGTGTGCATCTTCACTGTGTATAACYGAGACTGGTATATGCTATCCATTCTGGACCAGAAACCTTGGATTAGTATTACAAAAAATAATTCTGGGCAAATATTTAACACATATATACATAACACAAATTCTAATACATATATATACATATATATGTATATATGTATACACATTTATGTAATACATAAAYTCCTAATACATACTAGGTAAAAGAAAACTATATCTTTTGTTCATTTTTCCTGAGAAAATCCTTTCTTTCACCGGTGGAAGAAATTGATGATTACTGCCATCTTTTATTCAGCTCTGCTTAAAAGATCAATGGCATCGRGTGAAGATGCATTTGCATGTCTGCAGAAGGCTTGTTGAGATTTCTGGCTGTCTCTAGATCTTCAAATTAGATGCAGCTGTAGCAGCATGCAGAAGAATATTGCTAGCTGACCCATTCACAGATTATTAAAAATATATTGGAAATTCAGTGGGGATGTCACAAGAAAGCTAGTGAATGTTGAAAGGTACTGATATGTTTTCCAGACCAATTCACTTTTTTAATTATGACTTTTCTAGGCTAGTCTGATACTTAATGTTTAATGGACTAAACGGTGAACAATACAAATAGAGGAAGGGAGACTTTCTAGGGAGCCTAGGGTAGTCTTTGTAAAGCAGATGTCTCTGCGGCAATAAAAATCTAGCAAAGGACTTGTACAGGAGGTGCCAAGAGTGAATGTGCTCACAGAATTTTCCAATGGAATTATATGGTGAGGAAAATGATTTTTGTTCATCAGATTAATAAAAATTTGAGCTAAACGCTATTAACAGATAAGACATTACTAAATTCAGTGTTTTTAAAGAAAAATTGTTGGGTGATATGGTTTAAATTCCAGTCAGGCTTTTTTAGTTAAAAAGACACAAATTACAAATTCAGGTCATTATTAAAAATAGAATAGGTTTCAGAAAGTCAAAGAGCAACAGGATTCTCCACAAAACATCTACARTCTATGTCCTAGAACAGAGAAAACCTGAAAGAGGAACTGAATCTAATTTCTTTGGGTGATCATGTATCTTGAGCTTAAAGTACTTTTTGCTTTTAATATTTTCAGCAAAAGATGAGAAACTTTCTTGTAAGCTACYGAGAAGTTTCGTACCAATGAATGTAGGCAATTGTCCTTTCCCAGGAGTACAAGCTACTAAACCTCATCGTTTCCTTATACTTTCCTAGTATGTCTCAAGGGCTCGTGTATTTGCTCTCTGGTCTCCTGTTATTAGTTGGAGAATGAGAGCCAAGCCACATTGCCTGCCCTAGAATGCAGAAGCCCATGGGCAGCAGAGCTATTGAAGCCTGATTTCCTATGGATTTGTCTTATGTTTGGTTTCTCTATTGTCAAATGAATTACRAATTCTGCTTGAAGAGTTTCCAGTGAGTAGCTCATTTATAACAACCCTTTCCCTTGACAGTTCCACACAGGGTGAACTGATGCTTCAGTCTTTCTCTTAGGAGGAATTTTTTCCCTGCCCTTGACACCAGATGCACAAAATACTTTGGAAGGCAATCCTTACAAGACCTTTTTTCTTTTTTTCTTTTTTTTTTTCTTCCCCCCCGTAAAACATCTTCAAAGTAGCCAAAGGGTTCAAAATGTATTAGGAAGAATACACAGATACATGCATGCAAACATGCAGCATAATCACTTAAACCTTGTTTCCTTCAAAAACAACGCTAGAAACTGTGTACTGCACARTGAAACTGTGATGTAGAAACTATGTACTGTGAACAGGGCAAACAATAGTACTTCAGCCCGAGCARCCATCAGCAAGTGAGATCATCAGAAGCCTGAAATCTATGGACAGTGTTAGCATCAGCATTTTGTGGCTGAACTAAATAAAAACACAATGCTGGCTGCACCTAAAAAAGGAACTTACATCACAAATTTCTCTGGAACTTTCTGTTAATTATTTCCTCTTCCCTAGCTTTTCTGGGACTTTTTTTTGTGACACTGTGAAATGAAAATAAGTCTATATTCTGGCTAGTTAGTCTCTTGTTTTGTCTCTGCTTCAGAGGTGTCTCACTGTGGAGTGCAGAGGGACAGCAAAGAAYGCTGAAGTCCACAATGCCCCTACACCGCAATATAGCACGAGGCCTCCCCCCTCCCGTATYACTAGTCTCTCTGACCGATCTCTAGGAGATTCACAGACATCTCTGTGGCTATCTCTTTCTTACCAGACTATCTGAGTCCTAGGAAGATCTAAATCTTTCTCTGGATCAGCAAAAGGAGATATTTTCATTTTGGTATGACCCCTTTATATGCAGTTCTCAGAACAGATAGACTCTGGTCTGCACTCTGGCAAAAATACTTGTAACCATCTCAATCTGAGATGCATTAGTTTTTCAGCTAAAGCAGTATGAGCCGGCTGTTGTTAACTGAGCTAATGCACCACCATGCAAAACCAAGTAAGTACCACTTAAAAAAATTCCAGTCAGTATTGCCAATTCCACTAGAATGACTGATATCAACCACAGTGATTTAGGGATTTCACTGTCTGTATTCCACTCTTTGCAGTGCCAGCTGTATACTTTGAAACACACACAGACACATATGCTTTCACATTGTATTCCAGGTCATTCAGAAATATAGAATAAAATTACTTATGTATTCTCAGTTTCCCTCCTGACATTTTCATTTTTTCTTTTCTAGTGTTTCTTCTCTTTCTTTCTTTTCTTACATATTCCTACACCCATGACAGTGTGTACACAGATGTTTTGTTTTTATTATGCTGAACTAGTTAAGTCCTTTCTAAAAAGAAAGACAGGCTCTCATAAATGTCAAAGGTAATGTTCCTCATTTTAGACATCTACAATATAGACACCTATTTGCTGAAGAAGCTGACTTCTTTTTTAGACAGTGGAGAAAAGCGGGTACTTCTTGGGTGCAATTCATCTTGTCTTAACGGAGGTATCTACTACGTACCAGATGAATCTCTTCCAGAGGTATTCCCCACCTGCTCTGATCTACACGTGACTGCCTCATGTGTGCAGTGTGGATGTCTATGTTGTGGATGGATCCCATGCCTCATTGCTGATTCCACAGCTCAGTAACAAAGAGTGAAACCAGTGCAGGACTTCAACGAGAAAGGGAAACCACAGAAGAAAATGTAATGATGAAGGTATTGCAGAACATTAAATGGAAGGAAAGGTCAGAGCTGGCTCAAATTTTAGGACTTTAGTAAAGTTATGTTTTTCTCAYTCCAGGTCTGAGTAGTCTTAAAATACTCTTACAGGTAGGTAAGAAGTTGTTTTGATGAGATAACTGAGCTTTAAATTTAAATCACTGTAGATAAGGAAAGGCTAAAYATGGCACTGGTGATCTGGGCAAAAGACAAGCTGTTGGGTTTTGGTTTGGGTTTTTTGTTGTTTTTTGAATTTTCCCTTCATTCCATTGATTTTTCTTTTAATTACTGAAAAAAAATGAAAGTATTTTGAGAATTATAAAATGGTTCATTTTGATGTTCCTATGATGTTTTTTCTATTAGAGCTTGCTCTGATATTCTGTCTTTTTTTTTTAATGTAGCTCTAAACTGTATGGCAGAATAACCTCAAATTCATAAATAGCATAGATTCTGTTGAAACTGCAGTTTTGGTAAAACCCTCCTTTCCCAAACCCTGATTGTTAAGAGCTTGAGACAATTTAGAACATAATTAGGCTGGAATCTACTTGAACAGATATGTAAAAGACTGTCATATTAGATCATACTTTCTCTTAAACAACTTTTTAGAAAGCAGTGTATTTAACACAGTCTCATTTTTTTCACACTGAAAAAATACTACATCCTGCAAAAGTTCTGAGTCTGCTCCTCTTGGAATCTATAATATTATCCCATTGAGTTAAGAATTAAAACTTTTTGGGATGTCCTGTGTAAAATTTTTGGCATAGTCCTAGATTCTCTTTTAAAACTAAACATCTACCCATGAAAACATTAAATAGGTGTGATAAAAGTCAAAGACAGCACAAGCCTCATGCTAAGCTTGATAGCTCTAATACGCCTCTTTGGCTTGTGAATTTTCTCTGGCCATTTTTTTCCAAACTTCACTGGGGTCACTATATTTAAATTATAGCACCCAAAACAAGGTTTCTTTTTTTTTTCCTACCAGCCACAAAGAGAAGAGGCCAAAAGAAATGCTGCTAAAAGCATTCTGGGCTAGTTTTCATGCATTTGCGCAGATTTATCCCAGCTCTGATCATATCTAACTATTYTTATGATCTTAAAGAGTTATTATATTTTCCTTAAAAGCAATATAACTTCTTAAAAGTTTCAAATTTACTTGTTCTTGTTTTGTAAACTAGAGAATTAAATACGATTAAAATTAATTGTGGGTTGTAGCATATGCTGCAATTAAATTTTTATTCACTGTATCTTATTTGGCATCCTGCCTGGGTAGTGTGGGTAACTAATTCCTATCTCTAAGCTAATCTAATGATTGTGATATTGATTGGGTCCACAGTCAGATTTTTTTGGTTGAAATAACCTTCTAGTAAAATAGTCCATGAGATTTTAGAAGACTTCAAAAAATTAACATTCTTACTCATAAGCAGGGTCACGGAAATTCAGTTTGGCACTTGAGCAAATTATTGTGATGAAYGGGTATGCAACCCTCTGGAACAAAAGAAGAAAATGTTTTTCATATACAAATATTTTCTGTTTTTCAATAACTGTTCTGTTTGGCACTGTCATTCCTCTATTACAACTAATATCTTGGCAGCTAAAGCAAAACTGAATTATCTGTGTTATTAAGTTCTGTTACTACAAAGATTTAACAGGTAAAGAAAACCTAAGAAAGCCTTGTGTGCCTGAAACTTTGCCTGTTCTTTTCAACTACAATAACTTTCTAATAAATGATATTACCTCTACCCACAAGTCTTGTCTTGTAGACCATCCTGAAGTTATGCTCCCACTGGGTTCTGACTGTTAAATAATAATCTTTTCTATAACTTTCAGAGGGGAATTTCAGTAATTAGGAAATAAGGGAAAAATAGATCTGTTACTTTACTGTCTGTGCCTCAATTCAATCTGAAGGAGAATAGCCACCTTCAGGAATAAAGTACCTTCTATAATAAACAATTTCACATACAGAACATTCACAGGAAGGATAGTGCCATGAGTAGGTCCTTCACCTTCATACATTATGATAAGAAGTGTCTAAGATAGACTGCAGTCAGATAGATTACTTTAACGCTATGTTGGAGAAGACGGTTCAGGAAGAGTCTTGCATTCCCAGGATACCTCCCCTGTAGTACCATGTCTAGCCAGCAGCCTCCATGCAGCCTGAGCTGAGAACGTGTAGAGGTGTCAGCCAAAGAGCCTGTGTTGTCCTTTATATCATGGCTGTGAAGCCACATGAGGGTCACAGAGAGTGCCAGACCATGCAGTAGCTGGGCAATCAATGTGCCCACAAATGTGCTCTGAGCACAAGTCACACCTGAAGTTATTCCTAGGAATACAGCCAGGAATACCAATGGGGAGACCACGGGTGAACACAGCCCATGCTGCTATGCAGTGCAGCAAGGGGGTCTTGCTGGGGGACCACCCATGCTGACTCCTAGTGACACCAGATCGGCTTTGTGTGAGCCAGCCCAGACCCAGAGACAGCAGGAGCATGTTTTTGTGCAGTGCTGACATTAATGGGGACTTGAGAGGGGGCACCTGGAYGAAAAGACTGTAACGAAACACCAGTAGGTGAAATGCACATCAGAGTGTGGACACTGATGAGGTTGGACTGTAGCATGAACAGCACTTAGCTGTAACTGTTTCCATTGTAGAAAAACTGCTTGTAATCTGGAAGCAGTATTTTTAATTAGTAACTTCTGACCATTTCTCACCCTGACAGATAGGACATGTATTAATGAAAGATTTACATTTAAAAGTGAAAAACAAAAGCATTTCTAAGTAACTGAAGGTAGAGTTCTTTAACAGCCCATGAGTTTTGAATCAATCTGAAAATTTTCTTTTCTCTGTGGTATTAAATGCAGTTCAAATTCTCAGTATGGTTCAAGTAATTTATTTAACAAGAGGTTTTGCTGTAATTGTGATTTATTGGTCAGACTGAAATAACCAGTGCTCCCAGACTCACACTTCCACATGTGCTGTATGAAGTTGTAGCACTAACATACTTACATCAGACACGCTGGAATGCTAGGAGACTTGAGACCAGCCAAAGGTTTCTTTTCCTTCTACTCTCTAGGTGTCTTTATTTGACTGGTCATATTTCTTTATTTCAGCATTTTTATTTATCACATTACGAAAAGAGGCAGCACAGGGTTTCAAGTTGCTTCTGCTATAAATTAACAAGAACAATGAAGTCTTCTCAACAAATGTGAAGGAACAAATAAAAAAAAATCTGGTAGGGACAATGATGACTTCATTTCCTTCTCTAGCTCATAGGTAGTGGCTCTCTGGTAATGAGTGGAATTATTTACACAGATACAGATTGAGAGAACTGGGCCTGCAGTTCATGTAGCATATACTGAATTGAATATTTGGGTGACAAGAAAACAGTTCATCTATCTAGGCAAGGGGAGGTGTTGGAAATAGAAATAATGATAAACATAGTGTATCCACAACCACTGCTCAGCCTGGGTTCTCACATATATTAAGAGCTATTTAGTATTCTCACTTCTCTTCTGCTTTACTGTGTTTAAATTTTCAGCTTCACATTAAACGCCTTGAGCTTCAAGCATTTTGAATGCATGCATTAGTGTAACAGGCTGCACAAGCTGTATGACTAAAGTGTTTGCTCTGTGTTCACAGGTATGTGGCTGATCCTTTTCTCCCCTAACAGTGACACCTGGAGTCATTTCTGCCGGACAAGCAAGTGTGACGCAAGGCATAAGGCTCTCCTTTGAGTCAATGACAACCAACAAGCCAACAAAGCAAGGATGTTCCTTCTCCATGCTAGCTTAACAAACTAGTTAAATTAGGCTGGGCTTTCAGCAGTGATTCAAGCCTATTTTAAATGAGGTTTAGTTATACTTCTTCATTTTTTGACCTGCAATGAGGTTTATAGAAAGGTGACATATGAAGAGTTTTCTCCTTGCCATATCAGGATTCTTCTGTTCTGTAACGATCAGGAAAGGGATCCAGACTCCAGAACTCACATATCCCAGGTGACCAATCTCACCATTTGAACTCAGGGAGTTCTTTGTGGCAAGAAAAAGATGAAAAATGTTTATATTGATTCTTTTTTTTTCTTTTTTTTTTTTTTTTTTTTTTTTTTTTTTTTTTTTTTTTTGTTAAGTTGTGTTTTGTTTCACCCATTGAACCTAAACCTGGGCCCGATTCTTGCATCTGCTAACTTCACGTTTAGTAGGTTGCTTGCAGCTTATGTATAGATACACACTGAAGTGAATCATCTGTGTTAATCAAATAAAAATTTATTAATCCATATTCTGTCTTGTGTTTTCTATTCATAGAAAACATTTATCAACTTCAAAGTTTTATCTGAAGGATACCTGTCTAAAAGGTCAAGTGTAATATGAATAATTTTTAACAGCTTACATTGATTCCCTTATATATATGTGACTATTACCTTGACCTGATTTTCATATATATGTATGCTTTATTATTACTTGTCTGGTCATTTAGTTGGGTCTTGCGCTTCCAGCAGTGGCCTATAGCAAGTGCTTAAAACCAAAGAAAAGTAAAGGAAAACAAAGTTAAAATAGCAGAATCTCAAGGTCATGCAAACAATTCTAGATATGTGGGGGTTAGAGAAGTGGGTAAAGAAAATCTGTCTTTATCTCAGCAGCTAGTGAAGCATATTATTTGATTTTCTTTATTTGAAATTGTGCTATGTCAGGAATGGTGTCATAATTAYCGATATGCTAGAAYCAGAAGTCTAAGAAACAGTTGTCAAAACAGCATTTTACTCTTTCAGCCTTGAGAGACCTTAGCTGTCTTTGCTCTCTTAGTTCTCAAAGAGGCCTGCAAGTTCAGAGAGATGCTGCTGTACCTACCAGCCAGCATACTCTTTCCTYCCTGCCAGGCTTTCTATAACACAGACCTAGCACAGACACAGACAGCTACAAATTTCTCTTCATATCTGAGAATTTTTGGAGTTCCAGGTCCCCCCTTCTCAGAGCAAAACCTTATACACCTTGCTCTCTTGCTTGCCAAGAGGTTTGTTTAAACTTCAGTAAAGTTATTTATTTAATTAGCAAAATACATTTGGCTAGTCATATACTGGATAAATATTGACAAACATTCATTTTAACCTACAAATATTTTTCTTGTTGCTTTTCTTAAAAAAATCCATATGATTCATCTGAAAAGATGCATTTTATTACTTAAAAAGGAGTGACTGCATGTAATTTTAATAGTTCAAGGATAGTCGATGTGCAAGATAATATTAGCATRTAGCATTTGTGGTTTATGGAGACTGCTGAGAAACTCAATTTCTTTTACTGAGGAAAGCAAAGCAAYATTCTATAAAAGTGAGGTGACCTCAACGTTTTGCCTGAAAATTTTCTGTAGTGCTTCATTTAATGATATTTTAAAAGAAAGCAGAAATCTYGTGAAGAGATATTGTGCAAGATTCAGAAAAAGAATTTAGATAATTGTGAAATAGAAATGCTATTTATCCTTCTAAATCTGAGCTCATATTCTTTAGTTATTACTACTGCCACTGTAGCAACAACCGATGCATATTAGCTTTTATGTAGAAATATCACCAATCTTCTGCAAAACTCTTCAGTGGACTGGCCTTTTAGTGTCATTCTTTACAAGTCAGCGTGATTCGTCTTTTGAAATGGGATTACCATGAAATTTATATTAATTGACTYGTCAAAGAGGGGGAAAAAAGCACATATATTAAAGACAAGATAAATGGATAGTGTGGATAGAGGGTTTGTGACTACAAAGAGCTCTTTGAGTTTACTTGCTTGTGTCTGCCTTTGGGATATTATGTTTTGTTTCATTAAAAACTGTGTACCTTGTCGGTCACTTTTTAATCTCTCCATGTGGCCAAGCAGTAAGAGTTTAGAAGAGGGTAGAATCATAGAATAACTCAGTGCAGAAGGGACCTCCGGAAGTCCCTAGGCCAACCTCAAGTGAAAAGTGGGGTCAGCTATGAGATCAGACCAATAAATCTGTTAGAACATTTATTCCTTTATTCTTGTGGCTTCTCTAAATGACTTTTTCAGCTAGACATCTACACAAGCGTATGATAATCCCAGCTGGGTACTATGTTCTAATAAACTTGTTACCTTTGGAAGGCTAATATCTAAGAGAGGTTAGTCCTCAGCCACATTGTCATAATGGAGTTCAAGTTTAGTTGGTTATCACCTATGACTGATAAAACTCTGTAGATTATTTGTATTGTAGCAAGCATTTAGGCATAGAAGAATTCAGGTTGAAAGAGACCTCTGGATATCATCTAGTCCAACCACCTGTTCAAAGCACAGCCAACTAGAGCAGGCTACTGAGAGCCTTGTCCTTGAATTTTGAATATATCCAGGGATGGAGGMTTCACTGTCTAGGCACCTGACAGAATGTCTGACCACTTGCATCATGACAGTTTCTCCTGATATCTAATTTAATTTGATTGTCTTTTTTGCTCTTCTGAACTAATACTCTATTGTTTATTATACCCGTGTGATAGACAGAAAATCAATCATGTTAGAACTTTTATGAAGTAATGAATAAAATATCTATAGAAGTTGTTCCATATGCGTCTGAAAAATTTGTCCACTCTCCCAGCGATGGAGAATTTTGGYGCACACGTTAGCAGTGTGGTGCCTTCTTCTTTGGCCCTGAGTAAATATATAGCCTTTCTTCTGATTATATGAAATTAATATTTTTCACATGAACTTAAAGGAACAGCCCTGATTGCTTTAATAGACTATTAGAAAACAAATCAAGAAATCCCTGAGTCCATTTACTATAAGGGAAGAATATCTGGACTGTTTAATAAGGAAATTTACCTCTTATATGTGGCAGTTCTAAAAACCCTAAAGATGAAGATTCTCCAGTCTCCCTACGCAATCTTTCTATTCTATTCTATTCTATTCTATTCTATTCTATTCTATTCTATTCTATTCTATTCCATTCCATTCCATTCCATTCCATTCCATTCCTACCATTACAAAGTTTTTTCCTAATGCCTGAATTTCCTTTGCTACAATATAAGCCTAGCATAGTTGATGCATAGTTATATGAAATTAAATAATAACAAACTCTCTGTGAGAGATCCAGAAAGCTATATATTCTRAGGAGCCTTTCTGAATAATGAAAACAAGAAGATTTAATATTTCACAAAAAGAAACAATTTAACTAGGCAAGGTTATCTATACTCTTGTGCAAAAGAATGGGTGAAGAAAAAGGTTATAAAAAAAGAAAAATAGAAGGTTTCAATTAGAAAGTTGTTGCTACGGAAAAAGTCTTCAGGATATATTGGAAAAATATACATTAGGTCAAAAGGAGATTTTTTAAAAGTCAAATTAGTACTCAAGAAATGTGCCAGCTTGACAGCTGAAATTCATTATCTAACCTCAGAAAAGACTGAGGAAGGCCAGCAGCAATGCAAGTCTTGTCATATTTCTCTCCCAATGCACCTTTAATCCTTCTAGGAGGCAACTAGTGAGTCAAATTAGAGCTTATTTTTCCATATCTATTTGTCAACATAAAATATAGCATTAACATGTTTGGCTAATGATATAAAAAGTAAGGTGATTTTTTTGTGACCTTGACTCCTGTCATACACCAAGTCCAGCAAATCCACACCCCATAGGCCATTGATTGACTATCCTTTATAGACTCTGACARAAGACTTGAAAACAAAATTTCTCAGATGATAAAACAAAAAGCACTCGTGGGAACATAGCCAAGTTGTATCTCTGTGAATAATTCTCTTGTTAAGTCTAGAGTAGCACAAATGAAGACAGAATGTGTCCGTGCTTCTTTTGAAAGCACATRTTGTTGCCAACTAGTGCTTTATTTTTCATCTAACAATACAAGCAAAAATAAAAGAATAAAGTCAACAGAAGTATGGGTTAGAAATTCAAGGAGSCCTGAACATATAAGGCTATAAGCATACGTCTGTCTGCCATTGAGGGGTTACTAGACACACACTGTCTGCGTGTCATACCAAATCAAATACCTAAAGTTTTTAAAGTCTTCCAAAACCTCAGTCAGAGTGTAAAAAGTACTACAAATCACCTTTCTATGTCAGTATTTTACAAAGAACACTGTATAAAACCTGCCAGTTTCTTATGTGAACAGTAGTGCAGCAAGTCTGTGTAAACCAGTGACTCTGAGCCTGAGAATTCATCTGTTCTTTCTATCAGTCAATCCAGTGAGATACCAGCTCCCTCCATGAACATAACCTCTGAAATAAATTTTGGGGATTTGACAAGGTTTTTCAAGTTTGTTCCTTATTGGTATTTTATAAGCATGCCCACAACCAAATACAACATGCAAGTGTTTGCATGTCATGTAGCGGGGTAGGAAATCCTTCTGGCCAGAATATGTGATGTAACGCTTGTTCCCTCTACTTTTGCTGCCTGCTGTATGGCTTTTATCGAAAAACATGTCAGACTTGGCATTTGTCAGTTTAACAGATGACTGAGGTCACAAAGACTTTGTTATTTCATGGTGTGCCAAAACAGGACAGTTGGCAAGTAGTTGAGCAAYGCCTTTTTTCTCTTCACAGCGACCTGTCCATTTGTGCATCTATTTTACTGTACTTCATGCATGCAGTGCTATAGTTACAGGTGCAGAACTCCTGCAGGAGTAGCCATAGCAGGACTTTCTCCCTTCTTCTATTCTAGCAAGTACGGTGTTGTCAGCATTACTCCTTGTTATGAAGAATTTGTTCCAGTGTAACAACCTAAATCACTGCAAGAGACATATTTTACATGAACGGTAGAAATTACCTCTGAACTGTAAAAATACTTCTCATTGTATGAGGATCTGTATGCAGCAGTGTTGTTCACTTATCCCAGCATGTTATTTATGATACAAGATAGGAATGTCCATGGTCAAACAAGCCATTCTTTGGGCTGCCCTCATCAGGCAAAAAATCTCATTCTTTACTGATCTGTACTTTTTATAGTTGTGTATATAAGTTCAAGCTGAAAGAAAATTGAACTACTATCATTTTATGTCCATTCTGAATGCACTAGGCAGCTGAGAATCAATGCAAGATTTTTTTTTCTTTTGATAATTCACACTTCAAATGAAAATAACTATAAATGTAGGTGAAAGGTAGGGTCTCTTGACTTTTGTTGTGTGAAAAATGAAAGCATTAAAACAGAATTCATATGAAAATAATGGGAACAACCTTCTAGTAAAGAGAACATTTGTTTCGAATGTGGTAGACCAACTTAATTTTTATCATATTTTAAGCTATTTCAGTAGCACTTTTTATAGTCAGACTAAAAATATGAAAATGATTCAAGACATTTATCTACCCAGGATGCAATCTCAGATGAAATATTGATTCAAAATACAAAAGATTTTTTGCACACATTCTCCATCCACATCGAATAATCTTTTGACATAGATAACTCCCAAGTCTGCCTCTCTAAACATGCCTCTTTTCCTTTAGTTTCACACTGTATCTAGTTATTCTTTCTCCTCATTACAGTTTTCTTCATCTTTCCCCTACCCCAAACCTAATGATCATTTGCTATACTAGCTTGACATGTTTTTTTGCTTAATATGATTGTGGTTCTTCATCCCAGATATAGTACTTCTTTATCTATAATAAAATGCAGATAAAATCAGTGCAAAGTGGCACTGCAGAGACATTTTACAACAGTGTACGCAGGCCACTGAAGTCTCATTTTGCCTGAGTATCAAAAACCAGCATCACAATGGCAGACAGTGAATTAGCTGTAAAAAAATATCTTGACAATAAATTGTTTAAAAGAAAACATTTGTGATGCAGCATCGCAGGACGGAAATAATACCTTGCAGTATACCTTGCAGTATAGTAGAAGATCTTGGTAAGGGCGAACTCTGGAAAATTATGGGATACTTCTCTTCCTCCCATGCAAACCTTATGTTGACTTAAAAAAACTATAAGGTTAAAAAAAACCCTACAGAAATGTATTTTGCATTGCCTTTATTTGCTTTCCAGATGTTAAGCACTTAGGGTGAACATGAGACACATTTTCCAGCTTATATCTTAGACCATGAGGGGGAAAATTCACTGGTATCCTTCGGGTGAAAGGATGCAGGTTTCCCAAAGCTTACACAGGAGTTGTAGACTGGGAGAAAAATGTTTCTTCTTCAGTCTTCTCCTAGGGTAGTGCTTCTGTCTGGGTGCCAAAAAGAGTGAATCTTCATTAACATTCTGTATTTAGGTCCCCTTTGCATCTAAAGCAATTGCATTTCCTGACTAGGTCAGTACAATAGAGTTCAGACTTGTTACTGGCAAAAAATGAAATAAAATGTGTGGA
The DNA here is from genome assembly GCF_003343005.1 of Rhea americana. NCBI lineage: Eukaryota > Metazoa > Chordata > Aves > Rheiformes > Rheidae > Rhea > Rhea americana. The sequence goes on from NW_028186568.1 coordinate 4,790,823, forward strand.
ATTAAGCTGCTAAATACTTCTCAGATTTCTCTGGAAATTATTTTTCCTTTTCTCGGGAGGAATAAAAGGTTTTCCATATAAAAGTGCCGGTTTGAGACACATCTGGATTGCATCATATAGTCTACACACTGCGGACTCAGTGAACCTGCAGGATTCTTACCTTTGTTTTGTGAAACATTTCCAAACAACATCTTGCACTCTCTCAAAGGATCTGGATAAGTAGATCAGTTGCACGTTTGTGAGTTTCTTTTAATGCTAGTCCTCTGGGGCCTTAGAAAAGAGAGTTGTTGCCAAATATCCCATATGCTATGGAAAAGGAAGACAACACAGGCTTTCAGATAAGACATAAAGCTGCATTCCTGGACACCAGAGTGATTCTGCTCCCCTGTCACAGGCCTCTATGAAGTCATTCCTTCAGTAATATAATTGGACTTTGTATAACACTTAAATTAATGGAAATCAGTCTTTTACCATATTCGAGAACATATTTCCTCCGGTTTCTGCACATCGTTACCTAGAACATTGACAGCCCTAATGTCAGTAAGTGTAGCCTTAAGATGTATTTAGCAAAAGATCCCTGGCCCTTTTCACTACTCTATTTATGCAGAAATGTACTCACACGAAACTAATCTCTGAATAAATTTACTTCACTGTAGTAAGTATGATCAGATAAAATAAAAAGGTCTGACTTACTTTCATGCCAGGTTACACTGAAGTTCCTTCTGAATTACACATGCACAGGAAATGAGGCGAAAATAGCCTCCAAAAGGTAATCGTTAGCTTGATACAGATTTAAAGAAGCTTGATAGAGATTTAAAGAATGGTTTCTCATTCATCATCCTTACTGGATGGATTATAAATAATCAGTTGCATTTTGGCTGGTGGAAGAAAAATGTACAAACAGCAATGCCATCATGAAAATTGATTCTGATAAGGGCCTGTTTAAAATATTTACTTTGGATTTTGCAAAAGTCAGGAATGTTCTAATCCAATATAAACACTGAGTTAATACAAAAACCTCTACCCAATTCAAATGCTGTGCTGACACTGAGATTAGGGAAAAAAAAAAAAAAGAAGGAAAGAATTAGTAGCTCAATATCTCATTTATGTGCTTATTTTTGCATTCCTTTGATCCTGGACCTTTTTCAAATTACAATGAAGTATTTTTTTTTCTTCCTCTGTTTCAGTGGGCTTATCTTTGGTTCATCTGTCTTTCATTTGATTTATATTGTAGCAGGCCTTTGCTGAAATCAGTTTGGATGTGTATAAATACATATTTTGATAACTGCAATAGCAACTYATTTGGGACATGAAAATCATCCTCTTTACACCAGGAAAGCCCACAGTACTTTCCTTCCATGTTATGATACTTCTTCTGCCATTAATCTGTATCATAATCCTGTGTCAAAAAACAAATGAAGAGTTACCCAAAAAGTAGCAAGGATCACAGAGGAACTACAAGAGCATGTTCAGTAGGCACACCTGAAATATTTTGAAAATGGCTCAGGACACTTGTGGCATCTAGAAGGACATGTCCTTCCTCCTAATCTTATTCTTAAACAAGAAATATTTCTGAATGTAACTTAATTTGAGTCCTGTCACCCCTTCTGGGCAGCAGTACCTCCTCTAGCCCCATTTCCTTYGCTTGGCAACAAAGTAGGTAGAAAAGGTTAAGAAATGTACCCTACCAACAATCCAGATAACCTTAAAATGAAAAATTTCTGTGAAAACATAAATGCTTTCATCTTTGAGGGTAGACTAAAAGTCAGCACTTTGTTCAATCTGCCTTACAGTGGACTTTGAACACAACTATGAAACTCATTGCATCTTATGTGTCTGTGTTATTTGTGAGTAAGATCTGTGTGCCATGTGATGGTCTGGACAGCTTTTCTCTCCAGACAARACAGTTTTTTATCGCAAGTCAATTTTAATCTACCTTTAACAATACTTACATCAATGAACACAACTCCTAGTATTTCTCTCCTGAAACCAGACTGTTTTCATTAGATCAGATTAGATCATAATTTCTACTGTGGTAGAAATTAAATTGTAAAAATTAATTTTGCTTTAGAAATCCACAGTTAAATCCTTATTGATTAATTAGGTTAACGTCTTATTATACAAAGATACTAATTTTTCAGATAACAAATTTTGAAGGAATCTGGCAACTGTTGCATAGTCTTGGCAAAATTTTCTGCTATGTGGACAAAAATGTTCAAACTTCTTAAGAGTTTTATGTGATTAAATTTATATGGTTTCAGTCATTCCAAGTCCACTGGAATTTATTTTGCTGTGGGCTTGTGTTAACCATATCTAGTAAAAAACACACATTATGTTTATAATGTATTTTTATGATATACATAGATCACAATGATTAAATCGGATTGCTGTAATTTCTGAAATGCTTTATCCTCTTACACAATGATAAAATCTTCTGAAATCACAATGATGTTAATAAATCAGTGGCAATTTGTGGGATAATAATTTAGGATAAAATTCCAAGGAATTTGTATTTGAGTTCTATTTTTTCGCAGAATTTAAACTAGAAATTCCAAAGGATGCCACACAGACAGTGGGAATAAGACTACCCAGTTCTTCTGGGAGCAAAACATATCTCTGGTGATAAGAAATCCTATTCAATCATTTGACCCAATTTCTCACCTCAGCTCTACCTGGAAGGTTTGATGTGACCTCACGAGTGGCACTTGTGTCTTGCATATGCTATTCAGAGGGCTGCATTCTGGCTCTGTAGTGTGGTTATAAAACACAGTGGTTGCAGCCTGGTGATAATGATCATGATATCATTTTAGCAGTTTTTCCCATTCTAACATAAAAAGGCAAAGTCTACTGAGGAAAGGGAAAAYCATATGGAGTAACTATTACATCTGTAGCCTTCTGGGTAAGACTGTCAACGAGGATGTCACATCCAATCTACCATAACGACCCTTAATGAACATTTTTTTAGTTGTGCTGGGAACTAAACTGAGATTGCTGGCAAAATTCCAGCATGTTTGAGGTCAATGACAAAACAGCTACAAGTTTCAATGGACCAGATTTCAATCCCTTTCAATACAACTTGCATCTAAGTCACATCTTGCTGCTACTCAAAATTATCTTGTAGCAGAGATGAGTAGTTTAGTGGCAATTGGTGCTCTGCAGTTGAATTGTATCTACTAAAATGGAATACCTACTCATTGAAAAGCTGGCTGAAGGTGACAGTGTAGATATTTGTCAAAAGTACAGAAATCCTAGATAAAAACTCTACTGAATTCAAATGAACTTAGCTTTAAATTTTTGCTGATATTCTGACCTGACTTTTAAGGTACTTGATAGATACTTACCTAAAGGCTGTTACTTTTGTAATCGATAAACTACTGGCTCTTCCAGAAGAGATCACCAAATAGGGGGCTTAGCTCAGTTGGTTAGAGCGTGGTGCTGATAATGCCGACATCACGGGTTCAATCCCTGTATGGGCTACGCTGCGGTTTGGACTAGATGATCTCCAGAGGTCCCTTCCAACCTTACCATTCTATGATTTTAGATACTGGTAATATATGTAACTACAGAGTTTCAATAAGCCGGTTTCTCATCTGAATTTCAAATRTACCTTTGAGACACTCTCTGCCTTCTAATAGAGTTAATCTGCATGGCTTTTCGGTTACTCTCATGTCCTCCTATAATTGTGAGAGACATRTCAAGGTGACTTCTGGAACAGATGTCAAATGTAGAAAGTCACCCACGGTGTCACAAGGATAGAGGAGGAGCAGGAGACCTAGGCTGAGCTTGCTGGCACTTGGTACTGGTAAATAAGATTGATCATGAAAGCTGAATACAAACAGGACAAATGAGCAGAGAAGACTTGTGTGTGCAGATTTATCTTGACTCCCTGCCTCCTGCAAGATTTCTTGCTGGAGGGGCTTGCTGAATTAAGTAGACAGGGAAAATCAAGGAAAATATGAACTGCCAGCTTCATTACCAAAAAAAAAAAAAAAAAAAAAAAAAAAAAGATGGACTGAATCATGTCAAGAGATTTCCATTTTTGATGTCATTTTAGTACACTTTTACCACTTTTACACTGCCAGTCAGCAGGATCACAAACAATCTTTCCAAACGATTATGAAAAAGGTGTTTAACAGAACTCTAAATTTTACTGTGGGAAAACCGGGAAATTGTRTGTGTGTGTCGAGGGGTAAGAAGTGACTAAGAAGATTCTTCAGTCATTTTCTAAGACTTAAGACTTCCACRTGACATGCTTTTTGAGCATCCAAGACTGTGTTTGAAAAGATTAATTTCCGTTTAGTATGCGCTGCTGCTACACAGTATGTCCAGCAAGCTGTGCTTTCAGCTGCAACTGCAACCTAAGCTGTCCTGACTGAGGAAGCAGTTCCTGACGAGCTTCTCCTGCCCAGTTCTCTGCCAGCTCTCTATCTCACTCCTATAGCAGGGACAGAAGTGATATTTTCAGAACARCAGCAAAGATGGAGAAGTGAGGAGGAGTGGAGGTCTGTGGGTTTAAGGAAAAGGAATGGGTATGAAAGGAATGTTTCTCCTAGTAGTGCATTTTACACCTTTGCAAGGATCAGATGGAAACTGGGTATTATGGCACAATTACACCCTGACTTTGCATGTAAGTTGAGACAGAATAAGTTGCTGCTTTGGGAGAAAAAGGATTAGAGTATTTAAATTTATTTTCCTTAGATTTTTTTCTGAGACAAACTGTTTCAGAATCATTGGAACTAATGTATTCTTGTTTCCTGTGGTTTTATATCATGTTCCCTAGCAAAAATCTCAGTTGCCTAGGAATCCCTAACAACTGTCAGGAAAAGAGGCAGGATGTGCTATGGACTAGTTCAGAACTAAGTGTTTATTTGTTGTTTAATTTGTATGTCAGTCTGTATGCTCTATATGTGTGCAGTTTGCATGGCCAGTGGCCTGCTGGGACGCTGAACGGTGGAAGTCTTGAGAGGAGAATTAATTCAATTCTTTTTCTTCTTCTCAGATAAAGACTCTTATGATGTTCTTGAATACTTAGTATGTTAGAGAGATCTGTTTTTTTGTCAAATTGAAGTTGTCTTTAGAAGTTCAAGATTCTATGGGCAGGAGAGGGGGAGAGAAAGACAGACAATCTTCAGTAGATTGAGCATATTATGACTGGATAAGTTTCTTTTCCCCAGGTAACAAGGCATAAGCTAACTCTTTTTAGAACTGTCAAATAAGGCATGCATGGATTCTAGGTTTAGGCATAGGCCTGGATTCTCCTGTTTAGAGAAATCTCAGACTGAAAATCTTTTTACCATTACAGGACAAGAACATATCTAAATCTGTCAGATTTTAGGGTATAATTACTCAACTGTAAACTAGCGGTGGCGTAGTACTGCCTTCGCAGTATGCCCTGTTCACATGAGCAGGACTTCTGTCTGTGTGGAAGAGTACTACAGTGAAAACCCAAACTCTAACATCTGCCATGCAGGGGGATGAGTCCCTGGGCAGGTCTGCTCCTGGCTGCCAGCCTGCAGCGGGAGCAGAGGGATGCACCTGCCCACGCGGCCATGCAGCGGGACGATGTCACGGGTAGCTCCAAGGAGGGTGCAAGTGGAGGAGGGACTCCTCTACAGCACGGTGAGCCAGGCTGAGAGCGTTGCGTGTCACGTGCTGCCAGGAGATCATCTTGGATTCGGCCCTGCTGGGATCCACAGCCATGAAATTGGATATACTACCTCCAGGAAATTTTCTTGAAAGCAGAGTACATCTCAGGACCCTGTCCAGTGATCCATCTCAGGCACTACTGGAAGGAACAAGAATTTTGCCTTATCTTTCTGGTGTGAGACTAAGCGATTTGCCACAGTTCTTTCCCAATTGCCTTTTCTGCTCCTTTTCAGTTAAAAGGGATATTATAAATCCTAWTTTTTTCATCTGGCTGTGAATCTTCAAAAAATCTTAAAAACTGAGTGAAACAGGATGATCCTTTCCTTTAAGCCTGAGGTAAGAGGGAAGAATCTGGGCTGCAAGACAAGAGAAGAAAATACAGTGAGTTTTTAGTGAGATTTTAGTGTTCTGAGGTGGAATAGGATGAACTTGAGCCAGGGGAAAAAAAAAAAAAAAAAGAGGATGCAATTTAAAAAGGATGGAAGCAAGCAAGGAGACAGTTCATGCAAAGATTTTAAAGTAAATAGTATTGAGCATGTGGAATAAATTACTGATAGCATAAATATATTCAACAGAAAACTTGGTTATWTGTTTCAAAATCTTTACATAAAAAGTCACAAAGACACACAGAGAGAGAAAAAAAAGGTAATGTGATCTCCATTTACCATTTCTTCCCCATACCTTTTTTTTTTYCTTTTTTTCTGAGGTCTTGTTTACACTCACCTGCTTTGCAGCTAATTTTGTGTACATTGTCCAGTGTTAAAGAATTATATACAAAAATGAACTATTTTAGAGTGTAGACCTATTTGTGTAACCGAATTCATCTGCTTGGAACATTATTTATACACAAAACCTGACTGATAACACAAAAACTTAAGCTCTGCAGTTAAGTATTTTGTTGCTACTGCCATATGGCAAACATGGAGTGAGGAATCTTGCACCACTGCTGCTCCATGTGTGAAGCGGATTTAACGTCTGAGAGCAGGTACTGCTTCTGGACACTGAGCATTTTTGTGGCTGTCCTCACATGGAAGAGAAGGCTGATCACTACTTGGCCTGTGTTGGGTCCAAGAACGTGCTGAGTCATTTGCATTACTAATTTTTAGACCAAACAGAAATATTTTGTATCAGTAACCAGTATTTTAAAATGAGTTATAGACACTGGTTGGAAAAAAACAGGGCAGATTTACAGGAGTATTCAGGGAGTGTGAGGTTTTCAGGTAGTACTGGCTGGCGCAGTACACATTCACACCACAGCCATATAGTCAGAAAACTCTTCCTTCTCTTGCAAACCTGGATGAGGACAAGGCGTTTCTGTGCTACATTTCCTCCCAGAATTGGCAGCACTGGAACTGGTGAGACTACTGCTGGTTTCTTTATTGTCAATGGCTTATTGCTCTTTCTCGTCCCCCGGGCCTTCCCTTTGGGCGTACACTCTTTAAGGCAGGATTCATCTTTTGGTTCTGTTTTGATTCATCTGTGCAGCACCCAGCACTCAGAGGACTTGTCTTGCGTTTATGACTACAGAATACAGCAGTAATGCAAATAATAATATTCAGTGTGGGGAACCTGCATTAGGCCTTATAGACCATAAACTTGTAATTTGGCTTTGACCACAAGCCAGCACATGCAATGTCTTTCGCGGCGCCTACAAATAAATGCTTGAAGCATGCTGGACTGCAATTTGGATGCAGTGCTATATTTAATGCACAGCTGCTCAGCAGGCTGGGTTTTTCGATTTCAGTCTTCTTTGGGGATAAAATCTGCTGGCATTTGCTCAGAAAGAAAGGATCAAAATACTTTGCTACCGGTCACATAAAACTCTAGGAACAACACCCCCCCCCCACACACACACCAAGCTCTGAAGCCCCAGGTAAACTCACAAATGCCTGCAACTGCCCAAATGCACCTTGCATGAGTATTGCATAGCTGCACCTCATGTTGAGCCTCGGGAGGGCAGGAGCTCAGCCYCCAGCAACCCAGGGGGGTCTCAAGCTCATCTCTTTGAAGGAAAACACAGTTTCTGTTACTGCTCCTTGAAAGTACAACAGAGAGGGCTGAGCCTGGGAACAAGACTCCTGTACTTCTGCCAAAGACTTGACATAAGATTAAGAATAAAGGGTACACACYAGGATGGAATGAAATTTTGGAGGGAAAATGAAGATGTGATGTTAGATAAGAACAACAAATTYGAAATTTGTTTGTGAGAGAACTGCAAATTTAATGGAGCGATACAACYATAAGGGATCAAAGTGAGAAAGTTTTTCTCCTTTAAAATACAGATTGCTTAAGAAGGGAGACACATCTCTACTTCATGTGATAGTGAGAGGGTGGTTAAAATTTACAGATGCCATAGTTTGGTTTCCACATCCAAATTAAGATGGCTGGCTCATGGCTAGGATGRCATCAAGTTAGCCAAAGAAAATGGGGCCTCTCTAACTCTCTAACCTCTCTAACCTATGCTTTGTCAGCATCTCTCAGGGATSAGAAAAATAATTGTCAATGCATACTTTGACAACCCAGAGATGTAAGTAAGAGTTCAAAAAAAATTTTTTTTTTCCTGGAACAGAGTGTTTGTTCTTCTAACTCTTGCCAACCTCAGAAGAAAACAATATCAAGACTGGGATATAAATATCTTCCACCCCAAWTCAAGTAAATTATTTTTATTAGATCTCAAGGCTATCTCAACCTAAAATGTTTGACTGAAAAATGTATGCATTTTTGATGGGAATTTTTAATACATACATGAACACTATATAGTGGGTACGTACCTTCCTTAAGAAAGAAACTACTTTATGTCCCAGTGTCTTGTAAAGGCTCTTAGGTAAGGAAATTCTTTTTTTGCTCGTGGAGACATTGTCGACAGACCCATGGAAATATTTCAGAAAAAAAATCCTTGCAAGCAAAAATGATAAATGAAAAGTTTTTGAATGAGTTTTCACTATATTCATTTCTACCAAACAACACATTAGTTTGTTTATAAAAGACAAAACTCTGTTAATATTTTATTTCACTTGGGCCACATCACCCTGAAACCTTCAACTAAAAGTTCCAGCACGTATTTGCTGAGTAAGCAGAAGGTGTGTGCTGGATATAGGTATCTAGCTGGGCTGCGCACAAATAGAAAGAGGCACAGCTGAAGTGCYGAGTTCATAAACAGCTCCAAATCTTCAAAAATTTTGATATAAAATATTTCTATAGATAATCTGGAATATTTATATAAAAATATTGTGTTCATAGTCTATTGACTGCTGAGAAAGAGGTCTGTGATAGTTGAAAAATGATTCACTATTAGTGTGTCATCTGGGAAAATGGTTTTCTGCACAATCATTAAAGATGACACTTTTAGGAGGGAAAGAAGAAAGTTACCTTGGAACTTGTGAATGCATAGCATTTTCTTTCCTTCTAATTACCTCTAATTGTCTTTTTTGCTCAAGCATATATATTCACACCCTTACCAAATTCTTTTAAATTTATGACCGTGGATGACTAATTCTACTTCCATTACTAGCAGAAGCTATGTATCTGTAGTAAAACATATATCAAAATTCCTACAAGATGACAAAACCAGTAAAGAAAAAAAAAGACTGACTATGCTTCAGCCTARTGTTTCACCTGTGTTTACTAGAATTGAGCTCGCAATGGTCCTTTTCCTTCTCTCAGCTCTTTCCTCTCTCGTGCCTATCCCTTATCTCAGAGTTGAGAGAAGGAAAAGGACCATTGCGAGCTTGCAGAGTGAAGATAAGCAAAGAATGAGAGTGCACTCTTTTGGGGATTTAGGCACCAGGGGAATAAACCAGGATGACAGAGTGAAAAAGCGTCAGGGTAAATGTGCAAGCTGTGATGATGTGTTATGATGTGATGTGACCTGAAGAAAGGTATAAAAGAAGATAGAATAAAACTATTCCCAGAGGTGCACATTGAAAGGACAAGGGGCAATGATCTCAAGCTATACTAAAGAAATTCAGATTAGATGTAAGGAAAATATTTTTCTCAGAGAGTTCAAGTGTGAAACARGTCCTTGAAGTTGTGAAATCTCTGATTTTCCTTGAAGATTTTCAAAACTTGTCAACCTGTTCTGACTTCAAAGCTATCCCAGCTTTGAGCCAAAGGTTGAAGTATGGATCTCTGGGGGGGGGTCCTTCCAACCTGAATCTTTCTCAGATTCTCCAAGCGAGTGTAATGGACTGATGAACAGAGAAATTACATGTGCTTTATATGCATGTTAATAATAACATATGATGTGTGAATAAGGGAGCTATTTTTTCAAATAAGTGAATAAATGAAATGACTTCTCCATACAAAAATAATTCTCTTTGCACAGGGAATCTTCTTTCATTTTTTAACAGAATGGTTGGCACAAATCATTCATTTGCTAAGATATGTGAGCAGAAAACATGCGTGGGAGAACAGGTGCCTATGCAATTGTCCCTTGTAAAAGGTGGTGAACACAAATGAAAACAATTGGGAACTTCTGTGGCCAAAATTAGATGTTATTTCTTTAGAAATGTAGCATTTCAGGGTCTGAATCAGGCTTAAATAGGAAGTCTTCCTTTATTGTAGCCAGTTACATATTGAACCTAAACTTCTGTCCTAATTTTTTGCTTCATGCACTATAAAATCCCCTATACCTGACCTGCACTGCTCCATAGCTCCAGTGCTGTAAYGCTCCAGGGCCTCCAGATTAAAGATGAGCGCTGAGGATGAGTCACAACTCAGAAGTGCTTGTGAAAGGCACTTCTGCCTCGCACATGGCTGGTAGGTGCCTCCACCTCGCTGAAACCAGTGACTCAGTGCGTCACCTTCCAGGAAGGCAGGAGATGAGGACTATTCTGAATTACAAGGTAATCTGGGCAGTGGCAGCCCTGAAGAAGCACTGCTCCTGGTTGTGTTTCCTGAAAATGCGGCTCTTCATTGGAATAACTGGTATCGAGAGGGAGCATTACTGTTTTTACAAGGCTTTGCTAAACAGCAAAATCCCYCAACATTGATGAAACCTGTATTTATAATTTGCTGAGTCTCACTCGTGTGGAAAAGGGTTTATTGGTTATTTTCTTAGACTACTGTTCTTGCTGAACCACAGCATAATAAATAAACTGGAAGACTGCCCTAAGTTTCTTGATTTTTTTTCTTGTTTAAAGCAAGCTTTAGAGCTTGACTCTGTAAAATGCTTTCTGTATGTATATGTATATATATATATATATATATATATGTATGTATATATGTATTTCTTATGAAGAGTTTTGCTTGAAAAGTACCATTTTAGGGAAAACAGATGAAGGAAAATATTTTAAAATTTCCTAATCAAACAGCTCAGTACTTTGACAGATCCCCCAAAGTGTCAGAGAAAGAAAAATGTTTTCCTTTCTTCAGTTTTTCTTTTCTTATRTTTTATTTATTATAAAATGGAAATAAAAAATTGAAAAGGTATTAAACAAACAAAAGGGAAAAGAAAGAAGTTGAAGGAGTTATTAAAACCTAAACTGTACAGAAAAAAAATAGTCCTTTTTTAGAAATTCCTTTCAGAAAAAAATAGAGTAGAATCTTGCTTTGCCTCATTCTATTTTTTTTCTATTATTTTTCCTTCAAATTACCTTAATTTTATAGCCTTTCATGATTACTAAGAAGCCAGTGATGTTATTAAGATAGAAAACCCCTTGGCATGCCAGTTTTAAACTAAGTGGTGCTGAAAATTCTCCAGTACAGCAGTATTATTATATTATGACAATAAAAATGTTTCATTGTCAGTGAGTCATCACTGAACACCGCTGAGAAGAAAAAAAAAGAGCAACACAGACTTCATARACATTAACTATATTAAAAATTACTTTTCAAAATAGTTATTCCAAAATATCCGACAGTATCCATTTTTAGGAGTGATTATATATAGTAGCATAGAAAAGGCAAAGTGAAATAAACACTCTGAAAGTCTTTGGAAAAATTGTGAATTTTATATGTGAAGTTTTCCCACCAGAGAACTTTTGGAAGGAGAATATGTCAAAACATTCTGGTGACTTTTGCACTTTTTTCAGTTCAAAAAAACATATTTTTTCTTCTTCTCACAGTGATTTAGGAATTTAATGGAGTACTGTTTGAATTAAAGAAGCATTCCAAGTCATTGATTTTTGTACAATGTGCTGTTCTTGAGGGGAAATTTTCATTTAAGGAAACTACAATTTAAACTTCAAACAACTACTGAAATTCTGAAATTCTGCACAGTTGAACTGTGGATCACAAAGGTATTAGAAGTGTTCACAAGGGCAAGTAATACAATAATATTTACAAGCCGTAAATAAAACATGAGATTAATAAATGTTTAAAGTTAACTGTTTTTGAACTTCTTATTGTAGATTTTTGGACTATACAGTTATGATTTTATACTGTGTGGTTGAAGTTAAAATGTATGTCAAGAAATTACATTTGATGAGAGTGTTACAAAACTCTGCATCTAAAAGGCTAGTATGAGACTTTTTAGCACTAGACTTCTGATGACTTGTTAGGTATGAGAATGATACCAAAGAATTTTGTCATAAAAGATTGAATCTATTGATCTGTGCCATAATTAACGTAACATTTCAGTAATTAGTGTATGCTTAGTAAATGATCTCCTTTAGTTCCCATTATAGTACAAAACATCAAAATGAATCCTTATAGGCACATAAAACCCCCCTCATGCTACAGACTCGGAGCCCAACAGTTTATATGGCTAAGATTAATTTGTATATAAATCTATGTATGAGATAAATTTCTGTATGAAAACATGAAAATATTTGTGTATGACAGAAAAATGTGCATGTTAGAATGGGATAYGATTATATCCTTAGACATATACAGGCAAACGTATGCTCCCTCAATTAATGGCATTCAAAGTATTAAAATATCTTATCTCAGGTGTAAAACCGCTGACTTACAAACAGTCCCTTGGAAAATTATGATTGCTGCATGCGATAGTGATGAGCCTCTGAAGAGCCAGTCTGCCAGAGCAGCCAAAAAACCTTTACAAAACTAGCCACTCCTCGCGTGTTCGGTTGTAACATCTAGAGCTGGTGTTATTTACATAGCTGACTGCCTCTGCAAAGCCGAAGGATCTCAGTCCGGGGAAAACATAGGGTGAGGCYCCAGCTACACAAGTATTGCTCTGGAGGGACCATTAGGAATCCGAGCTTTATAGTCCCAAACTGCAGCACTGGAAATCACAATCGAGAGCTTGATTAGTCTCCTGCTGAGGGCGGTAACAGTCGCTTGCTGACTTCAGTGGAAGCAAGGATTAATCCCGAATTACTATGTCTGTAAAATAAAGACAAGCTTTGATTTTCGTTCATATTGTAAATTGGTGATTTCATCCTTATGGAACAGTTAACTAGAAAAAGCAATCTCTCTATGAATTTTCTCTCTTATGAAATGAACTCCATATAAAAGCATTTTATGGATTAATTTATGTTCAATGAGTTTTCTATTATGTTATGACTGAAAATATATCAAAATTAATAAGATATATTGCTTTAAAAAACCTCACAGTTACAAACTTTTTTTCAAGTTGGCAAGGACAAATCATTAATAATTTCAGAATTGAGTTGTTAAACAGAATTCTAGTTAATTTTGCCAGCTCCTGAGAATTTACACTTAATCTGTCTTCCTTGTTTGACTTCTACTTTTGGCAAAACTATTACATTTCAGTGACCCATTCCCACAAATGTTTAAAGTTATATTTAAGAGTAGGAGAAAGATGAAAGTAAACACTGTTTCCAAATTACAGACATAATWTCTATGAAAAATCCAAGTTAGCTATCTGAAAAGTATTTGCATTTATTGCTGAACCATACTATAGAGCAGTTTTGAGGATCACRATTTCAATAATCCAAATACAATCAGTTTTAGAGTCTTGGCTCTATATTCTCCCATAGTAAAATGCCTTGTGGGTGGAAAGTCMGTGCCATTCTTTGAATGCGTAAGAGCTGGAATAGGAATCTGTCATCAGACTCTCCCTGCAGCCTTTCCCATCACCAGCCAAGAGAGTTCCGAGTGTATACAGGTCAACACACAAACACAGCAAAGTTAAAGGCTCTTGAAGGACTTTGGTCTCAGTAAATCCAGATCTTTTCATGTTTCTCACCCTAAAATTTACTTTGCATAATTTGCRATTTTATTTTTTTCGCCTCTGAGAGACTCTCAGAAATAATTAGCCTTTCTGAGTGAAACTAGGTAGAGAATATGTCTTTCCACTAGAATCATGGATAACAGGATAATTCTTCAGAATCAGATGAAGCTAAGTTAGAGGAACGTGGCTCCAGAACCATAACAAAATACAAATGATTGTCTGAAAAACGAGCACAATTTCTCAGTAGAGTTGAATGTTGAGGTAGTTCTTCTAAAAGCCAGTTAATGAGGCTAATTTTGTGCTACCTTCTCCAGGAACCCTATTTTGAGAGTATGTTTAGTTATTGTGTTTCTTTTCCCCAAAATAAGCAAATAAAGAAGCAAATAAGTAAACAAAAGAGAAAGAGATTTGAAGGATCAGCAGGTTTGTCATCACATTTATCATACACAAAAAAGTGTTAAAAGTTCTGTTCTGATAGCTGCTGAATCAAAARTCATACTCAGAAATCTGAAATATTATCCATTTACTTCAAGACATCAGTGTGGGCATCCAGGAATGTTATGTAATCTGTATATATTGTAAATCTCGTTTGCCCTAGGCTGCTTGTGGCAGCTGACTTGAAGCCTTGAATGGGTGTTCACTCCATCTGAAATTAAAGCTGACAAAGTTTCCATGGTCCAASTGGAAAAGCTATTAGGGGAGTTGAAGTTCTGCCATATCAGCTGATGTAAGGACGTAGTATATGCAATATATCCATATAGTGTATTGGCTGGTTTCTTGTTTTTACTGTTGCCCTAGTCGCTACTATAGGAACAGCAAGCAATCTTCTGACATTTTAAACAAAAATCTGCAGTCAACCCCACCCTTATCCTATCTCTAAAACAAAGCTTCGTTGTTGATTACAGCACATTTGAAAGCACATTGACAGTTGCTCAGATACCATCTCTGCGGTTAGCGTCTTTTCAACATATCCCATTCTTACACAACACATCTGCAGCAGGTGAACAAATGCTATAGACAGCTGCCCAGGGAGAAGAAATGAAACTCTGCAAGCAGCTCCAGCCTCACCCACTGCTTCTTCTCACAATACTTTTTTTTGGCCGGGATGATGGTATGTGGGACATTTAGTTTTGACTTGATAATGCAATTCTCAGGGAGGACAAGGAAAATTTGAGGGCAAATTTTTTTCCTGAGAGCTTTTGTTCCATTACTTCACATTGTGTATGTAAATTTACTGAAGAAGGAAACAATTAGTACATTTTCCCAAGACCAGATTTGCAGTGCAAAGTATTACTCAAATCTTACAATCGTTTTACAGTTGAAGTTCTGTAACATATATTCTTTTTTTTTTTTTTTTTNATACGGTATAGATATGTAAAAATAAATTAGCTTATGGCTTGATTTCACTGTAGTTCATTTTCAATGATGAATTAACTGTGATTTTGAATGTGTGTATATGTAAACTGGACATCTCTACTATACCACCAGAGTCCCTTTTTTGGAATTTATATACCTCATACTTGAATCACAGACTTAGCAACTTTCTCTTTTCAGGTATTTAATCAAGTTTTCCTGAACATATATATTCCAATAAGGTGCATACTTGAAGAACAACTAAACTACAGAATAGTTTTAAGGTCTGATATTACATTTTTATTTTGAATTCTCTTGGAAATTTTAGAAGTTTTAAAATTGGGTCTTGGAGTGGTATTATCTACAGATCGTTTACTATGATCTAAATCATTATGACCTATTAGCTAATCTTTCTTCTTCTTTTTCATTGTTTTCTTTGTCTTCTATCTGTAAATCCTCCTAATTTAGGTTTCAGTATTGTTTCAGTTGTAGGTAGGGCAGAAAATGAATAAGAACAGTTATTGTTTGAGCTCTAATTCCTGTTGGCACAACATTTCAAATATCTGAAAATGTTTTGRTCTATTTTAAAACTACCCTCTTCCTTCAAAGTAGGTTTATGTTAATCACCAAGTCATTTCTTGCCTTTTGTAGGTTTATAAAAGACAGTGAAGATAAAAAGAAAGACAAGGAAAAGGAAAATAGTTATTAGACAATTTTGATTCATCTTTATTTTGGGACATCAGCTGGCTAAAAGATCTTGTGAATAAGTCAAAGAATCGTGCRTCTTTGATATGTTGAGTGGGATGTGGCTCTGTAATGGGCAAAATGGTTGGCTAGGGGAAGTACACAATAACTCAGGCAGAAAAATGTTTTCTAGTTTTTGGAGAACAAGAGAAACAAAAAAGAAACAAAAGAACAAGATAGGTTGGGATGAGAATTCTAGGAAACTGTCAGTGCTGCTTCTCACCCTGTGGCAGCCAATGGATAAATAAGAGCTTCCATGACTGAATGACCAGTTGGCTGCTATTTTCTTAATTCAGTAAAATTAATTTAATTAAATACAGGAAAAATTGGTTAAAACATGCAGCATACCTCTAAAAAGTATTAAATGTTAAGTTTATCTTATTGCCACATGAGAAATGACTTTCGAACTTCTTTGTATATGCAGTTTGATGAAGCTGTTGCTTGGTCTGGATGTAAATTCAGTGTGTAAATATAAAACTGTTTTTATTTGCTGTAGTGGTAATCACATGGGCAACAGTGAGCACAGAAAAGAGTATGTTTGAGGAAGTCAGTAGAAAATAAATCTTTAAATAGATATATCATTTCCTTTTATTTTTAAAAATGAAAATAACTGAAACCTATTTAGAGTCCAAAAACTGTCCAAGGTTTTGATAAAGTATTTAAGTTTGTGATAGAAGATCATCCTTCAGCAAGTAACATTTTATCTATTCTCAACTTGAGTTATGATTGATTGTAACAATGTTGTCAAAATCACGACATCTACAGTACTTTTACTATGCAAATATCTCTTTAATATAGGAACATAGGACTGGAAAAGACTGCCCAAGTCRAAGAACTCAGCCTTTTGTTGTTGCTGGCAATCATCTATACCTCGTATACTGAATTCTAAAATATTACCACTTCAATGTTGTTGTGAGCTTTTATTGGAAATTTAATTTAATTTTTACAATTCTAATCAACACAATTAATATTTAACATTTTAATTTWAATAACAACAAAGGAAGATGCTAATGTCAGTTAATAGAATTGCTCCAGATGGAAATGGATAAAGTGGATTTAAAACATATGACCAAGAGTAAAGTGTGTAGTAGAATTACTGAAGAGACTCTGGGGTTTTTATCTAAATACACAGCTCTTAGTGCTCCTGAAGGCCCTTCAAAGCGTTACCCATAGGTTCATGAGTACTCATGAGTGTACCTTGTTACATTTTAATATAAATGAAATAACTACTGTGCAGGTCCATCTAATTCAGTATCACGTATCCAAGAGGACAAGAATAGATTCTTCCTCAGAAACATTTTGAGCTTTTATCTGCTTGGAAGAGACCATGAAGAATGGTCCTATGTAAATTCCCTTCACTCTGCATAATATCAGACACCTCTGTCATGCTCCCTCTTAGTCATCTCCACTCTGAAAAACTTACTGTGCACAGCATTTCCTCCCACAGAAGTCATTCCTTACCTTTGGTCATCCCAGTTGTTTTTCTTCCTACCATTTACAGTTCAGAATTACAGAACAATAYATTACAGAAGAATACCAGAAGTAGATATAATATTCAACATGCTGGTTCTCCTTCAATTTATACAGAAGAATAATCATATGTTCTGTGTCCTTCTATTCCTAGATGAAGGTCTTATTTTAGAAATCTGAAGATAAAATGAGTTATTCCCAACTTTTGCTCTTTACAATTGTTAGGGTTTGTTTGAAAATGTACATTATTTCTATGAATATTTGCCAGGATAATTCTGGTTGGAAGAGACCTCAGCAGTTCATAAATCCTGTCAAAAATAGCTTTTCTTGACTAAAGTTAAGTCTATAGAAGCAGATCCTATTTGGTAGAGCCTATTTGTGAAGTTTCACCACTGGAGATATTTTAAGGGCTCTAGACTGATCAGAATATGGAGATTTTAAGCTTTATCTGCCTTTTGCTCTATTTTTTTAAAAACTTTAGCCTCAAATCTGTTCAGAAAACCCAGTATGCTTGAAGCTTATTTGCTGTGCTAACTTTAAGAAGGAAGCAAAACAGGGGTAACACTGAGCTATAATCTCATGACTTTTTGTTATTTCAGCTGAAAAATCTGTTTCCTACCTTTGGGCAACACATCAGCTTAATTCAGATTGMTCTTTCCTCAGTAAAGACAATAGGATTCCAAAAGGACAGGAACATTAATGTAATAATAAAGTATTATGTAAGCTCACCTGTTCGGATCCATGCTGAGCAGTGAAAAATGAGGAAGCTTTATTTTGTCAAAAAAAAAAAAAAAAATCTATACATTTAGCCTTAATTAAACGACCTGAAGGAAGAAATTCAAGTGTTTGTATTTGTTGACCAGTAGCAACATTTAGAAATTACAAATTATTCTGTATGATCTAATTTTTTCTTCAGCAATCCATCTGTCTATTTGATAACATTAGATACACTGCAAATACAGACATTTTTGCATTTTATTACTGATTTTGAATAACCATGTAGTCTTGACCTGTTCTCCTCAAAAATAAATACATCAGTACCAACATTTTGAAGGAATGTGTTGTTACCAAAACCATCAGTGAGTGAAATGACTCATAYAAAAAAAATCAAACTCAAATTCTTTGTTGAAGAATAATCTTAATCCAACACATTTTCAAGGAAAGGCCTCCTGAATCAACCATTCAGTAGCTACAAAATTTGCTTTTCTTTTTATGTCACTTTTTTTCAGTTAATACTTGACAGTATATCTGTGATCTGCATTGTTCAGGGAGGTTGGACTAGATAATCTCCAGAGGTCCCTTCCAACCTTACTCATTCTATGATTGTTTCCTTGGCTTAAAAATRTGAAATTGGTCCTACAGCATTCCTGTGTGCTCAAGCCACAGAAGAGTCATGATACACTGGTGTACATGGGTGCTGACCAGTTGCCCAACTAAGCTTTCCAGAACAAATAATAATGCGTTGCATACGTTTCCATTTGGTCTTCTCCAATGGCTTTGAGGTATCTCTTAATTCTTGTTTTTCGTCTTTTCTGTCTTCTAAATTGCCATGCCCTTCAGTAATTTGGGTCCAGCCTTGCCTGTGATGAAAGATACCAGTGTTTTGCAAYGTCTAGATACACAGCATGGGTGAGAGTTGAGTTAAAGTATGTGTATTTTACCCGGAACGTCCTCTACAAGTGTTAGCACGACTTCTTGTTGTCATACCCTCAGGACAAAGAAGCTCAAATCAGATCTGTCTGTAGCCTGTAGATTTATTATGGCAGTTCTTTTACAGACTTATCTCAGGCTGAGTATCTAACAGACGCATCATTTTTCTGAATAATGCTTTTAGACACAGGCATAAAATAGTGGCATACCTGGAATTGATAATAGAAGAATATAATGAAACTTTAGTTAAAAATAAAATAAAATAAAATAAAGCCAAAACTTCTGGGAGATTTTTCTGATTGATTACTGGATTCCTGTGCTTCAGTGAGGACCAAAAGAATCAATAAAAAAAAACGAAATAACAAAGATTTCTACTCATAATTCAGCCCCAAACATTTAAATCTGATGTGAACAATCTTGCTTGTTCAAATATTTCAGTACAATTTCTCAATACTGGAGCTATCAGACAAACTTTGGATAAGCTTAAACTTAGTCCAAACTGTGCCACAAAGCCCATAGAAGTCTTTGCTCTGCAGCAGCTAAGTCAACCTGGACGCACAAAGCATGGTGGCTTATACTATAAGAGCACTGGAAACTGGAACAGGGATTCCAAATATTAAGCAAAATTGAACTTTCAACATATGCTTGCATCCATTTCTTGCCAGTACAACCATAAAACAGGTGTTTTATACCAATTCAACAGAAAAGAGTTGCAAATGCAGGTGCAGAAGAATTCTTCTGAATCTAAATTGTTCCACAACAAAGAAAGGAACAAAATAAAAAGAAATTTTTAATTGAAATTTGAAAAAAAAATGTGCTTAGTAAAAAGTTTTTTCTTTCTTTATGCCCCTCTTTCCCCCCCATCATTCAYTGTATTTCTTTTTACAGAATTTTTCCCAAAAAATTCCAGCAGAGAACTATGATTACAACCAAATCTACAGTAATTATTTATTGTTTTATTTTTTAGGATGAGAAGTGTATATAGGGAAAGTCAAAGTAACAAAGAAAGAGATTGGCATTGTCCTACAGTGTTTCACAAAACTTAGAATTCAGGTCATTCAGTTCAGGAGACTGAAAAGGAACATGGTGATGGGTGGTTTTATGAAATGGGTTTTGAAAAATGGTCTTGATGAAGGTGGAAAAGAGAGAAAAGAGAAACTATTTAAAAGATAGAGAAAGTGTTGAAACTGTTGATGTTATCAGGACTTACTCAGAAAATTTCTAATTTTGAAACTAAAGAAATCATCAAAGAAATATTTCCTTTCCTTTGATAAGAGCTAGAAAGAAAGTGAGTTTTAGAGGAGGCGATGAAAGAAGGTCAAAGAGAACATATAGAAAGTGTTGATTAGGAAAGTAGACTATGCTGTTTAAGTAAGTTCGTGGGAGAAAGCACAGTTTAATAAAAGGCTCTCAAGTCAACAGGAGAAAATGCAAAATCATGCTTTGTTGATGCATATGTACAATTTGTAAACTGGTCACAGTTTTCTGACAATGTAGTTAWTTAACAAAATGAAATGATATGAGAGAGATGAGTTCTCCAGCTGATTATGGTTTCAAATGAAGATGTTTTGTGGGAGATACACTTCAGTCACACAAATGTGACTTCCAGGTTCCACATGGCATCAAATAAAGAAAAGGTAGTTGTTGATCAGGAGAAAGAGAAAACTCCCTTATGGGATCTACAGTCTTGTTGTCTGAACATCTTAGTCTTTTAGAGGAACTTTGTACAAACATCTAAATAGTTTGGCCTTAAACTGGTACTCTAAGCCATTTGAAAACTTTATTGAAAACTTTGAGAATAATCTTGTTTATCCTAGAAAATAGGGAAAAGTCAGCATGACTTTCAGATTTAAAAATGATTTGAAAACTCAAAGTAAGAAACCAAGTAAATAATGACTTCATATTTTGGTCAAAAGTATCCACTTTTGATTAAAYGTATTTTAAGCAACATCCAGTGTTTGTCTGGGTAAAAGCTACACCTGAATATACCCTAAATATTTACATATGTAACCCTAAATATGGCACTCAGCTCAAGAATTTTAAAATGCATGGGAAGTTCATATCTAGGTTTACTAGYTTTAATGTCAAGCTGTGGCTATGTCTACATGCCTGCTGGTCAGCAAATGTATCTTTTTTCCATATGCCCTCTGAGGTGACTGAGCATCATCCAGATGTGATTTGAAAATTAAGTAGTATCATTAGAATTGTGCTATGCGCAAGTAACATCATGGGCTGAAAACCCTGAAAATACAGTACAATGAAAACACAGCTTTTAGATTAGGGCTGTCTGGTGTCCTTTTTGCCTGCTAAAGGCGGTGAGGCTATATCACGCCTTGTGAATGCAACGGCAAGATTCATTCCAGTGCACCTCTTTCAATGGGAAAATTCTAAGAAAAAAAAATATATATATATTTGCCAGCTACTTGAGCAGCAGCATGTGGATGCTGTGACCCATATGAAAGTATTTTCTCCAGGAAGAATAGAAAAAGGGTGCCTAGACTAAATACATGTACACATATGCTCACAAACATCATATTACATTTTTTTTTCTTGCAAATATAAAGACTGTTACAGATGTAAAGAATGTTAAAGTAAATGATAGGAAAAGATACCAAAGTTAAGGATAGAGAATAAGCCCTTCTTGATTTTGTGAATGTAGGCTCCAGTCCAGTTAAGCACTTAAGCATATGCATAGTGTTACATATGTGAGAAATATTAATATTTATTGCTTCAAGTTATGCATGCACTTAAGTGCTTACCTGGATTTGATCCTTAAGTTTTACTTGTAGTATAACTTTAACATGTCTTTTGTTTGCTATTTAGATTGTCTTTCAGAGAGAGTACTAATAAGAACATAATTAAATAATCATCTCAATATACTGCATTTATTATACAAGCTGTTTATAGCTATTATTTCCTGTTTACCTATTCAGAAAGAGAGATTCTATGCTTTTCTATGAGCTTATAGTCACCTTAGGACTGAATCTGAGAAATAATTCAGAATAATTGCATCACATCCCCTGCTCTAATTATGCTTCTGTGATGCCTTTCATTCCTGTGGAACTTTGTGACAGGTTTAAATCTTCAGCTCAAATTTGGCAAGGTAGATTGAATCTGAAGCCATGTTGAAGTCTGAAAATTCTTGGTCAGCTATTAAAAAAATATTTCCATTTCTGCTTTTCTTGGTTTAAAACTAGAACTACTAGTGGAGGTCCTGAAATAACAGGAGCATGGGTGCCAAGTTCACTGTGAATAMATAATTTTAAAGGCAGGAGGCAATTCCTGTTGTGATTTGTCAACAGGTCTAAATAATACTCGTTGACAGGTAATAAAAACTTGACACAACCTGAAGAAGCTGTGCAGGTGGGCAAAGGGTAGTTTCGAGGCCCTTTACCAGGGCTGGTCTGAATCACTGTGGTGACTCAGAGCAATTGGGGAGTGCTGGCGGAGTGTGTTGGTGCTGGGCCCCAGGCGTTAGGATTGCAGCTGTCAGAGAGCAGCTGTTTGTACTGCTGGAGGATTCCCTCGCTCTGAAATGATTTTTGTGTAGCTGGAAACATGGCCCTGCATTGTTTGTGCACTAGAAATGTACAACAATTTTACTTTATACATAATCCATGGGCTTCCTGTAAGACTGTACATTGTGCATGCTACATGTATTTGTTGAACTCAGGTTAGGTGTATACAGCATTAAATTCATTTCTAGGAGTGGTTGAGCAAAATCTCTCAATTTCCAAAAAATTCAGGAAGAATGTAAATAAAGTACTATAACATTTAAGAATGACAAAGCAGGGAACAATTCTGACCACTCASTCTCTGGTGTGGTTACAGTGTTGGATCTGTAAGTAGCCAGCGGAAAAAAATATCCAAGTCCTAAACTTAAACAAAATGACTACAAAATGACTCTTGCTCACCATCCTTTTATCTAAATATCTAATCTTAGGATAACTAAAATGCTTAGCATAGCTAGTGCAGTCCTTTGGCTTGTCCTTATCAAGGAGCGGAAAGGTGCAGGCACCAGGGATGGTAGAGCTGTCACTGCCATAAGTAACTACAGTCCACAACAAATTTTGCCACTTTTTGCTGCTGCGTGTACGAACCTTGCTTTCTCTCACACATGCTGCAGCTACTCTGGGAACACTGCTCCCTTGGGGCAGTGTGACAGCGCTGGCGGGATGGGCTGAGCAGAAGGAGTTAAGGTGCATAATTGTTGAAATTGAAGCCAGTTCCCAAACTGCTTGTTTAAACCAGTTCAAAGCAAGCAGGTCTACTCTGTTCCTTAAGCCACACTTTCCATCACCTGTTATGATGCTTCTTCTGAGAGCTACATTTTACATCCTGAGAGTGTCAAGAAGCTCTTCTCTGCTCCTCGTGGCAACATCACTGCATTTGCTCAGTTTTAAGCCTGGAAACTGCTATGGATAGGAACAGAAAAAGAGGAGGGCGATATCTGCCATCTCTCCATCACAGAATTCCTTGGGTCCTCCCCACCTCTCCCATGCCACCTGACAGACAAAGGACAGTGCACCCATGTGAACATGATATCCACGTTGCTCCATACATCTAGAAGGTGGTTACCAACTTGTATCGTGAGGTTTGTAAAGAGAAAAGAAGCAAAGAGGTCTGATGGATGTGCTGCAGCCCCCAGGTCAACCCATCTCAGGCATCTGGAAATTCAGTAAGAGCAGATTTTCTTGTGGTATTTCTTCAGCACAGGTTGGAGTGGTGTCTGGAAATGGGAAAGTAATAAAGCTTGTGCAAACATTCCAGCAACACAAAGAGAAGTTTGGTTCAGCAGTGGTAATGAAAAGGGCATGTATTTGGGCTCTTATTCAGTTTGGTTTGCCCTTTTGTACCAATTGAGTGTCAGTGGACATATGTTTATTTGCCCAGTAAGAATTTAAATAGAGATTGCCTAATCTTTTTTTCATAACTGCTAGTCTTTAAACAACAGGAGATAACAGTAACTTCTGTGTAGTATTAGAATTTCAAGTTATAGTTTCAGATTAGACACATCTGAGCCAGTGACCTAGACATGAAAAATACTCAATCCATTTGGTGAGCCATTTAGTCTCTTAAATGTCCACACTAGTCATTTCCTGACTTCAAAGATCACTGATAATTATCTGTTTACTCAGTAAAAATAAGGCAATGATTCTTTTGGACAATTACTCATAGCGGATCTGGCACTAGTGCATTGTACATAGATTTACCACATGTGCCAAAGAGTCTGGCAATTGTTTTTGGCATGAACACTTACCACAATGCACCTCAATATGATGCATCATATCAAAACAAGCTAGGAATCTTTCCTGATAGGGTCCATGCACATATGCTTTTCTTCTGAGTGATGTACTGCACTGTGAGACAGAAATAACATTTTAGTGAAGACTGCCCCTTCCCTTGAAGTTCTTCAGAAACAATTTCTCTCCTGCACAATCTTAATTAATTAAAAATGAAGGCCTCTTTTTTGGTGTGTGTGCTTTATTGTCTGTGTTGGAGGTGTGATATTTATTAGTTTTGACATCTGTGCTATTTCAAATCTTGGAGCAAGCTACATTCTCTTCATTAAAATATTTCAAAACCCTGGTTATAAATCAGTGTAAATGACAGTTCAAAAATAGGCATAGATGAAATAGGTGTGTTGTTCTATCTTGGGCACAACCTGTCATTATTTCCTTTCCACTGTAGCTAGCCAACTTGCTAATTTAATTACTTTCTTTTTCTTCTTTCCCCAAAGAGTGAAATCTATCAAAAGAATAACGTTGCTCAAAAGACCTCTCTCCAAAGCTAACAGAACTAAGTTGTTTTTTGTTGTTTGCTTTTTTACAATGGAAAAGTGACAGCTTAGCTGCAGAGTTTGTGTTAGAGTGGGGAGGGGGGCAAAGCAGTGGTTTAAGTGTTGACCTCCTACCTATACATGGCTGCTGCTACCTAAGTCAGCCTACTGCATCTTCTCTCTTCCCCCATAGCCATTTTTAATGATGCTCCGTTTTAATAGGTAATACATAAACAAAGAGCATTAAAATATAACATTCTTTTAAATCACTGATGGTATGTATTATTTATCAGTTCAGAGATGAATGAATGTGATTTCAGTCTAGTGTACATGCAGTGAATTTATTTTGTAAATGGATAAAGAAAGGACTAAGGAAAAAACATAGATGCAGATTACTGCAAAACTGCTTGTGTTGTTCAGTGAGTCATATTCTCACTACTGAGGCTTGAAAATGTTTATTCACTCAGTTCAGTTTATTATGCCTTAGCCTCTACAGAAATGGTCCTGTTCTAAAACTATTGGATAGATAAATGCATACTACTCATGATTTTTAAGTCTGTCTATACTCAGACATATGAGAAAGACCTCCATTCTTGTGAGACTTCTGTTCAGTTTCCAGACCAGAGAAGTTCAAACATATATTTCTGTAAAACTTGGTGCAGTACTGTCTTAGTTATTATCAGTTCTCAGGAGGCTGCTATTACTATTCCTAATAAAGGAATGTGGAAAATCAGTTTTCCAGATTATTTTAAAATTAGCTCTTCAATAACATCTCCCCCACTCTGTTCCCAGTTTTCTTTAATGTCTGGACATTTCAGCAAAGGGCTTGGGATCTTAATGCTAACTTTTGAACATAAATGTGGTWGAATTTTTTGGAACTGCCATACTGAAACCTGTTTTTTTTGGAAGGGGCATTCAGGGAAGGGGAGAATGAACACACTTCATGACATCTGTTACCTACAAAAGCACTGTTATTAGTGCCTGAGAGAAGATGTGGTTTGCAAGTTTAGGTTTAAGATGGGATCTSTAAGGAGAGGACTCCAGCTCCACAACGAATAGAGTTTCACAGGATTATGAACGTGTCACAAGCCCTGAGGTTCGTTTGCCACATGAAGCAGTGCTAACAAGGCTACTGTTACCCTATTACTTTCCCTCCTCATTGATAAATCTTCACTTAGTGGAAAAGATGAAGTTGGTCACTTAAGGTCTGAACAACAGCCTAACAATATGGCATCATCTGGTTTTGAAACARTTCTTGATTCTACATCCCTCTGCGAGTTCTTAGAGTTTTCCTCCAAGCTTTTGCCCAGTCCAGATTGGAATTGCTAATGCATCCTTACAATAATACACATAAAAACTCTTTGAAAGACATGCGTTCTCTAACCTAAATTAAGTCAAAACCTTTCCAGTCTTCATGACTGATGAACTATGTGCTGGAGGAGAAAATAAGATCTTTCGTGGGAATGGGTGGAAAACATACTTTTCTTGAAAGGATTCAGGATCAGTTAGTTAAAACTCAGTGAAGAAAATCTCCAACTGCTTGCCTCTAGGAACCTCTGCATGATGCTGGAGCAGAAAGCTACAGATAGTAGCTGCCAACCTGGCTGGGATTCCTAGAGGAGATTGCTCCTGACATCAGTGCTCTGACAGGTCACATCCTCTGTCTGGCACAACTGTTCCCTATTTTCATTAAGCCTTTTTTTTTTCCTCCTTTTTTTCTTTGTTCTTCTCACTTGAGCCAAAAGAAACAAGAGGGCAGTAAAGCACAATTTTAGCTGAATATGAGTTTTATCATTTTACCACTGCATTACACCACTTACCAAGTATTTAGGTTCTGTTCTACTAGGAAAAAAACACATGTCAGGATTTAGAGGAAGGCTGTGCTAAGCTTTAGCACACAGACTGTAAAGTGTACTTGTGAATTATTTTTCCTTCAGTCTAAGGAAATCCATATGACTTTGTGATTTCATATAGTCTTCAAAAGTTGCTCCTACAACTCCCAGTGGAAAACATCATCTCTTTTGAAATCTTTCTCCCTTTACCCAATCTAAGACTTTTTAACATATCAAAGATAATCTTAAAAATAAAAGTGTCAATGAAATACTGTGTTCACATAGCAAAGAAATCAACATTTGCACCCAGCTACTAGAATATCAAAGCTAAACAGAGAGCTACAGCCAGGTCATATTTAGTATAACTCCACTGAGATCCAGAGATGCATAACAACAGAGGGCTAGTACAAAAGTGCTATACTAAAACTATTTGTTATTACYTTGTCTTGAGAGTGGTCAGTCTGACAGCACCCAGACCTGAAACTTCACTTTCTCATCCTTTTATTCCAACTAGGAAAGTAGCCAATCTGCAGAGCCAGCTGCTTCTCTGCCCACCCCAAAGCTCTTGGATTGCAACTGTGCATGCATGAGGCTAGGAAGGTGTTTACTCTGAAATAATCACAAGATTGATGTTGGCAATCTATATCACAGAAATTATTTTAACKGCAATCACAGCATGATACAGATAAGTTAATCTAACTACAATCTGTTGCTGAAAAGGTGCCCTCTTCCCCTTCCTTGCCCACATATTCCCACCAATTCCTTTGACCTGTCATTGACACTTGTTGGACCTTTTAGTGAGCTGGTTCCAGAAGCTAAGTTAGCAGGAAACCCTTAAAACAAAGTATGTGCCCTTCTGCCAGTTTAGTGCCAGAAATAGGGTCACCATGGGATGTCAGAAATCGTGTGACTTCCTGTCTCCTCCTCTTGGGGGAAAGGGAAATTACCTCTGTCAGAGCAAGCAGAGGGAGGAAGATGGTCTGGAATCAGTCTGACGGTTACATGGCCATGATGAGATGGCCATGATCTTTGGGATTAGGTRGAAACTCCTCTTTAAAATATTATTAAGAAGATACCACAATCTTTTTTAAAACATTAAAGAGTATATAGAGAGATTAGTAGCATACTCAGAGTTTATCATTTAAAAGAAATGATAAAATTTTATACCATTCTAGCATTTGGCCAGGTGAGGTGGGGAAACAGGGCTTATGGAGAGAAGTAGAAGATCCCTAGACAAGCAAGACAAGAAGAGAAAGAGAGTATTTTATAAAACAAATAGCAATACAAACCCAGCAAATCTGCTACCATTTTGTGAGASTGTAGCTGTTTGAGAAACCACAGAATGAGACCGTTACTGTGAACACCATGCTTTTTGAGTCATCGCTGCCAATAATAATATGGCATCAAGCACAAGTACTCACTCTTGCCATAAAAAATAATAAAAACAGCACAAACAAACAGCAAAGTAATGATAATAATTTGCAGCTGCAGATTAGAGATGAGAAAGCATTTGCCACCCCTTAGCTCATCTGCAGCCATGCAGGGTTGCTCCCAATGCTATAATCACCACTTACGTGTCCACATTAGAGCTAGCCAGAAAAAATGTTTCCTTATCTTATGAATGCTTTTAAGAAATGAAAGTTGCAATTCCCATACTTTACCAAGACAAACTCTTTCAAATACAGTCTGACTATAGCCTAAGTTGTTGGCACAGTCAGCTTGAAGGTAGTCTCCTGCTGTGTCTTGTTTTAAGTAGAAATTTCATTCTGGAGTGGAGAGCGAGGAGGGAATAATCTTTTCTCTGTACACCCAGCTATTGGCTATTAGCAATTTAGAGACTTTCTGAAGCAGAGGTTGGATCTGAGCTAATAGGTTTAATACTCCCTAGGGGACCTAACCTTCACAAATTTGTTTAATCCTTTTTTTGATATTTTTGACATTCTGTGGCCAGGAGTATCTCAGTTACTTAAGTGACACTTAAAAAGGTACTCATTTTGTTTACTTTAAACTTCATTTCTGATATTTTTGTTCAAGACAAGCATACCCCATTCTGTTTCTCTACAGCCTTCACGATTGCATAGACATTTATTCTGTGTCAGCTGTACCAAATAGTCCTTGTACACATGAAATCTATAGAGCATATTCATACCTCTGACTGTCCTTGGCACTTATATGTAGGTTCTTTTAGTTTTGTTTGATTTTTTTTTCTCCTGTGTTACTACAGATTTGTGCATTATTCAAGACAGACACACTCATAGCTTTGTATACTGGCAGGTTGCTATTTTCTGCTTTGTTCTCCTTTTCTCTCCCAACAGTCGGGACCACCGACCACCACTGAATGTGTAGTTGATGCTTTCAGAGAACTAACCACAGCAATATCTGACTCCTAATAATAATAGCTCATGTAGAACCCTAGTTGAAATTATTTWTTCCCACATGCATCACATTGTGCACCAAAGCTGAATTCTACCTGCTATCACAAAATGTAAATACCTGAGTATGTACCATTGGGTGGGCTATATCCTAAAAACAGTCACATATATTTTCCTGTGCCTCACCTCCTTTCTGTATCAAATATACCCAGATACATGTCTTTTTTCTGGAGAGGGGAGTATAATTTTCTGAAAATCTGGAGCTGCAAATTGCTGGAAATGGAGATCAGAAGGACAGCTGTATGGATAGATTTATTCATATATTCTTCTCTAGATATCACTTATTGGTCACTGATGTAAGCAGGAAACTGGTAGGTGGACCATTGCCTGAGCCAGAAGAACCATTTTGTGCTCTTATGCTCACTCACACTTTCTGTACAAYTTAGAGAATGTAAATGAAAAAATGGAGAATAATTGAGAATTAGAAATTGTTTGTTTAAAATCTTGATACTTTTCAAAGATTTTTTTCAAAAATATGAATTCACTGTATATCTCTTAGTTATACCATAACAGTAATTGTAACAATACTATTTGCACTTTGCTAGCCTAGTTCTTCTAAAGGTCTCAAAAATTATTAATGAATCAGGTCATGTAACACTTGTTTGAAATAGGTTGTAACAGAGGTCTACAGTTCATAGAAGATCAAKAAAGAAAAAAAAGAACCTGGATCTTTGTAATGTTCCCAATAGACAGTGTTTGACTCTGAACACATGAATGACTGCTGCTARAGGCCACACATGAAACACATGAAAATTAAGTCAGAGTAAATAACAAAATCTAGATGTTCTAGGTTTAGGTCTGTTCTTGCACTAGTAAGGAAATAGTTTGGACCTGACACTTCCATTAATCTAATTTCTTTACAAAAAAAAAAAAAAAAAAAAAAAAAAAAAACCAAAAAAAAACACCCTTTCTTCTCATCAGTCCAAGTTCTCCACTTTAACATTGTCTGAGAAACTGTCTGGCCTTCATAAAATATTACATTCCTTTAATTTTTCTCCCTCAAGTTAGACTCAGAAAAGCAGTAATACTTACCAGGTGCATTATCTTAGTATCTAACAGAGAATAAGTAGTTGGATTATGGTTGAAAAACATCCATGTCCTGGAAAAGCTTATTTGCTTCAAAGAAATATAGCATCTGGAAAAATGAATAAGCAGGATAATGATTATGCAAACTTTTTGCAAGGGAAAATATGTTGTGTGCAAAGAAGGGGTCATGTATGTTTAAAAAAGAGCATCTAAGGTTATCTGTTCTGGAATTTTAGAATATTGTGTAAAACACATGAATGGTCTTCTATGGAATAGCTAAACTCCATCCCTGGAAAGGTGATGGAACAGCTCATTCTGGATGTTATCTCCAGGCATACGGAGGAAAAAGAAAGGTGATCAGAAGCAGTCAGCATGGATTCACCAAGGGGAAATCATTCTTAACCAATCTGATAGCCTTCTATGATGGAATGAGGGGAGAGCAGTGGATATKATATACAAATCCTCCTACATAAGCTTAGGAAGTGTGCCATCAGTGATGTGGAGTCTAATTGGAGGCCTGCGGCTAGTGGCATCCCCCAGGGCTCAGGACTGGGTCCCATCCTGTTCAACTTCTTCATCAATGACCTGGATGAGGGGACAGAGTGCCTCCTCAGCAAGTTTGCTGATGATACCAAGCTGGGAGGAGTGGCTGATACACCTGAGGGCTGTGCTGCCATTCAGAGAGACCTGGCCAGGCTGGAGAGTTGGGCAGAGAGGAACCTCATGAGGTTCAACAAGGGCAAGTGCAGAGTCCTGCACCTAGGGAGGAATAACCCAAGGCATCAGTACAAGCTGGGGGCTGACCTGCTGGAGAGCAGCTCTGCAGAGAAGGACCTGGGAGTGCTGGTGGATGACAAGTTGACCATGAGCCAGCAGTGTGCGCTTGTGGCCAGGAAGGCCGATGGTATCCTGGGGTGCATTAGGAAGACTGTTGCCAGCAGGTCGAGGGAGGTGATCCTGCCCCTCTACTCAGCCCTGGGGAGACCTCATCTCGAGTCCTGTGTCCAGTTCTGGGCTCCCCAGGACAAGAGAGACATGGAGCTACTGGAGAGAGTCCAGCGTAGGGCTACAAAGATGATCAGAGGKCCGGAGCAYCTGCCCTCTGAAGAACAGCTGYGAGAGCTGGGCCTCTTCAGCCTGGGGAAGAGAAGACTGAGGGGGGATCTTATCARTGTGTACAAGTACCTGAAGGGAGAGTGTCAGGGGGATGAGGACAAACTCTTTTCWGTTGTCCCATGTGACAGGATGAGAGGCAATGGGCAGAAACTGAACCACAGGAAATTCTGCCTGAATGTGAGGGGGGAATTTCTTCCCTGTGAGAGTGACAGAGCGCTGGACCAGGTTGCCCAGAGGGGTATCTCCTCTGGAGATATTCAAAGCCTGCCTTGATGCAACCCTGTCTATGATGCTCTAGGTGACCCTGCTGAGCAGGGAGCTTGATCTCCAGAGGTCCCTTTCAACCTTACTGATTCTGTGATTCTATGAAATGATCCCACTAATTCACAAGAAGGTAAATCTCAGTTTGTAGTCCAAAAATGCAAAATATTCCTTGACTATGAAAATGAAGCAGAGCTCAGAAAAAAAAATATCTTGAAATCAAAGGAATGCTAGCCCACTTTACTTGAGCTTACTAGTAAAATTTGGGCTTTAATCAAATGTGAGCTTTAAGGTGGTTTTACAAGAGCCATAGCTTTGGACCATTTTTTCTTGCTATGTTAAGATTCAGAGAAAATCTCCCTATTTTAGGCAAAATGTAGTGAGTGAAGATTGATTCCTATTATGGCAGTTACAGGAGTAAAATGAAAGTTTAACTCTGTTCTGAACTATGAACTAGCTGTCATTGCTCTGTTAGGCTTCTGTGCAAGTTCAGTAGATATTCCACCACTAACTTGTTGGATTTTTAACATCAAGCAGCAATCTTGGCATATATTAACAGATCCTGGAACTAGAGAATACATAGACTAAATATTATAAACTCATTCTATATATGAAGACAGAGAATTGTGTTATATGCAATATATATTTCACCATATCGATATAGTCAAACTTGTGTTTGAGTCATAAAAGAGCTGAGAATTTTTTTTATTGCCTCTCTCATTTTACGCACGCTCTAATTTGTATAAGAATTGGTAACTGTGAATGGTAAAGGACAGGCATTAACTGAAAATTGAAAAGCCAAAACATGCGTCTGTCAGAACATCTCATATTTGGATGGGCTGTTCCATGCTGAGGCCTGTGGGGATCCTGTGAAGATCTTCGGACAGCACTATTTGTACTTCACTAGCCCAGTTCTTCTAAGAGTCTCAAAAATTATTAATGAATCAGGTCATATAACGCTTGTTTGAAATAGGTTGTAATAGAGGTCTACAGTTCATAGAAGACCAAGAAGGAAAAAAACAACCTGGAAGATCCTGTGAAGATCTTGCCTCTTGAAAACGAAGGCTAGCAGTTGTTCTGTCTAAGCAGAGTGAATAAGTGCTATACCAGTGCAATGGCAGAACTTCAACTCTATATCAAGTGGTATGCACAATAGGAAAAATTATGAGGTGTTGGTACCGTAACAGGATCCTTGCTGATGATCTTGTACCCTGCCCTGCACAGTTCTTCCTGGACTCACATACCCAGTATCACCTTTTGTTGCACCTTCATATTTGAGGGAGAATTACCTCTCAGTGAAACCAAATTGACTGAAGTGCAAAAGGCTATGGAAAGACAGAGTGAAGAAAAGCATTGTTCATAGGCCCTCACCCCAAGCTCCACTAAATCCTTATCCAAAAGACTGGGGTACTTTCTTTGCATTAGAATCACTCAAATGGCATCACCCTTCACTAGTAAAAAGTCTGAATTCTCCACCTTAAAACTGTGCAGCTCACTTATGTTTTGGTMCTTTTAT
Source organism: Rhea americana (assembly GCF_003343005.1). Classification (NCBI taxonomy): domain Eukaryota; kingdom Metazoa; phylum Chordata; class Aves; order Rheiformes; family Rheidae; genus Rhea; species Rhea americana. The sequence continues at coordinate 4,823,746 of NW_028186568.1, forward strand.
CTAAAACAGAACTTAACAACACAGTGAACATTTAATAGAGCTTCTAATCAATGTATTGTTTTAAAAAAAGAGTTCTGCTCTGGACTTGCAGCAATTCACCGAGTCCCTGAAGCTGCTATGTTAGCCTTTAGAGTCTCCTCTGTTGTTAAAAAAAATAATGAAACTTAAGAACTGTTAAAGTTTGGGAGATACCAGTAAATCAAATAAAATKAGATACTTTTCACAAATTTGAGAAATGCTCACAGAGTGTTTGCTTGGTTTGTCAGAAGCAGAAGTTTCTTCAGTATAGCTACATTTTCAGTCTGCACAGACTTCTCAGACACTTGAACTATTACATTCATCTCAGAAAGACAGCGGTGAAACTAAAGTGTACATAATGTGTAKATATTACTAATAATTCATTGTCCACATGAGGCATCCATGGATTTTGTTTACAGTAATATCTCATTTCAGTAGCACAAGTAAAATGACATTTGCAAATATCAACATTAATCCRAAGAAGCTCAGCAGAGCTTGTGTTCAGTAGAGTTTGTGTTTGCGCTCACAACCTTCTAAAGGACAGGCAATTTCAAGAAGCCTGCAGAATTGCTTTCATCTGGGAGCATCACTTATCTTCAGCGATCACACATGTGAAGCTTATTTTGTGACTAGAGATTAGGATTTTCTGTACTTCCACTATCCCCTCTGCAGAACATAGGAATAGCTGTACTGGGGAAACCAGCCTCCCACCTACCACAGTATTCTGAGTCTGAAAATAGAGATTAACAAATGCTTCTAAATCCATATGCAAACAAATTATGAGCTTTAAAACAGTGGTATTCAAGAAGGCTGTTATTTAGGGGTTTCTTGAATTGGAGCTTGGGTCTGTATCTTGTGTTTAATGTAAACCTCCTTCACTGAGAAAATTAACAGTTTTTCCATACCCTTCAGCRTCCTTCTTTCAATTAATTGTAAATCCAGAAACAGATCTACTCTTAATGCCATGATACCTCTTTTTATATTTGCTGATGCTTAATTACTAGGCCAAACAAAGTTTTCATCTTTTCTCTCTTTTCTTCTCTCTCCTAATTCATTAGGGAATGTATCTGAAATAATCCCAAAACAGCTTACTTAGGTCTTTCATCCTCATCTCCACATGGTCTGACTCAGGTTTTAAGAACTTCCTGTGAACGATCATTTCAAAAGTTGTTCTGCAATCCCAAGTGCATTATATCAAACTGATTACTCCCACGCTTGATAATTATTCAAAGYTTTCTAATGGATTGTGAAGCATAACTTCCTTCCTCAAGGCATGTTGACTCTTCCTCTCCAAGTTTATATTTATGTATCTCRCTAATAACCTACTTCTTATTTTAATTTGTTTTTGCTCTTTTGGTATGGAAGTCAGTTTTACTGCTCTATTGTTCTTTGGAACTCTTTGTAAAAGAGGTATCAGTTTCCATTTTCTGGTACAAAAGTTTGCTTAAGTAGAATGTTTACATTCTTATTTACTTTTCTTATTTCTTGAATTCCAGTACTGATGATTTATTATTATTGTCTATTTAATTGAGTTTTTCCAAAGCCTTTAACACTTCAATGTGATATAATTTCTCAGTCATTTCTTGTAAAGACTTCAGTATGCGAATCTCTAAGTTCCTTCRCAATGAGTAAAAAAGACACCTTAACTTTTCTCCAATGGCTTTATTTTTTGTGAATTTTCTTTTAATAACTCATTCACCAATCTTCTATACTCTGTAGCAGGGCCTTTCTTTCTTATATGTTTAAGAAGTAACATTATTCAACTTTTGTTACCTCTAGTAAATAGTTCCTCAAAGCTTTTTTTTTGGCCTGCCTTAGTGTAGTTTCACATTTAACTTGCCAAAGTTTATTTTCTTTCCATTTTCTTTATCTGGACACAACTTCAAAGTTTTGAAGTTTTTTTTTCTTTTTTTTTCTTTTTTTTTTCTTTTCTTTACCACTTATAGCTTCCTTTACTCTACAATTTAACTTTGCCAGAATTTCTTGGTTTTGTTACAGTATTTTTTTTTTTCATCAGGAATATACATTTGCCTAACTAACAATTTCCATGCTACTTGCAAATGTTTCACCTTTTCAGCTGCCCCTTTGCRTTTTCTTTTAACAACATTCTACATTTTTATGCTAATTTCCATTCTGAAATTTATGTTACTGTAAGATTTTTGTGGAGTGAGGGTAAGTTTATCTTTTAACTTGCATACATTATGTTTGCTACTACAGAGAAACTCTCTATTTACAATATACTGGTATAGGGCCTGTCAATAGGTTGCAAGTGTTGACCTGTCTGATGCTCATGCCTACTTCCACGATTTCTTCTGTCATGCGCATTCTTTGACTAATTGTCTCTGAAACAGTTAGAAATGATGTTTCACAACTTCATGTTGTGCCCTGTCACATCATTCAGCCATCTTGCATTCGAGATGTTTTCTGCTGCCACTGCTTCCCTTCCACTGTTGCCGTCACAGTCATGTGCCTCATGTTATGTCCTATTATTTCTCTACTTATCCTTGTCAATAAGAAGCACAGCATCTACTTACTTTTTTAAAGTTTATGACTCTAAGCTATGTTAAACTATAGTATTGTTCTTCCTCTTCCTGTCATTACTTTGTCATTTACATGCTAGTAATACACTGCTGTATTAATTATTCTCTTTCCACCAAGTTTCTGAGATGCCTGTTATGTTACTTAGATGTAGTTTTTCCAGTCACTCATCTTAAAAGTTAGACTTCTACCATTTATTTAGAAGTAGCCATATATTTGTCATCTCATCTGATTTGATGATAGAATTTTTATTGAGGTTTTCATATTAATTTCCTAACTCTCCCACCTGGTAAATACTACTTAATTCAGGGGACAGGAATCGCTCCATTAATTCACTAGATGCTTTCACGTTTTTAAATAAAGAAAACGTATACTTGCTCACAGAAACCAGTTTTTCTCTGCAGGGCTACATGATAAATTACCATTCGTGTGTGCTGTCATTGAAAAAGACTTAAAAATTCAGACAAGAGATGTGTGGAAAAATAGTATGTAATAAATGACAGATCATATGGCTGCAGGAATGAGTGCCAAAGTCTATAGCTACTGTTAAGACTTATTTAATGACACATCTGTAGAATATAAAGCAAAAAAAACCTATATGGAAAAGGCTCTTATAGTCTTCACTGTCTGAGACAGCGRTGGGGAGTGTTTATTGCTATTCATGGAAAATCATTACTAATTGACAAGCCAAAAAACATACCAGTTCCTGCCAGAAAAACTCATTTTTAAGCTGCCAAAATATCTCTTCCATGACTTTGCTTATGAAATGTGATTTGGATGATCTTTTACCAACAGTGAGAAAAGGACAACTAGCTTGAGTAATTGCAAAATCCATGAAGTATAAGGGAATATTAACATCAGCACGAGGGATTTTAGTTTCTATGTTTTATATATATTTATGTCTATTTGTAAAACAATTTGCTTTTTTTTTTTTTTTTTTTTTTTTTTTTTTTTTTTTTTTCTAATTGATCTCTGAATAAAGTCATTTACCTTAATATATTTGCTTAGAACCTCACATCTGCTTTTTAAATACTTAGGGAAACTGATCTTTCTCTGTGTTTTGTCATAGCTTGGAGCAACCTCTACTGGCTGTTTCGCTTTGAAATGCATCTTGACTGGGACTTGTTATAAAATGATGAACTCAGAGTCTGAATGTTCAAAAAGTGAATTATAAGCCAACAAAGATGAATGTTTATCAAGCTTCTTGTGATTTTTTTTTTCCACAAAGAATAGACGGCAGATTTATTTCGATTCTACTTTAGGCAGACTTGAAATACTCTATTCCACGTTTCACAAGTGCCCAATGTAAAGCCTATTCAAATAAATTAAAATAATTAAATATATTTCATAGAACTTTGTAGCATACCCTCAGATGTAGTCCAGACAACATAAAGCTATCAAAGTAGAAAACGTTTGATTTTAGAGACTTTTTTTCCTTATTATAATTTATCAAAAATCCAGTAGAAGGTATGTTTTATWTAGGTGGTAAATATTGATAGAAGATACCATTTTCCAGTGAATTATATTTGAAAACTGTGAAATTAAAGATCTATAAAGATCTATGGGATAACGCAAACAGTAAGCTTGCATAGCACAGCATTCAAATTTAATAATTCAGTATGCATTCACTCATGCATAGTGAATACCTTATTCAKCAATCTGTACTACTGAAATACATATAGCGTAAGGTGATATACAAAACGATATACAATATGGCCTGTAAATTTTGGCAAAATGGGTGAAGGTCTATTTGTTCTTTGTTCCTACTCCTTCCTCCATCTTTCTACTGAAATTATTCTTGAGTTATTTTAACCAGCTGAGAAAGGTTTTTAATATTGCTCTAGAAAAATATCTTTAGGAACACAAATTTATATTTGAAGGAAGATTTAAGCCACCTTAGATGTCATAATAACTTAAATATGCAGTCACCCACCTCCTGGTTAATTCAATATGTGTATATATATAGGGAGAGAGAGAGAGAAAGAGAGATTACAGGAAGTGGGTTATCTTAAAATTAGAGCTCAACATTTTCATAGATCAGTAAACAAGATAGCAATATTGCTATACTGTAAAGAGTATGCATACATAAACAGTAAACATAAAGCAGACTTTCTTTACCACTTTTGGCTTAGACTGGGAGTAATATTATCATGTCATTGCTGTTGAATTTTATGTGTAGCCAAATGTAGTAAATATTGAAAACTAAAATGAAGTCTTTTTTTATTAAAGATTCAAGCATTATTTACAAAAAGCAGAAGCACTTTGGGAAGAATGCTTAATTTTGCAGTGTGAGAATAGGCCTATGATTAAGCACTATTTGTTGCTCAACTTCTTACCCCTATGGTACTTATATTATAGTGATGAGCTGACCATACAGTTCCTCTGTAAGACTAAAATGAGCTTTAATGAAAAGACATTGAAAAGAAAAGTAAGACTTCTACATTTTATTGTGATTTTTTTTTTTTTTTTTTTAATTTGTCTGCCTCTGTGATCCAAGGATTTTGTAGCAGAACTTACATCACTGGTCAYTTTTGCTAGTAAAAACAAGAAGCTGTTTTCTAAATGTTTGTTTGTTGTTTACAAATAAAGAATTTAATGTTTGAATGTATTTTCTCTAGCTGAATTTAGACTGGATTTTAACAGTTTGACAATTTAAAATGTAATCAAGGTAACTACCCAGAGCTTATAACAATGCTCCAAACTAGAAGCCTTGGTCCCAACTCACCATCTTCAATGTCCAGGCTTAAATTTAAAGCCTGAAACTGTGGAAAAAAAACCTTCATGATTCTCTTTAGAACTTTCAACCTACAGCTTAACTCARTTGGTGTCTCTTTTTACAGGGGAGAATAAAACCTGCAATATGAATAATAACATATTTGAGGGCCTTAAAGATTTCGTTTCTAGTATAATAATCCCAGTTGCATAACATTCATTTTTTACTTGATCTGTGCTTCTTAGTATGTCCAATTGAGTGTCATCATCAAATTTATTGTTAGCCACAATCTCTCTGTCAAAGTAATTCATATGTACTAGAAACAGCAGAGGGCCAATGATCTCAGAAAGAGAGATACTGATTGTTTTACCATATGATTGTGGTGTGACTTTGACTTTTTCCACTTTTGACTGTCATCTTAAAGTCTGAATACAAACGAAAATCTTTACACTGGAAAGTGTAAAGATTTTTCTCCCTCCATACACTATTCTTGGTTGATTAAACATTTCAATCTTTATCCTCACCCACTGAAAAAAGAGGGAAAAAAAGCAGCAATATATTTATACACCAAGGCTCATTCATAGATACTGAGCATTCATTTAACAACTCACAGGAAATAAAATATGCAGTAATGAGCATAGAGGATAATGCTGCAGAATCTACTTAAATGTCAGTATTGGCACTGATTGAAAAACATATTAGACAAGCAGAATTTGAGGGAAGATGAATGCCAGTAGTAACTGCATTAACAGTAACTGCAATAACAGAGCATCTAGGTACCTCTTTTAATTTCAGTATAATGTAGCTTTACATATTGCTGGGTAAAAGGACTAGGTTCAAATAGTAGTGTCCTAAAATACCAGGAAAAAAAAAAAAAAAAAAAAAAAAAAAAAAAAAAAAAAAAAAAAAAAAGATTTTATGCTCCAGAAAGATACAATTTCCTGTTTCTAGTTGTTTCTCAGGGAAATAGTTGACAATCAAGTCAGTAGCAGACTAAATGCTAGGGGAAAAAAAGAGAGAGAGAGAGATTCCCCTCCTAAAATTGTATTCTAATACAAATTGTCAAGTTTTCCTTCTTTCCTCCCTTAAGGTCAAATTTCAAACATTTGGCCAAAGGTTAAAATTATTTTTCTGAAAACTGAAATAATGTGGCTTGTGATGCCATTATAAGCTCTGCTTGCTGCATATGGATATAGGTTTTAGACCGAAGTCCTTTAAAACACTGAGAAAAAAAAATCTACTTTTTACAAAGAAGGAATTAAACTACCATTCTGGTAGCACTGAATGATCTGCAGAAAACCCCATTAACTCTTTAAAATTCCATGCTGAAAAAGGATCTCTGGGTGTCAGCCTCTTCAGCAGTGTGGAATTAGCAAGAAGCAAACACATCAAGTGTGGCAGCAATAATAAGCATTAAGCACCKAGTAGAGGTTAGGAATGGACTGGGAACACAGGCAGCCAACAGGAGTACTTTGAGAGAATAAAATATGAAGAGTATCGAACAAGAGAAGAAACATCCATCACAGAGAATGAATGCTCAGAGACAGTGCTGTTTATCAGGACGGCAAAGACRCTCACTAATTAGAAACATACCAATTAGTATATGCCAGCTAGACATTAGACTCTAAAGATGGAAAGGAACATAGAGACCAAGACAAAGATAAGGTCTATTGTTGTCTCCAAAATGTGTTTGATAAATACTAAAACATTAGTTGGCTTTTGTTATACGGGATCTCATTGTTAAAGCTGGATGTCCCAGCTGCTAAACAGAAAGAACGAGGACTGGGAAGCCTCATCCCCGATGCTGGATGCTGATTACCCCTGTTCTTTGAGTACTCTCTTCCATTACAAAATCATACACAAAGCCATGGAASTGGCCAGATAGTAGTACAGAAAATYGAATCAGCTACATCTGCAACATGTCAGAGCTTGGGTCATCTTTCCAAGATGTAAAGGTATTCCAAGCAGCAACCACAGTTTTTGCCAAACTGGAAACACAACTGAGAAAGAGCAGCACTGAACAGAGAGCAGCAAAGAAAATCAACAGGGCAAAACTGAAAGCGAAAAAGCAAGAAATTCTAACTGAATCTTAAGAGCAGCAAGCAAAAAGTGAGACTGGACTATAACTGAAAGAAAATAGGTAGCACTCATAGGCAATATGATTTAAGCTACAATAGGCAATAAGATTTAAGCTACAGGAATTGCAGTCAGGAGGTATCAGCACAGGAAGAGCACAAACTGAAAAGCCAAAAGATTTGGTGCTTCACTGATGGAAGAAAAGGACTGAAATGAAAAGTCCAGAATACTAAGTCCCTAGGAGTATGAGGAAAGCCATGGAGGAGTATAAGAAAGCAAGCAAGCAAAACAGGGATGAGAAATATGACAACAGGTGGAGATATGCTGAAAACCTAGTGGCTGAAACTGAAGTTTCCACTAAATTAGAAAACCAAAGAGATATTTACCTCATGATTGAAACTGTATTTGGCAATTCTGAAGCCTAAAAGAGTTAGTCAAAAACAAACATGAAACTAYGCTCACAGTTGAAACAGTAGAATAGATGAGCAAGGAAAAGAAAAAGGAATGAAAACTCCAAGGGGACACATCCCCGTTAAAACAGATCACTTGAGAAAATAAACACRTATATGTTAGAGCTAGTCCAATAGCAATATCACAGATGCTATGTCAAGAGTCAGAAGAATAACAAAACAATAAGCAGCAATTCATATTAGAAGTGCTAAGTGCACTTGCTTCCACCATCACCTTGATGAAATTAAGAGAGTTCACCAATGATATCTCTGGTGAAAAGAAAATGCATCTTCCATCCTTGAAGAGGGAAAATACGGAACCACATCAAGATAGCAGGAGGGAAGGACTCATKGACTGAAACACGGTTCTGCTGTAGGAAGAAAAGTTTGACATGTAGAAAAGGTTAAAAAGGAAATGAATAGTGGGCTTAGAAAGAAACTTACTTCAGGTCCTACAAATCCTGTATAGAACAGGTACTCACTGAAGACCATCATGGATTAGGGGGCTCAAATTGACATCGCTTTCATTGACTATGTAAAGGGACCTCATCAGCTCAACTGACTTACAGTATCGTACATCCTCCAGGTAAAGAGTGAACTCAATCAAAGTAGTTATCACCATGAAGAGTAAGAACTAGTAAATGGAGTATTGTGCTAGTGTGAACTAGATAACAGCATTCAATCTTTTCCTTTCTCTGCTTTTCTCTAGCCTTGTCACTCAGTGAGTGATGAAGATGTCTGTATGCCACATAACAGGGAGAGAGGACCAATGTCTACAAYATCCAGGATGTTGCACTAGTGACTGACGCCACTGAAGACCTGCAGTCAGGGCAGTGTGGTAAAACCAGGATKCTAAGCTCAAAATAAGTTAGAACAACCTACAATGACACAAACATTTTTTTTTGTTTTTGATTTGCTGAACTCAGCCGGTACAGTTTGCCATCTTTTGGAGGCTAAATTAGAGAAAACCAAATACTTAAGTGCAGAATGGACTGTTTATTTGGAGAGTATTCTCAGTCTTACAGATCATGTTTATTAGACATATAATTGCTCACATGGAATGGCTTTTACAAGGACTGGGTTGTAAAATAGAAATTCATAACATTTCTGACTATGAACTCCCTCCTTAATACATAAAAATAAAAAGCAAAATGCCATTGCAATTAGTCTCAGCTAGGTGATAACAATGACAGATATAACACTAACATATGCTCTATCACAATTGCTAGCAAGAAAAATTAAGGACAAGGCAATTTTTGCTTCCTTAGCAGATGTTCTGAAGAGTATGCAGACTAAGGAAACAGTGCAGGAAGGATTGCCTGCTGTCTCTTTCCTGGCCAGCAAGCCTCCTGGCAATAGATTTGGAGTTTATTCATAAGAGAAAGTAGTTGTCTACTTCAGGCACAAAGGCATGCAGCTTGATGTATGACAGATTTTATTTTATTTACTTCTTTTAGGTTGCCACAGCTAAAACGGTTGCAGTCTGAGAGCTGTCCTGTCATACATGTTAAGAAAAGAGGTGATGAGCAAGGAGAAGAACTTGTATTATGGAAATTCTTCTATCTAGTATGCCTTTGAAATCTACAAAGATGTACTTGAAAATCTTCTGCTAGTGAAAATCAGTATTTGCTGGARGTGTGTGAAACACTTCCAAAGTGTATCCTGCTGTGCATGCAGTCCTCCTCTCCTCAGGGAGAGGAAAATGAACTGAAGCTGTTACATGAGTTGCTCATTAGAGAACAACTTACCTTTAGCAAGGGATAATGTTCTCGATGACCCTTAACTCTGTAAAGGGAGACAAGCTCTCAGAAATCTGTCCTCAAGTCAGCTATGTATGTACCCTCACTGACATYCAGTTTAGCCAGTCTTCTAAGTTAAAAGGAAGAGAAGAATGTACTGTTCAACAAGTTTCATTTTGGACTCTGGAGCCTGGCTAGGTTGTCTTTGAGCTAGTAGCTCAACCTAGTAGCTGGAGTGCAATAACCCTTCTACTTTTGGACTTTGCAGATTTATATTTCTGTAGGACTTATCTGCAAGACAGTAGGAACCAACAAGATCCCTGCGCTTACAAGAGTGATTAATAAGTTAGAGCCTTCCTATAGTTAATGATAGACTGCAATCTGGAAACTGGACAGAAGAGCTGCATTGGAAGTACAGTGTGAGGAAAGAGGTCAATTGCAGGACTTCACAGGAAATCCCTCCACAGCTATCCACTAAATGTTGTCCATTGGCATTTGAAAAAAAAATCTGAGATGTAAAACCAACCCTAGACAAAAAGACAACAACAAATAAATTCTTTCTTGGAAAAGACCTTAATTATTCAATTATTGAGTTGCACAACTTCACAGAAAAAGGAGAAAAACAGATATCCTCRGAAAGAGAAGAGGATTCAAGATTATCTAGCAGGTTTCTATGACTCATGAAGGAAAAGGAATCGTGAGAATGTACTCAAAYCTTAGCATATTGAAGGGAAGTCTGTCCAATATTGCTAACCTAACAGAGGGAACGGGATTCTTATAACTGATAAGCTAGTTTTGAGAACAGATTATATCTTCACAATCAAATATTGATCTCAAATGGGCAAMATAGTGGAAAATTTTATCAATGGCAGATTTTCCTGAGTTACAGCAGCTGTAAAWTTTTTTTGTTATTTTCAGATCTGTCTTCACCTTGGGAAAGAAGGATTGGGGAGGGGTAGGATAGCAACACTATAATCCACTGGTATTGCAGTAAATAAGAAGGTGAATAAATTTACTGACCTGATATTCCAGAGGCAGATAAATTCAGTACAGTTTAAATGAAAAGTGTTAAACACCTGTTTTCTGCTTTTACTGTTGACTGTGCTACTAGTAAAATSTGTGTTCATTCCATTCATTTGTTCCATTCGCAGGTGATCATTTTCAATTATGACTGAAGCCGTAATTGAATACTRCAATGTATTATTGCAAAGATCTATGTAAATAGCACCAGCAACAATAAATGGGATATTTTCTTTGCTGCTGAACTGTATTGTGCAATGGCATGGTTCCTTCAGTATCAAAGGAAGTTAATTCATACCTGTATGGCTGTGGTTGTTCGTTTTGTTGCTGCAGTAAGTCCTTGGTGAAATAGCTGCTTACCAAAATCAGCCCTCAAATGAGGTGAAGTCTGCACAGTTTTCATCAATGTTAGCTAGRTTTTTCTACTTGCTATGCAGGCCCCAGTCTGTGAAGCTTTGCTCAAGAAGCAGGTACAACTTTTTCCTATCATTTGCTGAAAGAGATGGTGCTATACAGTACCATAACGAAAAAACTCCTACCTGAAATCATTGATTTTAAGTTCTCTTCTGAAACATGATGAGTAGTTGCTTTTCTAATCCTGTCCCTAAAAATGTAACTGTACTTGAGCTATCATTTTTGTACACATTCAATAGTCTATTAAAAAAAAAATCCCTGAGACAAAAGCCAATGCATGGTCATGCAAATCATTTATGCTGAAGAGTTCACTGAAAAACTTTGCATTGTTTCTGTTGGATTGTTTTGTTATAAGATTTCCCCTTATTTTTGCAGCATGAACAAATAGTCTGTTACGTACTTTTAGGTCCTCTTACTTTTCTCAACAGCTGTGTCTTAGAAGGACTGGTTCTAAATAGGGCAAGCTAGAACTGGACATTTTATAAGTTTCATGAAATAAACAGCTTTATTTGGGAATTACTCTTCAAGATCTAAGGCTTCTCTATTTCCTAATAGCTCCAATTGTTCCCACAGCATCTTCTCTAAATAAGAGATACGTTCTATGATGAAAGATGGGAATCATTTCTTTACAAAATATCAGAGGAAAATTATGGATAAAAAAAGATTGTTTAAAGCTGAGGTACTAAATTAACATGTTCATTATGAAGTGTCAGTTTGTGTGTTATACTGTTTATCTGWTGTCTCTGGAAATAATACGTTATATCAATGATGGTAGAATTCATGTCCCATGTTTTGCTCTTTGTGGTTCAAAATGCAGTGCATTTGCATTTTAAAGTTTTATGGAAAGCATAAGCCTTATAATATGTAATTCTTCTTCATCAGTTGGTTGCATGTGCTGGTCATTATTTACATGTTTTTTAAGTATTTGCCAAAATAATTGGTCGAATAAAAATAAAATAATGAAGCTATAGAAGGTTTCCCCAGACAACTARGTTCTCACAGTTACTGGTTTTCCATAAATAAATATTTGTGACCATGTATACTCGTCATCGAACAATGTGTTCAGAAGGGAGCCGTATAGTCTCCTACCACTTAGTATGCAACCATACTGGAAAGTCAATATGAAACAAAGGTATGAAGTAATCTGAGACTAAAGTCAAACTGAGAGGTCTCTTAGAGGGCATAAGGCTACAAGTCCAAATGGAATCAACAGCTCTGTAAAAGYTAAGAAAATATTAAGGTTGTGCCCAAATTCAGCTTCTTGACATTTTCTTCCTCTGTACAATTATGCAAAAATGGCTCAGAAAAACACATTTCCTGGGACTGTTTAGGAGGAAAGAGGGAAAATGGCGGGGAATAGAGACTAGGGTACTTTAATAATCAACTTTTCAATAGAAAAAGCCACAGTCCTGGGCTAGAGGGCCAATCCTTCTGTGTTTTGTGGGGAAAGGATGGAGATAAAAGGGTGAGATTTGCAGTATCCAGAACACTGAGCTCTGAAGCTTGCTGCATCCAACTCTCAGCAACCACACCAAATTTCTGATCTCACATCTGAATTTCTCTGGCGTTGCTCAATCTTTTAATGGAATTTCACAAAGTTCTTTTTTTTTTGTCAATTTTTGTTTTTCTTCTCCAGWATGAGATCTGTCATACTCCCTTTCCACATCAGCATGCTATGAATTTTAATGCTGCAGCATTTCACAGGCTCTTTAAAATTGGGCTTGGCTGTAAATCTAGCTTCTTTCACRTGAAGAAGAAAGAAAACCCAAAAAATCTACAGCTGAGTGAGAAAAAAATATTACAACGTCATTCAGACTGTTTCAGGTGGTGATCTCAGTATGACCTTCATCATACTCTTCCTACTTCAAATACTTTTGTTGATTCATCCTCAAAAATCCTGAAATTCTGTCGCATAGAAATTTTCTAGAGCACTCTGAGTTAGTGCTCAGCCTGCATTCTTTTTCAACAGTTTATAATAACTGTTTCTACACAGAAGACTTGAGTTCCTATTGAATTGTCAAAAGCACAAAGTTTTTATCAAGAGGGAATTMTGTATTTCTACATTGATAAAAAGAAAAAAAATACCATTTTCACTCAAACATATTCTGGCCATAAGTTGATTTCCATCTCTGTCAAACAAAAATTGCATTGATTATTTTGTCACTCTGTTCTTGTTTGGGAATCCAATAACCCTCTAAGCTCTCTCTTCTTTTGCATCAAAATTTTACAATAGGATAACACAATGACCTTGTATATAGATCTAGTTTTAATTTCACTACCTGCAAAAACATTCAGATCAGTTCTGATTGGAAAATTTTCATGAACTCAGTTTGAACTGACTCTGGATAGGTTCATGCAATTTTAATTAAAATCTAGCTCAGCCATCATTTAGGAATTAAGGGAACTGCCTTTCCTCAGCCCTTAAGGACTTGCTAAGGCTGCTGTAATTTGCTATTGAACATGTGTATATTTGAAACACTGAAAGACTCTTGAAATGAAAAAACACCTCTTGAGATMGGGGTGGGGAGAACAAGAGAAGCCAATGCTCTGATCTGCCTCCCTTAAAATAAAGGCTGTTTAAATGCTCTGAAGCCTCAAGACTTATGAGYGTAGTTCTTCTAGAGGATCAAGCCGAGTTCTTGAAAAGGTTTTATGATGGAAGTCGCAGGATTTACAAGGGACAAGAGCTGAATTTACTCCATAGTGGCAGTAGAAAAATCAGTATCAATCAATCTAGAGTCGTAAATCCCTGGCCTTTCTCTGAGGCCCCTGGGTGCCATCCAAGGACACAGGCTGGCCAACCCACCAGCTTGCTGTGGAGCAGGGTGCTCCCGCAGCCTCCCCTGCAGGCCCTGGATGTCCATCCACCCTGCAGTCATAGAAAGGACAATATTTATTTACTTGTGGGTGGCACTGGTTTTCTGCCAAAGTAGAACCCCGGTTTCGCTCCTGGCACCACTTGCCGTGGGGCAGGAGCAGTGCCAGGACCACACAAGAGATGTGCAGGGGGAAGTGGATGGGATAAGGATGGCATGGGAGCGAGGGGAGCTGGGGCATCTTGTGATGCTGCCGCAAGCAACRAGCTCRGCTTGTAACACCAGCCCACAGCTCRTCTCAGCTGGGAGTCGCTCCTCCCTATCCCCGCAGACTTCTGCTCAGTGTTGCTTGCAAAATGTGCTCCGGTGGGTGGGAACTGACTGAGGAATGATCTTTTCTCCCAGTTCTCTAACCAATACACTCCTTTTACAGCCCCATTTTTCATCCATCGGCTGGCCTAAAGACGAGGCCAAAACTTACTGCTAACTTCTGTTTGTATGATCACACACGCATGGAAACTCATTAATGAGGTTTAAGCAGGAACAGAGCAACTCAGACGATGACACGATTTTGMCTCATAGGCATTCTTACAATCTACTGATAAAAAAAAGATATGCCATGTCTTCAAAGGGATGGAGCAAAGTCATTCCCATGATCTTCGAAGGGCATTCCATTAACACATCKCAGTATTTCCTGAAAGTCAAGTGTATTTTAACTCATTATCCAATGTCTAGGAGTAGTTGAAATTTCACATCCCCTGAATCTAACCCATTGCTGGTTTTCTTCATGGAAATGTATAGCTAGGGGGAAAACGTAACTTTCAAAGAGCAATGATAACTTTTATTTTTTTTGTAAAAAATGTACTGTTATTTGGAAGGTACGGTAAGACAGAGTAACACATGGCTATATTTCTAGATCATTGTGTATAATATTACGTGCAAGATAAAGTATAAATACATTTTCACACAAATGAAGTCATAATTGCCAGAAATTCACATTGTGCTTCTGTATTTGGCAATGTTAGATGTAGAAATTGTCCTGCAGAGCACACAGATAACCTTTACAGTGGTGCCCAACAGTGATGGGTTAACAGTCATTTAACTGCAATACTATTAACCAGATCAGGTTAAGTAAGCACAGAGATTATATTGAATTGACACGTGTAGATACATAATTTGTACTGCTGTTTTTAAAGTGGTCCATGAACATGCTATAGAATTTAAAGTGATCCATGAAGACAAACTGAATGTTTGATTATTCAAGATGGAAACAGTTTTAAAGGTTGAACATTCTTTATTTTCAGGGCAAATAGGGAGCAGATTCTCACTATTAACTCTGTTACCTAATCAGTTTAAATCAGTGATAATCCGTAAATTAAACTCTTTGAAAAACATCTGACAGGGGCTTCTGTACAGCAAATAACTTGTAGAGACTTTTTTACTCAAACTTGAGAAAGTTTACTCCTTAATCAAAACATTGAAATTCTTCTTTTTGACTGGCAAAGGCTTATTTTTCTTGATGTTTTGAACAGATCTGAGATGACCAAATGACTTCGTTTTTATTTGTTTTTTTTGAACAGATTTCCTCTTCAGTCTTTCTGACAAAGGGGAAAAGCTGACTCTTTTGTCTGTATTCTGAGTTCAGAAAAAAGCATAAGAAAGCATCTACTAGAGCATCTACTATCTGCAACATCAGTATAACAATAAAAACTAAACATTTTTTTTTTCATCAGTAAGTACAAGCCTAATAAATGCTGGAGCTGTTCTTTTTTGTAAGAAAGCACTTTTTTTTTTCCCAGATGAACACAATATTTGCACAAGTACCATATCTCCTGATGGCATGTCCTAATCTGTGTCTTTTTCTAGATGCATCTGTGAACTTGACACTATCAGACCACCTTAAGCTGCTAGTCAGGACCCTGCTACTTCCTCTGCTTTTCTAACAAAATTGTTCTTGTAAGTGTTCCATAGCTTTTTCCAGTCAAAATAAGCCAGAAGTGTTGAAGCTGTTTCAATAGACTGCCTTTGCCAGTTGGCTTATTTGAGCTGAAGTAGAGCAGGGAGTCATCACACTTGATGGTTGATTGGCAGATCTGCAGGCGTGGTGATCTCTGGTGATGCTGAGCAGCTGACATTRCGCTAGCAACAATAACGTCTTCAGCCAGCACAGCTGGAGCAGGAAGGTTATGCATATCCAGGACACTGGTGGATCAACCGTTGAAATCCTTTTAGAATCAGGAAATTTTGCAATTATATATATTTTTCTATTTATCCTGTGAATGCTGAGGAAAGACCAGGATTTGGGCTACGTATTTGAACAATGGTCCAGTCTCTTTGGTTGGATGAATAATGGTGGAAAAACCTTTTCCTAATGCTTGAGTATCCTGGTGAGTAATGTATCAGTCTCTCAGCCTGAGAGCTCAGGACAGAAGCACCCCGTGGTTAAGGAGGCTGCCTAACATTGACTTGTAACTCATGAAGCTGTGCAGTCTTCTGTGCACTCAGTCTTTCCTTGGCAAGTGAGTGTATGTACCTGCTAATGGGGAAAACATTATCTTTATCGTGTCTGTGGAGATATTTAGTTTCTCTGTATAGGCTGAAAAGAGGTATCTTTCCTTAGACACTGGCCGAAAGGTTGAAAGAGGGAAGGAGACTATAGGGGACAGAAGTCCTGCTAGAGCATTTCACATTCTTTACAGAAAAGGAGTAAGTGGAGAGGGAAGGGCTTGATCTAAAAAGCTTGAGAGCTACCACGCTTATCAATAGTTCCTGTTTAGTTTGGCTTTTTGCTCTATGTGCCTAATCCGTTTACTTTAAATAAACATTTTTATTAGCAAGGAAGGATAGTCGGCACTCTTTGGTGTGTACAGACTCAGCAGTGAGGTCCCAGATCTGATCCCATTCTGGAACACACTAGACGCAGCTCTATTAACTTTAATGGAATTGTTTCAGACTTACATTAGAGGAGCTGAGAGAATGAATCAGGCCTGAAGCTGCAGTAGAAATAAAAAAAGAAAGAAAGAAAAAAATTACYGTATTAGATGGAAAATATACAGGTGACAGTGATAGTCAAAATACAAACTGAATGGTTTAAAAGCAGCTTTTCCGTTACACTTACGTCTCATAGTAAATGGCACATATGGAAGCTTTTCAGTCCTTGCTGTCAGGTTTGGCCTCCCTTTTTCAGGACACTGTCTTTGATTTCAACATATTTTTTTTTCTTCTGGTTTGTAATTTTTTATGTTGTTTATTTTTCTCAATAGTTGACTTCATAACCTTGGAGGAATATATGTGCCTGGATTTGCAGCTAACGAATCGGTTCACTGCAGATCTGCTGTGCCTAAAAGGCCATGTAGGACTCGTTGTAGTCAGCAATGTGGGTTCCTGGCACCCTCTGGTGGTCGTGCTCATTGGTACAGAAAGGATGGGGAAAATATTTGAGCGGTTCAGTGTGCTTGACTCACGCAGGCAACGTTTCTGGAAGATGACTGGGGGCAGTTCACAAAGCAATTATGTTCAAAGGATGCACTATAGATAGATTTGATAATTTCCTAATATATCCTTTAAAATGTAAGACTAGGTAGGCTGCCATATCAAGGTGCATATTGTGTTATGTCAGTTAGGGGTGAAGAGAGACATGGCATATGTGCTTATTAACTATCTCAAGCTGGTTATAAAATCTAAGAAGATAATGTGAATGGTCAGGCAAAGCATCAGGGATGCTAGGATATATATATATATATATATATATATATGTATGTATGTATATATACACATATATATATACACACGGTCATATATCTATACACAAGCATTTTCTCCCAGAGATTGGTGACTTAGTGAGGGACATACAAAAATTCTTCCTAGCTGAAAAATAGTGAGGCGTTTTAGGGTAGCAACCAGCTTTTTATCTCTTTAGMCATTAGCAAAGCTTTGTTTGATAGTACAAGCTGTTCACTGTCAAAAGACTTATTTCAGACATTTCATACCAGCAAAATAAAAGCTTAGCATGTGTTTCAGAGGATCCTACAGCCCAAACCACATAGTTTGGTCTATTACTAGCACTCGTTCCCTACGTTCAATACGTGAGGTGAAGCATCTTTCAGATGTTTCCCATACTGGAACTTTCTGTCATTGCAACAGCACATACTAGCAAGTGCTTATAACAAGGATGAAAGTTGTTTCTAAATACAGCAGCTGAGGCAGATTTTATAATATAAAACATCTACAGCAGAGGTTGTATCTGTCCCTCCTCAAATCACAGCTGTAAAGCAGATGAGAAAAAATTGTCTGACGACTGAATACTATCCAAAATTCTCTTGCAAGTCCCAGCAATATAAATCTCTCCTCATTAGATCTGGCCGAAGAATTCATTCAAACTAAATGAGTCCATGTTCCCCAACTTGACGACCTCTTTATGTGTGTGTGTTGGGGGAGAGGACAACGGGAAAGTAGGGAAAAGAGCACATCTCGGGGTGGGGGGAGCATGCTGTCATGCTCAGGCAAAATCTCCTTTGAAGTTAAAATATTCTATTAATTTAATTCTYATTTGCATTCATCTCTATATCTCTATTTTCCAGCTCAACTTGTAAAAAGTAGTAGCTAAATCCCTATGATGCCAACCATTTCTCATCCAGTAGGAAATTTTTTTCAAGAAAAAATGTTGTTATGATAACATCAGTCTGTATTTGTTAGATTATGAATAGTGAAGAGTTTGGATTTGCTTCAGAGAAGCACTTGAGTTTTTGGCTCCTTCTGCAGATATGCCTTTGGAGCAATATGTAGACCACGTTGACACAAAATGCAATTTCATTTTCCTGTGATCTCTGCTGAGCCATCTGCCTCAGCCATTTATCCACTCAGCAAGTCRTCTATGCTACTTGTGCATCAGGCATGTTGATCGTGTACCTTGTAGTTTTTGCAAGTTTATTACTTATAAAGTCAGTGAAAATAAACTTAGACTTTAAAGCTGCTGAATATGGGCAGATTGGCTAGGGTCCTGTTACTTCTCATGCACGCAACTATTCACTGCAGGAAATCTCCCTTTTAATTCTACCAGGAGTATGTAATGAATCTTATTTCTAAAAGCAGTAATGCTTCAGTTTCTTATTATTTAGTTAATATTTGAGAAGGCTCCTGCAGTCAATTTTCTCTGATTCATATGACTTCTTTGTAGGCATACCCAATTGCCACACAAACTTTTGAAGACGAATACTCTGTCTGTAAATAATATTTACTCACATGTAATGAAAACCACTCTTCAAGCACTTTAGTATTTAAAAGCCAGTGACGTGCTGTGACAGAAAGGAAGGTCTTGAAAAGCTGAGTGGTGTCTCCACTTCCTGCCCCCTGGCAGAAAGGCAGAGGATAACAACCATCAGGACAAAAGTCCTTATATCCTRGGGTATGCTGGTGTTGCCAGCTTCCAGATGGATCCTAGAAGACTGGTAGAAAAAAACCCAAGTTTTTCTTAAAAAGTTCCAATAAAATCGTATTTCTTTTGGATTTATGGATTCTGAGAAAATAGTCCACTGTATTTAAATTAAATTAATTAAACAGTGTCAGGGAATGTTTAGGGCATAATCTGTATTGCGGAATTATCTGATTATCTGTATTGCTGTATTGCGAGAATAGTCCCTGGCCCGACTCTGGGTAAAACTAACTAGCAATTCCTAGACAGCTGGAGATAGGCACAGGCCAGGGACCGTTCCCAAGAGGCCATTTTCATGCAACCAGCCTTGTCTGGAGGCTAAGAGGGTTTGACAGTGTGGAGATAGCCAGACGGTGCCAGCTGGCCGCAGGGCTAGAGAACAGTCCCTGGCTGCGTTGTTTATCAATATTGATGTTGACAAACATATCTTGTGTTTGCTAGAGCTGCCTGAACTCACTCATCACGTTGCACAAATTAGAAGAAGAAAAATTCACTATTGTAAAGACAATGTTAAAATTTTGGTTAGCAAATTAGTAACAGTTACAAAAAAATCAATAGAATAATGTATCTGCATTGTTATGTTTAAGTCTATAATTAAAAAGGAAGATTTCTGTTACAGGTGTGTTAGYACTTCAGCTGATTTTGTGGGTTCCTTGCTGAGGGAGGATGTGAGATACCTGGCAAGAGGAAATTTGTCAGAGCTTATACTCTGAGGGCCGGGCCACATATAATGAGGGTCTTTTTTTTTTCTTTTTTTTTTCTTTTTTTTTCAGATGAGAGGTGTGACAGGTTACTTGGTCTCAGAGGGTCTCTGTCTCGCAGCTGATACGGCTGAATCCTAATTCTAGAAGTTGTGTCTACAATTTCTATGATTGGAATATAGAGGTTATCATCTTTAAGTAAGTTATCGTTACAGTATATCCATGATTTGCATTCTGCAGGCACTCAGCAGTAAATATTGATTTAAACCCCAAATCTTAAGCCCAWAAAATCTGTGTCTACAGGAAGAGATCATTAAAGGGACTAAAACTACCATGGACCAAAGCCATCTTTGCTGGTTTGCATCAGCAAAAATGCTGCAATAAACAGCCAATAATCCCCCAAACTGTTCCAGAGACTAATTTAAAAAGCCTCTAATGCTGAGGCAGAAAGAAGAAAGAAAAAAGACTGCAAAGTAGTCCGAAAAGCAGGGTTTAGACAGGGGAGTTTCAAACTGGATCAGTGGCACCACTTGAAGTGTACACTGATCTGCAGTGCTTTTCCTTTCACTACCCTCCCCATTTGCAACTCCTGCTCAAAATCTGAGTATTCTTTGGATCATTTTTAACTTATGTAGTTCTTATAAGTCTTTGATGTACTTCAGCAGTTTCAGGGGCCTCTGTAGTATTAAATGTGCAGCAGCATCAGCCAAACTTTCTAATTCTTGAATAAACGCGTCAAACTCTAAAAGCAAAAAATGATCTCTATGGTAAATTTAAGAGCATCAGTGTTACTGGTCCCAGGCTAAGAAAGTGCTATCACGAGTTTTACAGAGCCACTTCTGCTAAAAAAAGACAATATGTCTTCTAACCTGGAAAATAAATCGGAAAGGAYTAAAGGTCAGGAATGGGCCATAAGGAAATTTGAAAGGAACAAGTTTTAYGAATAAAGGGGATTTGGATCTTGATGATTGAACTAAACAAATTTTAATAAAGGAAAAGTTTTCTTTTTCAGACCTCAGATGTTTGAGTGGAACCAAACTATTTTTTTTTTCAGTTTTACCTGTAGAAAAATCATTAGATGATACATGAAATAAAAAAAGAATACATTTGATTTCATTAAGGAAATACCGAATATGCTGACCTATTGAAAACAACTTTGTGTGGCTGGGTTTCTTTCTACTGAACCTCCTGGTGAATCCTTTGAGGCATATACCACTTCATTTTTGTGACTGTAGAATTTAACAGACTTTCACCAGCCTYCCAGCAAATAGCCAGTAGGTGGCAGAATTTACTTATTTAACGTTAAGCCAAGCAGCGCTGAGGTTTTTATGTAGCAAATTCTAACCTTACAGAAAAAACAATGTCTGGGCTGTGCTCTACAGTGTGGATCTGGCTGGCTGTATACATCCATTTTTATTGCAGTTATTATCTTTTCCATTATATTCCTGAAAGTTGAAATACTGATATGCATGGTATTCCACGCCCCCCCCCCCCATTACTACATAAAATATATTCTGGACTCTTTCTAAACTATCTTGACAAAAACTGAATTTAACGGAAGATGTTATTTTTTATGTCAATACAAAAGTGATAATGTGGAAATCACTGCAATTAAGTGATCTTATTTTTAATAGCTAGAATAAATAAGCAAGGAAAAAACGTAGAGACAGACTTCACTAGAGATAGATATGTTAGCCAGTTAAATGAAATCAGTATGGGAATGGAAATACAAGGTTATACTTGAAATCCTTCTTACATCACTACAAGAGGGACTTAAAAAAGTGAAGGGGAGCAATACTGATCCTCTGCAGCCTCAATGAAAGTCTATGAGAAAATCCCATTTTTCCTGATTTCCAGCTTCAACTGTAGCTACTATTCTTGTTGGCATACCTTGATTGAGTGGGTTTTTATCATTCATGGAAGCTGCCCTGATAAAAGGATCCTGTTTCRAAATGAAAATTTTCTGATTTTTGAGAGTTTGGTTTTGTTCATTCTACAAGGGGATGACATCAAACCTTGTAGAAAGCTGTCAAGATCTATTTAAAAATRACAAAGCAAGAAAGCAGCCTTCTCATGTTGGTGTTAGCTTTGGGGATGAAGTAACTCCTGTGCTGTGGAAAGCCTAAATTGTCTGATTGGTGCTTGACTTCTAGTTATGCTGGATTGGGTTGATCATACTGTGTCTTGTGCTTTCATGTGGAATTCCACCCTGTATGGAAGGAGCTTCTTCAGTTKAAAATTTATTTGAAACTGCTATAGACTTGCAACCAGCACTCTGTATTTTCAAATTCTCAGGTGTTGCTTGCTCGACTCCACTGATTCRGATTGCTCCCTTCTCTTTCTCCCACCGTAGTGGAGAACTGAGGAGAGAAGTCCACTTTGCAGAGTGCTTGAGAATTGCCCTGAAAGCACATCAAGTACTGGCTAGATTTGATGTTTCYGGAGGGACGTGTCCTGGTTCTCATCCCAAGCCCCACAGGTAATGTCACCCTCTTTGCCTATTCTCCAGCAGGGCAGCTGTTACTTAAGTAAGTATGCTGTCACCATTTCCTCTGAACTTCACCTATTCTGGAGACTTTCATCCTGAAGTAACTAGCCAGAACTGTAGTAAGGGGCAGAAAAGGAAGTATCTCTTTGCAATCCCCAACAAGGCCAGAGTGYAAAACACAGAGCATTCAAATTCCTCCTGCTTTGACCTTCACAGCCTCAGTGCTTGCAGGTCTCAGCCCAGGGGAGAACCTAATGTGACACCGATGGAAAGGATTCAGCAAAGCGCTTCACTCCCTTGCCCTGGGCAGATTTCTCTGGGAACAGCAAGGCTTTCTAGAATCAGGATAATTTTCTGCCTGGGGATATGATCACTTATTTCAGCTACAGAAGCATCTGCAATGCAATTAGCACCAATGGAAAGAGATAATGTTTTTTCTCTCCTCTCTTTCTCTCTTTCTTGTTTATTTCTGAGGTTTCTACCTGAAAACTGTTGTGTTTTCCAGTTCCAAAGGGCAACAGCCTTATATCAGATATAGAGTCACTTGTAATCTGAGAAATTCTGCTATAAAAACACAGTGTGCCATGTCATTTAATCTCAGCAGAATGAAGGGGCAGGTATATTCATTTATTTATTTGAGAGAAGAAAGCGACAACCAAAAAATAGGATATTTTATAGGAGCTTTTTTATAGGAGCTCTCATTTTAGTGCTCTTGAAATTTTGTTTTTCTTTCCTTATATTTACTTTAACTACAGCCTTCCAGGCTTGGGAAGGTGCCAAGTACATAGAGATTAAAGCCATGAGCTGGGTTGCAAGTCRATGCTATTCTCTCAAAGTAGGGTTGTTTCACTAAGTATTAAAGCTGATGTTTATTTAAGCCTAATGAGTGAAAATTGCAATATGCAATATGGTAGGGCTGTGAAAAGGCAGGAAGCCAGATTATAGTCTCATTAAATAAATGGAAGATGGAGCTACTCCATTATTAAATAAGATCAGAATCTAGCCCACTATCTCCTATTATAAATTGAAGTTTAGATCCAGCAGRGATCTGGTGTTTTGTAATACTGAATATCTGAGCACTTAATTAGGAACATAGCTACATAATAAAAATTAAATCAGCAACTATCTCCCTACAAAATTTAAAGAGACTCAGAGATTCCCAGTGGGCCTAAAACAAGCAGCATAAAGTCACCATGCACAGTAGGCAGCAGCYTAACAGGCTTTCAAGATGGAACATATTTAAAATCACAACCTAAAGGAGCATCCTGAAGACTGTGTGAAAATGCCCTGCTCTYTTGGGAGTCCTAGCCACATGTCTTACACCTTTTCCCATAAAGTATGGCATAGTGTAGTCAGGCTCCTCTTCTATTTTACAGAATAGTTCAGTGTTTAGAACAGCAGCTGCTTAATGTAAAATTTAGAAATGATATGAAGAGTAGCTAGGAATACCAGAGGATTTCCCCTGTCATAGTCTCTTGCTTTCTCCTCTCTTGCCTTCTTCTATCTCATAAATCATTCATTCTCTTCTGTGCAGTAACATAGTTTGCCCAAGAGCTGAGAATATCAGCTCCATCAGCCACTACCATTCACACTTAAACTGAAGAAGGACATGTCCTAGTTGCAGAAAAATATGAATTTAAATTCCTTTATATCTGCAGATGTACTCATACAACTCTATGGGTATACACAACTGTCTTAGATAAAAGACAGTTTAATGTCCTACGTTAAATTAGAGGACAAAAGCATCTGGTGGAGTTGGATGTGTTTGCTTGGTATATTCCTGAGTGGGTACCAAACCAAGGCCAGCAGGAGACCTGGGGTTCAGAACACACAGGAAACCTCTATAGCAATAAATGAGATAATGCTGAGGAATGCTCCTAGACAGTTGTGTAGACTGTTAAACTGTTAAAACAATCCCTGGCACAGTTTTATCCTGGACAGATTAGTGGTGCATGGAAATATCCACAAGCATGGTTCATGTATGAGAACATCTGATTGAGCATTTCCAATAGGCAGCTTTCATACCTCCGTGATGTTTTGGATCCTAAGAAGTTTTATTAATTTCAACATGGGCTAAGGRCTACTCTATGCCAATTTGCCACAGTGCCTGGAAATGTTCCACGGCAGGTTTAATTTATTAGTCTGGCATTTATAGAGTCTAATTTATAGAGTCTAGCATTAAGCTTTAGGGATTTGAGTCCTTTACTGGGCTGAGCACTTCAGCACTTAGGAGTCCCATTTGGTAGTGAGACTTAGGCCATGCTGCTGTATGCAGCACAGTAACAGCCATGGTTTTCCCTCAAAATGTCTCCAAGATTCCCTCTCTTTCTGCTTTCCTTGTCAAGAAAGCAGGATAGCACAAAACAGAGGTACACAGAAAGAGCAGCTACCCAGACATGGGGGGAGGGAGGGTAAAGCTCTGAAACCCCTGCTTTCCCTGAAGGAAACTGCTTTCATTGTCAGCAGATGGGAAGGGGAAGCTGGGGGTGGAGGCAGAGAATGAAGGCTGCTTTGATGTTGGCCTATTTGTTTGCTTTCTGCTTCCTGGACCCCTCCTAGAGAGGCTGGAGCCATCATGGGGAAGAAACACAACAGGATGGCCCGCCTTCAGCCCATAGACAAGACAGCAGCAGATGTTGATGATAGGAGTGGGTGGCATTGGCAGAAGCCAAACCAGAGAAAACCTAAAAGGATGTGATGGGAGAGTGAAACAGAGAGATAGGGAATCGTGGAGAGATGGTGGGTGCCTGTGTTGAGACACCAATGATTGGTCAAAGGTGGAAGGCCTAGGTGAAGATCTTTTGGAAGCTGCCTAACAGAGCTTCTGTGGATTTATCTAAAAGTTTTCAGTTTTTAGTCCTAAGGAAACCCATGTTTACCTGTTCACAGGTCAGGGTATTACACTTATCCCCATGAGAGGTATGCCTTTGCAAGCCCTCAATCAACACAAGGCCAGTGGGGGCCAGGAAGCATGTCCTTAAAGGTATGCCTGTCTGTGTGGTGGGCTCTGTCGGGCGCTCTGGCAATGTTCCAGGCAGACCAGATGCCATTAACAGCATTGTAGCATCTCTGTAACACGGCACAGGGCAGACTTGAGGTCCCTGAATTATTTTGGACTTTGCACAGACCTTCGCACAGCTTTTSCTCAGCCTACACTGCTTAATTTTATAGTTTCTCATAACTGAATAAAGCCATTTTGACACTATAGCCAAGATAATCTCTCATTTAGTAGATAGGAAAACAGYTGCTGAATCAGAATTTATGCAGGTTATTTATAGATCCACTATGATATCACACACACAGCAGATCTAATGAAGGACACTGTAAATTACCTCCATTTAATTAATTGGAATTGYCATCAAGGGATTAATCTGGAACATAAACTCTCACCCAACTAAGACAGCAAAAACGATCGYGAGGCACAAAATAAGTCAGTCTGTATGTCTCTCTAGCAATGGGACACCCTGGTCTTAACCATTAATTCAGGATTTACCAATAAACACCTGGCAGATGCTTACTGGAAATTCGAGGCCCRCATTTTGAGTCAATTACAGAGCAACCAATAAATAAAAGTAGCGTTAATTGCGGTTTGATATTTATATTTAGAGGTATTTTCTTCCGTGAATGGTAAATGTAGTCACTCCTGTCAATTATACCTTTGTTACTCAGCTGGCATGGCTAGTAGTATAAGATAAAATTGATAAAAAGCATTGCAATATAATAATATGTGCAATGCAATGTAATAGCATTAATCTCACATAAAAATGATACYGTAGCTTCTCTTGCTAGCGATACTTCCCCATTCACAGTAATATGCTCTTACTGAGCACTCTTGGAACAGGAGCACAGGTTCCACTAGATTGGGAGAGTAAGGGTGATGTAAGATATTTTGGAGCACATACACTATTTGATTTCTAGAACCCTGCACATAGTTATAGATAGTATAAATGGTTTCCTTAGCATAARTTAAATCTAAGACATATATTTTAAGAGGAACAGTTTAAAGTAGTTCTTTTTAATAAAGCTGGTAGACTCAAGACACTCTCAGGTGATCGGTCTCTTTAGAGCATTTAGKTTAAAGAGGAAAGGACAAAATACGCTTTTTTGACATGGACATTGGGACAAGCCCTGACAGTAATATTATTTGTGGTCAGGGACACACAGTCACCAGTCAGTGATCTTTTATGCAGGGAGCTGGGCCAGCTATTCTACCAAGACATTGTAATGGGCACCAGATCTGATAGCTTTAAGCAAGAGGACAGCCATGGCCAGGGAAGCTCAAATGCAATCAGAATGACTGGATGACCATCTGGTTGCATCGTTAAAGTTTACACAGAAGAGARGCTCATGAACTAGGCTTCCAAATCAATGATCCAAAAGCCACTGAGGGCAACAGACAAAGCCCATCCACAAAGCTCTCTTCCAGACAATCTTTATGTTACATGTATTAGCATACCTTAGCATGCATAGGCTATTAGCATACATAATGTTATCTGCACACTTCCAAAGGCATTCCAAGGGAAAAGTCAGTCCTCCAGCAAGCATTGCCTAAAATCATTAGCAGGGAAAGTGAGAGTGGAAGCAAGAGAGCTTTTTCCTAACCATAGCTTTTAAAACCCTCCTCACGCTTACTGCTGATAATTTTTTTTTCAAAGCAAACAGTATCTAGTATTGATATCCAGCTACTACAAACAAGATCCTGCTTTCTTTTCRCTAGATTAAAGGCCAATGTAGACATAAGAAGCAGTGGATGCTGAAGTGCCACACACATCCTTTTGAATCCTGCCTGTTATTGATGTATGAATGTGGATAGGGAAGATGGGGCAAAACGTGCCCCACTGTAATCGTCCTGCTTCTTTTCCTCTCCCTCAAGCCTAAGCTGGAAAACAGAATTCCTCCTTAGCTCTGAGGAAGCAGCTGGCAAAGCTCCCTCACCTATTCCCTGGAGTCTGCGTTCTGTGGGCAGGTGGGCATGCCTTTCTCTCCCCTTGCTCTCCCGACTACTAGTGAGTTTGTTGAGGTTGGAAGAAAGCACTTCAAGAGAGGCAAATTTATGCTAACAACGTAAGTCAAACTGAGCTGTGACTGCCTGGCACACCTATCAGAGATCCTGTCCCACTTGCAGATGGTATATGTGATGAACAGTGTGTCTTTGGAGAGACTTTTTGGCCTTAAGAGAGAAAAAAAAAAAATCTCAGTTTTGATTTCATCAGAGAGATGGTGAAGGGGAATAAATATATACCTTGTAGCAGAAAATCAGAGGACAGTATATTGCATGTCTGAGATCTGAGCTGAAGAAAGCACAAGCACCCAACCACATTCCTCTAAATATTGCCAAAAGACTTAATTATAGACTTGAAATGATAGCTACTTTTGTTGCATGAAAATCAATTTTCTCCAAGAGAAAATGAGACAGAGAACACCAGAGGGCACTATTTCATTCTTTAAAAAAATCTGACTGCAAAGTCAAATCAAAACGGAGTTATTTTGGATGTTCATTGTCTTTCCTTTTTTGGTGTCTTAAGGCATCTTAGAGAGATCTTGTCTACATTAAGAGAGAAATAATATTAAATAGCTATTTTACRCTGCATGCAATTCAGCACTACAATAATCAATGACATGTGAGAAATTAGGCATTAGATTCAGCCCTGCATTACTTCTCAAGCAAAGCATTGATGAGTAATTGCATCTCCTCACTCAAGTATCTCTTTAGTTCAAGTCATAGAGACCTCTGATTGGGAGTAGAAGCTCCAAGCCGTTCATCACACTTTGCAGACATTTGAGAAGTGCATAATCCACTCACTATCAAGTATTACAGCTCACTATCAAATGATTAGATATAAATCTATTAATAGAATAATGAGGTTGGCAGTGAGGATGGGAACATCATAACTGCACATGCTGGAGCTATGCAATTATGGCAATGCTTTTGATAATGCTGTTTTTACATGCTGATCAGGAATGCAGCACTTTAACAGGAACTCTGTACGCCACATGTACAGGCCTCTTGAGGAACACTTACTGTGACTTCTTCTATAGGCTTTCAGAGGGTGAAATGGCATGATCTGTAGGATAAAATAGCTGAAGCAAGGAAAAACATCAACTTCTAGGGGGAATCAACCCATTAGGAAATCCATTTCCCTTTTGTTATTTGTCAGAAAGCAGTTTAGCATGACAAAAGCATAGAATATACATGCCAACTGTGTCTGTTGTCAGCAGCATATTGAGTTCATTATGGAGTGATTATAATATCAGACTTATTGAACACTAAACAAAAAAAGATTTACAAAGTTTTTAAAACTATGTTTTAGATGCATGTGACTGACACAAATTAGATGCAGACTAACCCCAATAAGCTACTTGAAGTCTATGATAATTATTCTATTAACCTCTAATCATGAATTTGTAAATTCTATCATCGTTTTTAAACATTTGAGAAATTAAATTTTCTAGAATGGAGACTTGAGGTGAACCAAATATTATCTGCATCTACAAAATGAGTAATTGCATACACAAATAAAGTTTGTGGATTACAATTACCCATTTTGCATGGTTGTCTGGCATGAAYGCATAGATCCAACTTGAGGCCACAAGACTGACAATGTCTCCAAAGCCTGATGCAAAAATGGAGATATGAAYGAGTTTGAATGAATAAGCAACAGTGCAAATCACCCTCTAAAACTCAAACCAACCCAAACTGGAAAACAGATAGTAGGAAAAGATAAAACTTTTKTTTTTGTTTTAAATAAACATTTCATAACAAAACAAAGCACAAGCCCCCAAACCCTTGTACTTCTTCAGTTTGGTCAAAGTTGAAATAGAAACAACAGAAGAGTAGGGGAAAAAAATTAGTTTTCASAATAACTGGACTGAACAGAATCTACTTCTGGGTTCAAGCTGTTAAGAATTTTCACATTRAATCTTTTCAGTAGAGTCTTATGGGAGAAGGACCAGAGTGTGGTACTGCTTTTCTGAACTCAGTTTCAGAAGACTTGTGCACTTCCCATCATCACGTTCCACTGAATTTGACCTGTTACTGAGCTTCTTGGCTACATGCATGCTATACTGCAGCTATGTCATTAAAATGATACACATGCCCTAAATAACCATCCTTATCTTTTTTTTTTTTTTTTTTTGATATTCTGTCCACAAAAGTCTGCCTGTCTGTACACATTACTGACCTCTAAACATAAATTAATACTGCTGTCCACTTTCATAGCTTTTCTTAGTTTGTGTAGTGATCTACTGGCATGTTTGAAAAGGTGTTATATTTTCTGTCTACACAGATGTAAGRAAGCCTAGCAGTCATATTATTTCATCTGAGGTTATTCAGTTGAAGAAAATTCCCTTTTCCACCATACAAGTGGAGCCCAATTTACCACATTCCAATTAACTACCTCTGTTAGTATTAGTTTTCATGTGGAGTGTTGCTTTTACCTGCGATGCGAGGTTTTTTGCATCTAGAGCCAAGTGGTTAGCCAAAGTTCAGGATCTTACAGGTTTAGGAGAAATTATAGTCATGTTTTTGTACAAATGAGTTACAAGTAATCCTATTTCCCTAAACACAGTAAAAATGAAAAGTAGGTAGATTATTTGCTCAGGTTATATAAGCATTTACATACTTACATTACGAAGTTTTCTGAAAAGTTCTGTGCTGAAGATGCATCTCCTCTCTGCCTCCTCTCAGGATGACACTTTTGATCCTTTTGCCACCAATATGCTACACAGGGCCTGCAACTGAACAATTARTCACGGCCTTCCAGACACTCAGTCCCTTAAACTTTATTTCTGATTTGCCCTGTTTTCCTCTACACTGAAAATTCCCAGGATCTGTCATGGTCTCTATATTGATGTTCTTACTCAGTGACTTGTGTAGCCTTCTGGATGGATCAATGACAAACCTAATGGCAGCTGTAAACATTGTTCAGCGCAGCAATGTAAAAGTGCATGACTTTATATTCAGTTTTTCTGCCCAGGTATTCCTGAAGGGGAAAAAAAGAGATTCAGAAGGATGTTCCATAAAAAGGACAAATGTTGTTTAGAAGTAATCTCCTGTACAACTGGAATGATGTAAGAACTATACTTTTGCAAAAATCTATATTCCCTTACTCTCTTCACTTTGTAAGGCACTCAGAAATCAAAGTAAGTAAAAGCTGATGTCTTATAAAATATAGTCTGGCATTTCCTTGTTCTTAAAGTGGTTATACTAGATGCTGCAATATTTCAAGTGTCTTCATTGTAGTATCCATCATAGGCTGACCYCAAGCGAATGCAGATTGGTTCTCTCCCCTGATTTCACTACATTGTGGATAAAGCATCTGGTGAGAGCAGTGAGCAAGAAATCAGATTAACTTGTCTTCCCATTCTGTGTTTTGTTTTTCTTGCTGAAATTACCAATATAGTTGAGAATAATATTTGCAATTTTTTGGCCATTTCCGTTAGGTACTGCAATGATATCCATTTCACTTCACTGAAAAGCCATACACGGCACATTTCCTGCACTACGAATTAGGTTCATATTCTAGTAATAAGAGAGTGTGAGAACAAAATCCTATCACTTGTGCTTTTTGTTGTCCCTTCACAATACTTCTAAAGCCTCATCTTTTCATGTTAAATAAAACTCACTCTTGTCCTAWAAGAAGATTCATATGATGCCCTCCAGCAGAGATTTAAATATAACTGAAGACATACCTAGACCTTGTACTGGTCCTTTGCGAAGGAGGCAAATTTCATCTAACATGGGATTTTGTACAGCAGAAACAGTCCATCTCACCTAGTTTTAATAACTGATCTTTTGAGACTGATTAAATATTCCTGCTTCATTTTAGCCATTAATCATTCTCAGAATAGATGTATGTCATTTATTGCTTCACATACTGCAAAGCAGGTGAGATTATTCCCTAAGTAATCACAGTACTGTACGTCCGTTATAACTTCAAATGACAATGTAGTGTCGCTGTCAGCAGTGGTGTCCTTTTCCTGGTTTCTATCTGGAACCAAGTACCTGCTTGAGATATGGGACTTCAAAGTGCTGAGGGGCTCATTTATGCCTTGAGTGATGGGGGAGGGGGAGGTTCTTCATGAAAGAGTAATTTCTGTAGCCACATCTGGATTTTCAATTCCTTTGAAGCTGAGTTTCAGCGGGTACAATATCACACAATATAGTTATTCCAGTTTAGCAAAGTCTAGTGCTTTTTTTTTTTTTTTTTTTTTTTAAAAAAAAGCTTTTTCTTCCTCTGCTATTTGTTGCATGTCTTCCTGTTTTCACAACTGTGATGGATCTTAAAAAGGAGTCTTCTCTTTGCTAGATAAGACGATCAACATATGGCTGTACTGGTATAGATGCTAAGACCAAGTATGTTAGAGATAAGAATTGCTTCCAGRTATGATAACAATAAAATCTTTCTCTAAAAGTAAAGTAATGAGTTCATATTTACATAGGGAAAATCAGAGGGTGAACTGGAATACTGAGTGAAATCTAATTTCCATGCAGGAATCTGACTCTCATGATTACATTTTTTTTTTATTGGTCCCATATCTTAATATAATCAAAGCCTTGACACATTGTCACATGACAACATTACCATGGTTGTTATTTCAGTCGTCATCATTTCCTGTGTATTGAACAGAAATAAAAAGTCATGAAAAATTAAGAATTCAAGTAAAAGTGATATCCAAATGCTTAGCTATTGGACAAGCTTTTCGAAGTACCAAAAGTTTCAGATAAGATGTTCAAAAATCTCTTGTTCTATCCAGTTCTCCTTCAGTGCCAACAAATGAACAAGCCTGAATTCTGTTTTTTTGTTTCTGCTTCGTCCATTTATATATCATATAGTATGTAGAACATTTTTTCATAGGAAATAGTCTCCTATATATAGGAGACTCCTTCTTAATATCATTCCTGTAGCTATTAAACAGTTGCCAAATTTTGTCCTGAACTTCTGTGTCTGCATTACACCCATTTATCAAGCCATGAYCCATTCCCATAGCCTAGATGGAGTTACCAAAAATGTCATTAAATATGTTATTTTGAAACAWTAAATTGATCTTAAAATATTATAACTTCCTTTGAAGACCTGAGTTCAGGTCTTTTTATCTTTCATCTTGCAGTGACTGAAATCTTATCTGTTACTATAAATTTTATAATAGCCTACAAAGTACAGTACTAGCATCCCTCACTTCAGGCATTATGTTATTTGTGCCCAGGGAAATATAAACTCTCAAATCYAAGTTCTGGAAGTTAAATAAAGGAGGAAATGGATTTATTATTTTGCCTTAAAAATGTATGTCAGATCCAGTCATGCCTCCCACTGAAATCCAAAGATAGMTTTTGATATGTTTCTGCATGTTAAAAATACTTATTATCAGATTTTAATATATTATTATCTGTGCAAGATGAACACCACAAGCATTAATATCAAAYGAATGTAAGGCTAGAGGGAACCTTGAGAAATGGCACAGGTCTTGTATGTTCTATATTGCTGTGATATCAGCTTAATACTTTATAACCTTTAATATATGAATCCTCAGACATATCCGTGCAAGGGAGGGGWATACGGTTTAAGTTCTAATTCACGGACACAAGACAGGTAGTGTGGTAGAATGGCTTTACTGTAGTCACATAAGATGTTTGGGGCAAAAGAGGGACCTAAAGACAGGTTTCTAAAGTGTCTGTCAGGTCTGCTAACCACCGAACCACTTTCCCTCTTGGTGCGTATGTGACTGAAAATGTGAGATAGCCTGCTGTGTGTTATATGACATCAGATCAGGACAAGTATATTACACAAAAATAGTTAGATTGTGATTCTCTAGTTCTGCCTGTTCTTACTAATGCTATACCTTGAGACTTATCCACGACTATCACAACCACATTTAATACCTCCCCATTTTCTTGAAAGATTTGTTTATTAGACAGAAGTCCCAAAGATACAGACCACAAATGGTGAATCAACTGCATTTGCTACTGTAAAGCATCTTAAATTTGCAGTGGCAGCCAGCCAAAGCTTAAAGTTTCCTTCTCAGGGCTGTACTTGCCAATGCTTTAGATTTTATTTCTTACCCTACTCTGTGGTATTTATCCTCTCTAACACCTCCAGTGGACTCATTATCTCCTATTTGTTTTTTCTACCTCTCTGACTTTCGTGTAGTTTCTTAACACAATGGTTTTGCTTATCAAAATGCCAGGCTTCCAGTATACCATTGACTGTATACCTACATTACCCCTACACAGTATTAAGAAATACCAGTGATTTGTTCATCTTCATACATTTTATGACGGCAAAAGTAATATTAAACAACATTTAAATGAATTAACCACCTTCCTAGAAACCTTTCCATGCCTTTTTCTCATTTGTGCAATTCAATTAACTCCTTCATAGTTTCCATCTAATTGCTCCTTTTTTAAGAGAGAAAATACTAAAAATCACAGCAAAGTAAATGGGCAATTTCTCCATTTTGTTCTCTGTCAGATATATGGGCTCCTCTGTTCCATCTATTCAGAGATGACAAAAAGAGAGGGAAAGATATTTTCCTAAGATTATTTACTTACCAGAAATATAAAACATGCTGCTGGCACTGCTACTTTCAGGTGTTCTGGGATAGAGTAATGTCCAGGGAGCAGTATAACAACAGGGGAATATCTTAGTCACCCCCTTTTGTTTTTAAGTATCTGACAAATTAAAGTTGCCTGGTTTGAAGATGGAGGGAAGGAGAAGTGCATTGCATAGACAAAGCAGCCTGGTAGAACGAACTAAAGGAAGGAAAGAGACAAAATGAGAGGAAGGGAATGGCACAAAAGCTTGATCACCAGTGGGCAGCAGTTTGTTTAGGATATCATATTCCCTCCTCAAGCCTTACTATTTATCTACAGTCCAAGCACTCATGATATCTAGTGGCAAACCACGTCTTCTGGGCTTGATTATATACTGAATGATAATTTACTGCTGTTATCAGCTACTGAGTCAGCTTTTGTGCCAATTACGCAAGCATCAAAAATGATCTGAAAGTTTCTCCTATTAAGAGTCAATGCTGAAATCAGTACAGTACAAATCAGTACAGTGCATGAAATAAACTTTAAATCTTTAGTCTGCTGATTGCTTTTTTTTTTTTTTTTTTTACCGAAAAAAATCATGTGCAGGATGGACATGTCCCAGGGATGCATCATGATTACGTAAGGAAAGAAAAGCATCATGACAGCTCACTTTTTCATCTACTGCAAAAATGGGAAGTTGTGCTTGGACCAAGATGGACTTGGTTAAGACAGCTGATGTTGCTATGGGAAACAGCTCTTCCCCTTGCCTCAGCTAAGGGCAATCTCATAAATCAAATCCTTCAAAGGTGATCATTAATTAGRTAATGCATATAAGCATACCTACTTAAGAATTGCATATGAAAATAAAGGCCTGAGTGTTTACAATAGCAATGTATAGCAGTTAGATCTGTGGATCGTAGGAAATGTTGTACAATACATTAAAAAAATAGCTCCTAGATACCTCAAAACTTGGTATCTGTGATCAGTGAGTACTTCTGACCTTGCTCTGGGTATATCTCATTTCTTTGTATGTGGAGCAGGGACAGTACATACTATGCTTGCCTCATAGAAAGGTTCTCAAGATGTATTAAATAATATTTGTGAAATGTTTGGAAGCTTCAGAGTAATCAGCACATCGAAAAGCCTAAGAGAACATAAATAAAAGACACAGTGGGACATAAAACCACCACTGAAATAGCTGCTGAGTAAATGAGAACTGCCTGTTCCTTGTACTGGGTGGAAAAAATGTTGTGCTGTTACAAAATTAAAAATTCTATTATAAGACACATATAAGAGGAAGATGAACTAAAGTGGTGTTTCAGAGCTTTTGAATTTTTGACTTTTGAACTTTACACTGATATCTTAAAATCATTTTGCTGTTGGTACCACCATGTATGGATCTGTATTTTTGTTTGGACTCTGTAGTACATAATTATGTCATACAGC
Organism: Rhea americana; assembly: GCF_003343005.1. NCBI lineage: Eukaryota > Metazoa > Chordata > Aves > Rheiformes > Rheidae > Rhea > Rhea americana. Next base: position 4,859,125 of record NW_028186568.1, read on the forward strand.
AAAAGATTTCTACAGTCATTCATACCACATCACTGGCATTAATCACAACAAAGTCCAAAGTGAAATATACAGATCATATCAAATAAGCAGAAGTAAAACCTTTCTTCCACACCATTACTCAGTGTCTCTACAGCACACTGCATAGACTGGTCTTTTTTTTCACTCTAGAAAAGATTGGAGATTGCTGAGGCACAATTTTTATCCCTTTCTTGCAGAAGGAGGATTAATTTTGCCTGTTCTGTCTATTTAGATATTAAGCTTTATATTTTATGGTTTTAGCTGAGAGAATAATATGGGCAACTGGCACATGATCTGTAGCCTGGACATGAGCATCCAAAGCTTGACTTTAATTATGAAGTCGTCTCTGGGATGCACTCGCCCAAATATGTGGCTAATAATTTGGTTAAAATGACAAGTATTCTGGCCTTCAATTAAATAATAATGCTCTATTGTTGTTTCTCATTCCTGCCCTTGCTACAGCTTATCAACTTAAAAAGGGACTTGGGGACCCCAGATAGAAGAATTCAATGACATTCTGATTATCACTTCCAGAAACTGGTTCCTCAAGCCCAGATTTTTAGGAAGGGCTACCTTATTTCTTGAGGAAGAGGATGAGCAGATACACACACACAGACAAATGTGTGYACACGCTCTCTATCCAAATGGTAGCACTGCCTGCTTCAGGCAGAGCCCTCTGTGCTGTCCTCATACCCCAAAGCAGACAGGGGGCCATATCTTCCCACCTGCACTGGCACAACWGCCCATGGGTTTAGAGCTGCCCACACATCACCCAAGACCCCAGACAGCCCTCAGTTACCTCCTGATCCTGTCCCCCCAATGCCTCCTGTGGAGCTGTCAGCTCCCAGATCTTCCTGGGAAAGCCGCTGTGCCCGTAGAGACACCTCTATCACTCACCAGTGCTTTCTGGGACGTGCACCTGGCCACAGACTCTCTTCCATTCCCCGCTCTGGCATGCGGAAGGAGGCACAGCTTGCATCCAGCTATTYAGTTCTGCCTCTCTACCTTATTCTCTCATTTGGGCAGTGGCTCCTTGGCAAGTTTCAGGCAAAACATGCCAGAATTGATTCTGAACAACATTCTTGAAATCTGCTTGGGACCATAGCACCAGTAGCTCTGACAGCAGGTCAAAGGGGGCAATATATCTTGCTAAAGCAGAATCTGTAAAAGGCAATAAAGCAAGGCAATAACTTGCTCCATTGCTATCATTTGCAGAACACACTTCAGGTCCCTGAAGCCATGGTGCATCCACACTAGCCGTCTTGACTCTTTTAAGTCATAGTGGTGTTGCCCTGTCTCCAGCTCAGGTGCTCCCTCAGCTGCTCCAGTGGCTGCTTAGTGCAACTTCCACTCCCCAAGCTCTGCCCTACAACAAAATAGCTCAAACACTGGTAGATTCATTCCAGTTAATGTATGTCCCCAGGTGCCCTAAGAATATTCATGTTGAAACAAGTTAGTTCTATCCTTGAAAAGCAATAGATGGTGTTTAGGCTATGAAATTAAACCAGTGTGAAAATATCTGACAGCACCTGGGTTAGCTGAAGCAGAACTAAGCACAGTTAAGCTTCATAAGCAGACAAGAGCAAAAAGTCTTCACTACTATTTTCATGTTATGTCTGGTCAGAACCATAGGTTAAACCAGTAGCTTGATGCAACATGAGGAGATTGTCATTCTGTCACCTGCAGCTCATGAGTGCTACAGGGCTCAAACTGGTGTCTTGCTTTGCCCTTTTTCACTGTCTCTTGTATCCTCAGGTTTATAGTTACCATCATCAAGGTATTAGAACTCTGCAGGCATCATCCACATCTGTCTACACCTGGCAAATCCGCCATTCTCCCCCTCAAATAAATCCTTCTGCTGAAATGTTGGTTTATACATTCCATGCTCTCAGGGTTAACCTTACAGTCTTAAAAAACTCTTGGCTCATAAGCTATATAAAGGGGAAATTAAAAACAAGGGTGTGGGGGAGAGTAGATGACAATTAAACATACAAAAATTAATTAGGTTTTCTGAAATGTGTGGGTGACCTTAAGAGAAACATACTTCTTTATAAACCCTCTCTGTACTTTCACACGAGATACATTTTTCTGTTTTTCTGCATTTTATCTTGTGGTCATTTTAGTCATGAGTGATGCCCCAAAGATATACCAATTTATTCCCTCCATAAGTTTATTTGCTTATCTGAATCTTGTCCAGAATTCTTTGTTTGAGAAATCAAACCATAAATCAACTTCCCTGTGGTATTCCTAGGAATTATTTATTGTTGGCTAGGCTGGATATATTGTAAGACAGTCTTTCTTGTGGTATTTTGGGACTTCAGATTATAGCAAGATTACTGTAGGCTCCCAAAACAGATATGGACACACACACAAAATAAACAAAAAGGACCCACCACAAATCGCAACATGCTGGGCTACTTGTGAAATGACCGGTTTCTGAAACAGAGAATCAAATTCAGTTCTCTCTGTTGGTGTAAGCTGGGAGCAATGCTCTTACCTTCAGTGGAGCTAATCAACAACAGTTGGACTAACATGATACCTTAGTAAAAAATCTTCAACTAAAATCATAAATTATGCCATCTTCTTTACTGATGTCATTGTCTGAAGGAAACTTCTTGAAAACAGTAGAGATAAGTTTATTTTCATTTACAGAAAAAAGTTGGACCCAGAAGTTCCCATCCCCATGTTTCAAAACAGTCTCCTAACCATCTACATAGACTTTGAGGTCAAGTAAAGACAAAAATTATACTAAGATGCAGTAGTTTTTTCCAAGGCAATCACATGCTAGCCTAGGTTGAAACATTACCACTACAAACAATCCATGCATGAGAAGAACATTTTCCCTCAGAGCATTTGATTAGAAGACTGTTTTCCTTTAGTGGTGGAAGTTGGTTTGTAGTGGCTTGTACTGTGCATGTTTTGAGTATCCACAAAATTCTCTAGCCGATTTTGATGTATTTATTTATGTGGGGTAATTTGAGATTATTTACTTTCTGCTATAGAAGGTGGTGAGCCAGTGGCTGTGCATTCAGAGTCTCCAAATGCTACTTTTTTGTTGCTAGCTCCTTTTTTTCTTTTCTTTTTTCTCTTCTCTTCTCTTCTCTTCTCTTCTCTTCTCTTCTCTTCTCTTCTCTTCTCTTCTCTTCTCTTCTCTTTCTCTTTCTCTTTCTCTTTCTCTTTCTCTTTCTTTTTCTTTTTCTTTTTCTTTTTCTTTTTCTTTTTCTTTTTCTTTTAGGAATTTAAGAAACAACATGCTGTACTCTGGAAGTTGCGTTTACAGCGAAATCAAGTATTTGCTGAGCAGACTTCAAGCTTAATGTCATAAAGTTACCTGCCTAGTACTGAGAGAATTTCTAAAAAATGACCCAGTAAGTCTTTCTATTGTAAAAAGCAAAAGCAGCAGGGGAGTTAACTCAGACAGGAATGATGGGAAGCCAGTAACTCTTGTCAACTACCTTGACACGTGGTGAACATAGGCAGCCAGGTCTGCCTCAGGAGAAATAGGCTAGGAAAAGCACCATAATCAAGTAGAGTTAGAGAAGGGACAAGACACATGCTCCATGTGCCAACTAGTGACTGCACTAATTTATGTCATGCCCAAGACAGAGTAGTAAGAAAGTGACAGCAGAAAAAAGAAACAGTGTGAGCTGTTAGTCTTATGAAATGGGAGCTGTGGGGGGTGGGATGGGGAGATGCATGGAGGGTAGAAAGACAGTGCAGGAAAGATCTAAAAGTTTTGGCTTTGACTTCCCTCTGATTGCTCAACCATTCCCCAAGCAAGAGAAGAGTGAGCTCAGAAGACAGTAAGGATCTGTGACAGGGAACGGGGTTTGTGGCTAAGGGGTCCCAAGCTGGCAGTGTGAGACTGCTTGACCAGCTTCGTGTCCCTAGCAGGAGGGATCAGGGAGAACTAAGGGCATGGGAATGTTTTTTGGAGAAATGAGGGGGTGGAGATGCTTGTGCTGCTTCATGGGGAGAGGGGAGATGAAGAAAAAAGAAGCAGAGATGCTCAAGAGTCTGRAATAGGGTACAGCTGCTGCATCCTGCTAGCAGTATTTACGGAGCTTGCATAATACAGTCAGATCAAGCTCAGTTTTAAAAGCAAGCAAGTCAAAGTAAAAGCCTGGCCCTCTCAGATATTCTTAAAACTTTCCAACTGCGAATTTCAGGCAAATTCATATGAATTTTCTGACTTGACAGACAGCCTGAAACAAAGGAGGTTCAGAAGGCATTAAACCTCCAGTAAATTCCCTAGACTACCATAGAAATAGCTCTTTGATATCAACATTATATACCCCTATGAATGAAAAGCCAAAAGGGTGAGTTTCAAAAGACTGAATGGTGATGTCTGCATTTTGAACACCTCCATGAAAACTGGCCATCCTGTATTCCTGTTGACCAGAGTCCCGGTCAATTAAGTTCAGACTTGATTCATCTCAACCTTAGCCAGACATCTGAAAGGACTCTGATGAATGAACCCCTTCTTACCCTTTCCCCCCGCCTCCCCCTGCAAACACACCCCATTTTTTTTCTGTTAGGTATGAAGAAAGTTGAAGGTGATTAACTCAGAGAAGAACTACACCCAGAAGTCAAGTAAGAAGGAGAGAAACAAAGAAAGGAGGACAGAGAAAATGGATGCTGGAAACCCAAGGATGCCCAGTATGGCAATGTTGTACCTACTGAAGACCATAACCCCAAATTTTATTACTACAAGAAGGGAAAATGCCGTTGTGGATGGAGAGGGGCAGGGAGTTCCCACATTCATTCAATTCCCACAACTAGTAGTGGAATTTGGCCTGCTGCATCAAAGTTTGTCAGCATGAGACTTCAAAATCCTTTTCAATTTTAAGGTTTAATACTCTATTCAGTTCTGATTTTGCCAGTTGGTGTACTGTTTTATYTTTGCAAATCCATATGCTCTGCTATTTCACAAAGGCCAGACTTTTCCAAGTACAAATATCTTCAGCTGTTAATCCTACTGAATCCAACTTTAACTGTAAGAAAGACAAGCTACAAAAAAAGAGGATTTTTAAAATGTATTTCTTATCTTCAAAAATATCTAAGTTTTTCCAGAAACAGTAAGCTGAGAAGGAAATGGAACATCTGAAGATTTCCTGGGACTCGATAACAATCTGGGGAAAATATTTACAAAGATGGGGATTTGAAACCATGGGGAGTATAGGAATTTGTATGGTAACATCCAGAATACCCCATTGCCGCCTACTGTGATGCTATTATTTTAAGCATACACTTTTTTTGGTAGGTTTGGTGATGGGGTTTCACTGAATTTATATATTCAGAAAACAGTAGATATGAAAATGCTCAGTGTTAATTTTATATGCTCCTCAGATTGAGAGGCCAGGCTGTGTTCCTCAGGGACACAGTTCCTTAAAGAAAGTCCTTCCTTTACTGTTTGGAAAGAAAGCCTAGCTCTTCCTCATACAAAAGACATCTGGGAGCCAACCGAGAGGTGCTATTATAAAGACAGTACATTTGGAGGAGAGAAAACTTTCTCTCTTAGCAGTACCAAGGTGACCCAAGGGAAGCAATGAAGTCTTGCACCTCTTCCATTGTCCATCTACCTGGTGAAGACACTGTTAAATAAAAGCAAGGCTGTGCAGATGAGAAAAGGAGCCTACAGAAGGTCTCCAACAACATGGAGTTAGCAAAGAGAATGTTCACATGCTTATGTGACAAAAACRTATTTCGGGAGGTCTCTTCTGTATAGTTGCTAGTTTTTAGTTTTAACATGGCTCTCAGACTTTCTCAGGCAAACACTTAGTGAAAGCAATATGACTTTTGTTGAACTGAATCCTCTGTGAAATAGGGTAAAACTCCCCATGTTATTATAACTGATGACTCACATGAAGTGATCCTTATGTGTTATCATGCACATGAAAGAAAACAACACTCCTCCTCTCCCAGCACAAAATTTCACCATCTCAGCTACCACTCGCTCTTCTACTGATTTCACGGTATGTATCATGAAGCTGAAATATGACCAGGAAAAGTCAGCAAACAAAGAAACTCTAACTTCTTCAAAACAWGTGGTGTGGAGAGTCCTCTTTATTATCCCTTCTGCAGGTGCAGCTCCTATTTAAGTTCCTGTTTTTGCCACTAATTTGCTGTGCCCACGATACAACCTCTTCAAATATAACTTAAACTGAGCTAGGAGATWTCCATGAATACTAACTAATCAGGAAGAGAGGGTGACAATATACAATTCCCAAACCTAATCTTGTTTCCTTCCTCCAGTTGGCAAACACAGAATCTATTCAGATGCACTCATTGTGTWCGGGACACCAATGATACTCATTTGCTTTATGAATTTTGTCTGCTGTAGACTAAGATTTAGTATAAATGACTAATTCTATATGATTTGGGACTGCTTCAACTCTGTAGGCACCTTTTTGTTTTAGAATATATTATTCTTGAATAAGAATAAAAATATGAGAAAGCAAAGTACTTTCTGTAGTTATGTCAATAATATGAGTTATTTTCCCTTATTAAAATGAATTTTCTAGATTTTTATTTTAACATAAAAATCAGAATTTCTTCGTAATTTTGCAGCTGGAGTCCTTAAGAATAGTTAACTTTGTTATAAATTCTTTCACTTGAGGATCTACTAATGCTAAACCACCACTGACTAATAAAAGAGAAAACAGCAGAGATCCATGAGGAAAAACTTTACAGAATATGGGTAGCCAGTAATACTGACAATGCATCCGTCCTGTAGATGATGCTGCCTCTTCTCCATGCTGAACAGGGCCAGCTCCCTCCACATCTCATAGGACTAGTGCTCCTTTGTGCTCTGACCTTTTTTTTAATTGTTTATTTTAAAGCATTCTCGGTCAATTGTAGTTGAACAGATTGCCTATGGTGTGTTATGGTTAATGGCAACATGGGATGGGTGGGGGCTTGGAGAGGTGACATCAGGGGCAGAATTCCTCAGAGCACTTTCCCGCTGAAGGCTACTCTGCACAATTACCAGAAATAAGTAGAAGCAGACAATTTTAAATTTCATGTGTCTCCTCATTTTTATGTGTTTGTTCAGACAGCTCACAAGACTAAAATACAGTAAACACGTGTGGGCCAGGAATGGCCTATCCATTTTTCCTTCCCTTGGGGTAAGTGGCAACCACTGTTTCTTGGCATTCACTCAGCTCTCCTGCTTTGGTATAATYAGGAGCTGGAAATGTACCATGACTAAGTCTCTTTTATATCAAATCCAAACATTCTTGTCAATGCCAGGATTCAATTTGCATTTTCAAGGTTAGCAGACTAATTCTATTCTCTAGGTGCTAAGTCAGTCCCTTGGCTGAAGTGAAAGACCTATTCAGTTTAATCTAGATTAACAAGGGACAATTCTGAGAGCCTTGTTACATAAATTATAGCAAAAAAATTAAAAACTGTGGGGAAGACTATGATCCTTAGCTTGGATGACCTTAGAATCGTCTATTTAAGCTGTTACTGTCTGCAGCAGGTATAAGTAAGAGCATGGAAAATCCTGTCTCCGATAGTAACCAGCATCATCTGGAAGGTATGGAAAACTGTCCTAACCCAACAGAGTCATGATGTGGATTGAACCTGGAAGTGTGAGGTTTAATGTTCCTTCTGGTATTTATATCTTACTTGACTGTTTTTACTCCAAATATTGTTGAAGTAAATAACAATGTCCAAGATCATTAAAGCAAATTCTTGCCTCCTCTCTACTATATAGCTTATTTTCTCTTAAATAAAAACAGCACTGCAAAATAGAGTTTGTGGACCAAAAAGACAAAGGTGTCTGGATAAGTCATTTCAGGGTAGATGGCTCAGAGTTGTCACCTTTGGTATTGCTGCCTTGGCACTGTGAAGTTGCGGCTCTATTATCACAACTTGACCATTGTTATCTTAGGACCAGYTTGAACACTGACCTTTAATGCAGACAGTGGATTTCTGGAGAGTTACTCTTAGTTTAGCTGTTCAAGGTGCCAGGGCAAAGCCAGGGCAAGAATCTCTCTGAGGCTTCCATGACAAGTGTGCAGCTTTCTGGGAGATCAATAGTTTTAACATCTGGAAATTTTGTGGCTTAACATGTATTTGTTGGGATTGTGTCAAACGCAGACCTCAGTGAAACTGCTAACTCAAACCCTTGTCAGCTGCTGTCAGCCTTGCTGATGCTGCAGTTCTGTCGTGCTGGCTTGGTGCCATGTTGCAGGTTTGTAAGCACAGCATCGCTTAACCACTGGCTAATGTAAAGTCGTAGATAATGCTTCTATTTAAGCTTCCCACTCTTCCATATATACTGTTCTCCTGGGTGATTTCACTGCTGCCCCAGTATCTTGTCTAATGTCTATGCTGTGATCTTGCAATCTTATTCTTCAAATTCATTGTCTTCTTCTTGTCAGGCTCTTCCTCTGCTTTCTTTATTATTATTATTTATTAATTATTATTTTTTCTCCATTTAATTAATCAGAAGGAAGGGGAATTCTTGTCTTTCCTCCAAACCCATTCCCCATGCCTTTTCTTTCATCATTGTTGACAACTCTTCCATTTTCCCAATCACTCAGATTGACAGCCATGAAATTATTTTTCACTCCTCACTTTCTAATATCCGGGTCCTCATCAAGTTTTGTACTCTTTGCCTCTATAATCTTCTAAACCTGCCTCTCCCTTTTTCTTTTATGTCACTCATCATTTGCTCTCCTGGCCCACTGCTGTCTCCCTTTCTCTGCATTCTCTGGCAATCAGCATCCCCACTGCAGCCTACCCAATACTCATCAGGTAAAATAATTTCTTATCCCTCAGATGAATCAGTGTCACTTTCTTGCTCCAAGTCCCTTCTCTTTTTCTCTCACTCTTTCTATACCCAGTTTGAAAGCGCTGACAGAGGTTTTACTTCAGCTGAGCCCCTTTCTCTTTGATCCTATCATGACTGTTTGCCCTTCTCACTCTCCTTGTTTTGTTCATGTTTCCTCCCTTGCTTCCTTGMGTGTAGTATTTTGGTCATGGTTCTTCCAGTGGGAAAATTACTAATTTCTTTCATTTAAATCTCYGTTGGGATACTACCTTCTCTATTTTTGTATTCTACTATTTTTTCTCATGTGCTACTTACAGTTGCTCTCTAATTCTGCATAGTTCTCCATACAAAATGTCACCACTTCTGTAATTAGYGCATATTAACATTAAAGATTTATACTTCATATCATTTCAATTCTGCTTATCTCTCTTGTATTTCTTCAATGCAAATTGTATCTTCTTTCTCTGCAATGGGTATTCTAGTAAGGAAATAYCATTTTTGTGTTAGTGAGGCTACTCAGTGCTCAAGTAGTTAATCTCAGGTCAGAATCATTCCAAATGCCCCACAAAAATCATTGCTGAGATGACAAGAATAAATATTTCTCTTCATCCTTCTATGGGACCACAGCATCCAGAGTGATCCCCCTCCGTTCCAGGCAYGTTTCACCCCACTACATTGTAAGCACTTTACCAGATTTCTAAGTGCCTCTTTTGTTGAAAATATAGACAGGAATTTGGCAAGCACCTTTCTGCAAGGCTTGGGAGGAATATTTCAGAACAATTCCCTGCTTCAGAACACTTCCTTGCTGTAGAAATTGCACATCTTGTATGTACAAAGTTTTTTGGGGGAGATGCCTTGCACAAAAAATACAGTGAGTGCTTACTATTCATCCCTTTTACCTTTTCCTTTCAGTAGTAGCTTCCTTAAAAAAATGGTAATGCTGTAAGTATCAGATGTGTGCATTTTATATTAACGGAATTTTGGAAAAATATCCAGTATTGAATGTTTTTCACTGATGAGCTTGCACCGCTATTTAAGAACCCTATCATTATATCAGCTCCMTTTAACAATGTTTCTTACTGTTCAAAAAGTTAAATTAAATTATACACTCAGTAGTAGAAGTTTTTCCCACACAGCTGTAGAAAATGTAATTGCTAATTGCAGCGACTACAGCCTTCATGTTTCAAACAACTTWTTGACTGAAGTGATCCATTTGTTCTAATTATAAAAGGAATAGGAACATTGCTTTGTCTTGTTAAATAGACTTTCTTTCTTATTTTGTAGTTATTTTCATTAAAATAGCTACTCTTCAAGCCAAAAGAATTCCCTCCTTTGAAAGAGAAAACATTATAGTCTTTATACAGTATATATAGAAAAGCATTATTTTATCTGCTGAGCATCTAGTTACRTGATGTGATACATGCAGACCCATATATTTGTTTAAACATCACTCTCTTTTGCAAACTGATGAATTTTGGCTGCAGTTCAGAAATCTTTTGAGGCAACATTATACATGACTTCAAGAATAAGTATCCTCTGCTTGTGCTTCAGTCTGTCTCTTTTATGGATACGGCAGAGGGATAGGGGCTAAGGTACTTAAAATCTTAGCCATACTAACAAGCRTGAACAATAACAAACTCTAAGACCACTGTCTACTTTGCACTCARACAGCCATGAGAGATATCATTCGTACTTTTTTGCTTTGTAACATTGCTAGATAGAATTTGAACATGAAACTAATATTTTTTCAGAAGTGACTGCTAGTCCTGAATATTTACCATGTGATTGTTACCTAAGGCTGCTGAACACGTATAGTTCCCACTTCACTTTGCAGAGTAAAAATATAAGCTTTTTTTTTGTGTTGAGAAATGGTATTAATAYACTGGAAAAAACTCACCCTTCAAAAATCTCCATGAAATAGTAAAAATTAAACTTACTTTATTAATGTCAAGCCTCCATGGGAAAGGCTAGCATATACAAAAGGCCATAATCAATCAAAGTGTGTCCTTTTCCCCTGATTTATCAGTCTGCAAAATTTCAAGTTTTGTCCTAATCAGATACAAGTTTAACATGGCATTTTCCATCCACATATCTCAAAATACTTATGATAACCTGCATATGATTCCTGCACAGAGAGGAAAAAAAATCCATAACCTTATGGGATGAGATCAGTTGTGAAACAGTGGCTGTAGCAAAGAAAGTTAATGTGGTATGTATTCTTTTCTCGTCAGGTTATTGTAGATTACATTTTATGGTTCCACAAAGAATATTAGAAASAAAATAAAAATGGCAGAATAGCTTTTTGTCTTGTAAAAATATATGCTCAAGGAATAACCTACCCCAAACCTAAATGTTTACATGACCACGGTTTAAACAAAAACATCTTTAAGGCAACTTGGCTTTAAAGATGAATCCAGTGTATGGGAACTCTAGCAATGGAACCAGTTTAGCTGGGCAGTTCTGATTTATGCATGATTTGTAAGGCAGGCTTGCCAGGTTTATGTGCCCTATATGCAGAGCTGAGGGCCAAAGCCTATTCTGCTGCCAGTCAGCACAACTTCACTGTTTACAGTCTTAGTTAATACAAACAAGCCAGGGATGTGTCCCTCAGTGTTCCYGAAATAGCCACTTCTATATTTTTATTATTAGATTAAGATAGATACTCAAAAGAGAAATCTACCAGGCTGGTATTTCTAAGATTTAGCTCTGACTCCGATGTGCTTTACTGCACGCGTATATTATACACCAGTGTTGATATGAGTGTGCTCATTTATGAACATAGGTTTGTTTTAGTAATTAGATCTAGAGAGATGCAATGCATGTTTTCAGGAAAGATCATAATATTCACTGGCATACAGACGCATCCATATGCTGAAGAAAGATAAATGTCATGTAACTGTACAAGATTATATCACTGGCACCTACAATTAAATTCCAAGTCTAAAGTAATTCCCCATCCATAGTCTTTTTGCCATATATACTGCTGTCTTCCTCTCCTGGATCCATAAAATCYGCAGTTGATTTTAAGCGTCAGTTCCATGTGAGAACAAGTCACTATTGCCCTGCCTTCAAGGGCAAGTGGAAGTCTGAGATTTACCAGGCACAGAATTGAGTCATTGGCACTGTGATTCTGCTGCCTCAGGACTTCTTTCATATTCTTTAAGGATGAAAGATCTGATAACAGTACATGTGTGTAATATTAAGGATTTGCTTTAGTGTAGTAAGCATGCATCAAACATCAAGCTGCTAATCTGATTTTGTGAGACCTTGATTGGCACGTTCTCAAGGGATTTTCTGCTTTTTCAATATAAGAGCTAGWCAGGAATTTTTTAATTAAACATTTCTTCCCTTGAAAATCTTGATTTGTTGAAACTGTAACTTTTCAGGAAAATATCAGTTTTGACAACAGATTTTTAGGGAGGAGTTTCAGGTCCARGATGAAATTTCTGATGAGGAAAGGAGAGAGTGTGCTGTGCCCTAGGCTAACAAATTGGAGTTTGGRGGTCTTAGGCTATTGATGGTAAGACTCTAGAAGCTTAGGGAATTAGTTTCTTATTATCAGAATTCTGTTTTTTTTTTCCTGAATTTTAAGTGCAAAAAGATTTTCAAGAGATCTCAGCTTCATCTTTGTGCAAAATAAATCTGAATAGTGAAGCTTTGTGTGCATGTGCAYGTGTGTACTTTGTGCTGTATATGTGTATGTAATGGAATTCCTGTTTTCCAGCCATTACTGTCACACAGTCAGTGTATTGTGCTGTCTGTCACTAATATTAACTTTTGTGAGGTTAATATTTTTTATTCAYACCTTGGCACAGGCTCCTCCAGCTGCAAAATATTCTGGCACCTACAGACTCTGTGGAATAGCTGTCATTCACTTTGTTCAGAAACAGTTTTCTGTAGATAAAGCTAATTTTCACAAATTCCTAGRCAATAGTGTCTTATGAAGACAAAAAATGTCCAGATGTAAACTGAAGTCCAATTAGGATAAAATGGTATAGCTTTGACTTCAGCTTTGCYGTGCTGATTCACACCAACCATAGATTTGATCCACCATTTAAGATATACCATGGTGCTTAAGTTTAGATCCTTTGAACTAGTGTGGATGTTGTGGACAAGCTGAGGAAATTTCTACTTGCTCAAGGTTTTGTCTAGAGAAGCCACATTTTCATGTTACAGTGAAGAAAAATTTATCCAATGAACATTCTAGGAGAATTACAGCTCTTAGATGTTTTGTAGAAATACTTCTAATTCCTTCAAGAAAGAATAGCAACCACTGTGCAGATGTTAGCTTATGTTAGTTATTTAGTTAATTAGTTAAGATGTTAGTTAGTAACTTTCAAACACCATCCCTTTTACACTGTCATGTTTTGGTGTAGACTATTCTAAGAATGGCACACTTAGTCAAGGGAAGAGAAGAAAGAAGCTTTTTATATGAAAAAAGTTGTAAAATCATTTAAGTATGTCCAACTCTCTTGAAAAAATGTAAATGTCCTTTTGCAGATCTCCTAAATGTTTGGTGATGATGCTTACTGAACTCCTCACCTGATTTTGTTGTTTTTTTAAAGAGAAAAGTCATGAYTGATTAAGGAAAAGGACTAGGTGTTCCTCAGCTGAGTTTCAAAGCAAAGCATATCACATCACCCAGTTGTTATGTAACTGCTTTTAAAAGCAAGTGCTGCAAAAATGCTTTTGATGCAGTCATTGCTAAGATTATGCCAAAACTTGATAATAAAAAGACCTAATTACCATTTACTGAAGAAAGCAGGAGATCRGAACTTATTGCCTGCTCGTGTTATCAGTGCAACAGGGCATGAATTTTCCCTGTGCTCCTAGAAACCTAGATAAACTGCAGCCTTCTCCTTTCACTGAGCAGTAGAACAAGTAGGAATTCTGAGGCTCCTTCTCGGAGTGAAGAGCATATCCCATAGACTTCTCGTAATTAGAGAAAAGAAACAGTGCTATTTTCAGGATAAACCTTGAGACCAGCCATCTGAAATTCTCCCTCATCTTCCCAAATTGTTACTGATATCTTGGTGTGACCTTAGGCAAGCCATGTCGCTTATGCAATGCCTTCATTTTTCTGCTTGTAAATAGAAGATAATGACATTTTATTTTCTTTAGTCAGTCTTTAAATATTTTGCAATTAAGAATATTATGTGGTTGCAATCTAGGGAATATTGACCTCAGCTGAAAGCTTTCTGCTGATTTCAGACTGCGTTGTACCAAGCCCTCTAAAAGTAAAGAATTATTAAATGTAGTCAATATTTTTTTTTAATTGTATTTAAAAAACTATTTTCACTCTAAAGTGCATCAAAACGCTGCTTGTTCCACTGGAGTTCACAAATCTTAGGAAGATTTTAGTTCATCATTTCCTAGCTCCTAAAATTCTTTGAAAATTCTTGTTATAGTTTCACATTAGTCAGAAGCTAATGTGAAAAAGCCAGATGACCCTGGAGCAAACTCTTGCAAATCTCCTGAAACTCAGCAAGGGCCTCTGAGGCCCAGAGTCTATTTATCAGATGATGCTTGTGTGTGGTTCTGAGTTTTATAGCTGAGTTTCCCACAGTTCTACTTTTAAGATCTCTTTAAAAATGATCTTAAAATAAGTGAAAAAAAAGAAGAAAAAGCCTAGCAACAGAACAAAAAGCTTGAAGGTAAATAGTCTGTGATCCAAAACATGGAATTGCAGCTTTAAATATCATATCAAATTGTTGAAACCAAGCCAAACTTCAATCATATTTGCAAATTTGCGTTTAAATAAACAGTACTGCAGTAGCAAATGGAACATTCTCACTTTGCTGTTTACATTTCAGAAAACCTAGCTCTGGAGGCCAACTCTGTGGTGAGGTATGGTTTCAGATTCATTTTGTTTTCTGCTTGCTTTACATTTGGGCATAGAGGTAAACCACTATGTGTAGTTAGGCCCAAAGTATGKCCTGAAATTCAATATATGCTACTTGTCTTGTTAGATGACACAAGTACAGCATCTTTCCAAAGAATTGTTCCTTAGAAATGGTAATGCTTGAATGAAAATATACAAAAGGTTTCAGGAATGCTTAGACATGTGCCTATTTGTTCCTTTTTTTTCACTTTTCCCTGAACTCTGTAGTGCTACCTTTTTCTGCATCAGAGATAAGACACTGATAAAATCCTGGCCTTCTGCTGGGACACTAGTGTCTTAGGAGAGCTCACCTAGGTCTGTGCCACTGCACTGAAACCGTGTTTCCACCTGTATATGAGAAACATAGTTTAAAATGTCCCAGTTCAGGTATATAGTGCTGAAGTAAGATTAAATAGGATGCTGACAGAAGCTGAGCARAGGTCCCCAGCAAAACAAGCATCTCTCCACTATTCTCTGCAAAAATACTTGTGGTTCTAGTTCTTTGCCAGAACTATCTCCTATTTCCCAGTTGGCAGGATGGATTCCAGTACTCTCTTGGTGAGCAACCCACCATTCATAATTAGGACCATATTTGGTGGTCTATTGATCTTTTCTAGACTATGACTTAGATCAGTAGACAGGTGTATCCTGTACAGTATGCTAGGAACAGGCTTACTCACTATGTATATATTTTTCACTATGTATACATTTTCAGCATACATTTCAGCAGCCCCACAAAGTTGTAAATAATCTCTTTTTCTAAGCCTAACAAGTTTCTTTAAAACAAGTTTTAAAATTTCCCAGTTCTTTATGCTTTTAGAAAGCTACACCTTTTGCTATATGTAGTATTCCTTCTGTGACAGCCTGTGGACCACAGTCCTAACAGCACCTTATTAAGAGGTGAAAAAGATCCACTACCATGACAAGCAAGAAAGCATCATTTAGATAGTAGGCACTTTAGAAACATGACGGCTACAGCCTAGCTAAATTATATTCAGCTTTAGGCTATATTTAAGTTAGTTATTCCCACCCTGAAATTGATCATTTTCATATAATGCAAGAGTCATAAGTGAGTAATAGCTCCAATGATCTATTTATGCCCACATGAATTTGCACAATCCATTAAACTACTAACCAGACATTTCCTGACATCCTACATTTTCAAGGAATCTTATCTTTCAACAAGATTTGTAACAGGCAGTTCAAGTCACACAGACACTCATATCTTAAACATCCTTTTCTCTGACCTTGACAAATGCAATCTTGTCATGCTCAGACCCTTACGAAATGCCGCTTTAATGATCATTTTCCCAGCCTGTTGCTTTGATCATGACACCCCATCCTTGTATGAACAGTTGGCTTCTCCTCTCCCCCTCAAACATAAGTGACTTTGCTTCCAAGACCCGTCATGGCTTTCTCTCACCTATCTCTCATTTATTATCAAGACAACAGCTTCTACCTCTGATTGACCTATGATGTTAACCTTTGTCATCTACTTGTTGAATTTTCAGGAAAGCACCTTTTTGCGCTTGCTTCCAAGCTACCCCTCACATTTGGAAAATTTGGGAAACAGTTATTCTCAGCTGTGAAGAAGTCGTTTGTTCTGAGTCATTCTTTAAAACTCATTTTTTTTGCCCCAAAATATCTACAAAAGCTTTAATGCTGATGTCATGCTGAGACCAATGCTCCATATCCATAGTGTGTCTATATACATCTCCTCTACCCTGCCTCAAACTTACATTGTGGGTGTTTTGTGTAGAACATGTATTGCAAAATTCTGCTACTGTGGGATCCTAGCACATGATCAGAGCATCTAGGTGATACAATAGTACAAATCAGAGTAAGTAATAATGATCTTATGTTTGTTCTAATTATGTACAAGTCATTACATTTTTCCATAACAGCTCGTTTTAAACTGCAGGTATTTCAAGAACCCAGAGCCAAACCTATCCTATAAAGTTCCCCTGGCATAACTACTTTGGCATTATATGAAAAATTCACATGCCTCCTCATCAAACTGATGATCTTATGCCAGTAAAATTATTGCCACAGATATTGCTATGCTGCCAGAAGAAAGCTTTAGTTGGTTTTGGTTATGACTTCCAGGAAGGTAGTTTAAATACACACACAAAATACTCTYGCATTCAGCAAACACTGTATTTTCAGTGCATTTACACTAAGGGGTTTTACCAAACCAACTATGATAACAGAATTTCTACAGAGAAGGGCTGAAAAACAGTCAATAAGCTTCTCAAAAARCTGAGCAGTGACTGCCCGGCTCCATTGACATCCATGGGAATTTTGCCACTATCATGAGTGAAGCTAGAGTTTCACAAAACAAGTTTATGAAACATCATAAATGGAGGCCATAAACTGGAAGTATACCATAACATCCAACTCTATAAATGCCATGAGTCTGCATCCACATACTTTTAATGATGTTTCAGAGGTAGGTCAAAGTCAGAGCTGATCTGAGTACTGAAAAAATGAGACTATGTACTCACTTTTCAGAGACCTGCTTTAGGTTTCTAACACTGAGCAAATCCCAGCTCCTTGTAAAGTATAGTAAACAAATAGGAGAAGAATCACAGCACTTTTTCTTAAAATTCAGCTGACAGACTGTGGCATTTTAATGGACATAAGTTGATTTAAACCCAGCCACCTACCAACCAAAAGAACTTTGCAGGCCCTGAGCTGCTGTCATTTTGTAGTTTTTGGTCAGACAGTGAAATAGGAAGTCTATGAGACTATTTAACTCCCCAAATTCAGCTTTTGTTACGAAGGGTCAGAGTTGAAAATGGCCACAGACCACAGGCTATTCCTTAGAGGTGACCAGAGTACRTGTGGGATGGAAGTAGAAAAGAGATACATGAAGAGTCTAGGAAGTCTATTCAAAACATCTAGGAAAACAAAAATAACTTACAATTTTATTCAAAATGGTAGAGGAATAAAAATACAAACTTCATAGGATGTGGGCAGCATGACCAATTTTTTTAATTACATTTTGCCTGGGAACATCTGGCTTCTGGAGAAAATGAAGACAGTTGTAGAAAATATGTAAGGAAAGATCTTTGTCAAAGCAATGATTCCCTCCAATGATTTTTGTCTAAGCTGAAGTATTTTGGTCTGTGCTTCATTTGCTTCAGTTCTGCGCATAAAGAAGAAATGAATCTGAGTTAGGACAGCAGGGGGGAAAATCACTGTAGTGAAAATAAAAATAGAATCTTTCATAAGTTTTCATAAGTTTACTTTTATTTTAGCAATATGCCAGAGACAGGGGCTTCTGAAGATATTCCAAGAGTGGTGTTTTCATTATCCTACTGCTATACTGCTCAATTATGAGCCTTTTCAACGGAATAAGTGCAAAAGCTAAGAAAATGTATTTATAATCTTTTTCCCTACTCTCTTCTCTCTTCTCTCATGCCTGGCTTTTCCCATATTGGAATAATAAATGTTGGCATCATAATAGCAAGGCAGAGTGGTTTACCGACGGACTGAGGGATTTGAAGGCAGAGACTTCATCTAGCAGTAAAAAGGTGCCTATCAGGGATGAGACAATAACAGTGACTTAAAGCAAGAGTAGGACTAAATACACTCAGGAGGGAGTTGCAGAGTTGGCACGYGCTCTCTTTCTTCTCCTAGGACGGTGGCTTCAGTGGAATTCAGCTGCCTGTGCAGCGTTTCTGGGCGGACCTGGTGGAAGCGTCGCCCCCAGCCGAGCTCCTGGCTGTGAGCAGTCCCAGCACTGGGCTCCCTGGGGTGGAGGTGTCAGTGCACATGTAGTGGGCTCCACACGGGCAGCAGGTACCCTCTAACTGCACTCACAGAGAAGACCTGGCATGCTCTGGACAGCCCACCTGGGCTCCCATGCAGGACAGCTTCAGAGGACTCGCTCGTAGACCAGAGCAGGACATATCAGTGTCTCAACACACTGGGGACATTTCACCTGTCCTGCAGGGCTGAGCTGTGCCAGTGCTGTTGTTGCAATCGTCTCCTGCATCGGACTGCAGTCCTGCAGGGAATCCCTGTGCTGTTGTGGCACTCCAGGCAAAGGGAGACTTCAAGGCATGACACAGAAATGCTTCCCATTTATTCCTGATGAAGGGGAGAAAATGCCCTTAAACTCTTCTACCAAGACTTTTTTCTAAACTTGTTCACRTTTGAGTCCTACAGACACATAAACATGTTTGTAAGCAGTTCTATTGACCACAGCACAAACTGCTACAGTGATTTGAAAATTTCTTTGGAATTCCCTTCATATGGACTATGTGGTTATTCCAAAGATAAACATTTTAACTTTAAACATTATGACTGCTTTTGACAAATGCCTTACCGCAATCTAAATTGCATCAGAGGGTGCTAGGTATATTTCAGAATCAAAAATCTACACAGGAGGAAAAACTCTCATTTACAATAAGAATTATTCACATTAATGCATTCTTATGCTTGTTCTGGGAGTGATATTTGTATTTTCTATCACTTTACTCCTTAGTTATCAAGTATAGACAAGTAATTATTACAAAAAAAAGTTACAAAAAATAACTTGTTATCTTACCAGAGGCCTTTGTGCATTTCGTGATGAGCAGCAGATTAAATAATAGTGTTTCTCATTCAGATATTTTTATTTAAGTGCACTGGAACCTTGAGTTTAGACTGATATATATGGTTAGACCAACTGGAAGTTTGTTTAACTACACAGAAAATACTAAATTACCAAAGAAATCAAGTAGATATTCATTTACATCTATGAAATATATTTTAAATTTTGTGTTAGATTTAGCAAAAGATAAATTGACATTCCTGCATTCTGCTGTATCAACCTGGACTTAGAAAACAAATCCAAAGAGAACGTAACTAAATATCTCTTTAAAATATATCTATTTAAAATAAATATATCTTTAAAATATTTTAACAGTCAACCAATTTCTGATACCAACCTCAGAATTACAGCCCTGTTCTAAGAATATAGAGCCAGCATGCTATAGCTTGAATCTCTGGTTCAGTGAACTCCCTTGAACTTTAAAATGTCCAATGACCTTGCAAATTGTTAAGCACAAGTATGAATTTAACACTATTTGTTTGTATCCTGTCTGATGTCTCTGGGCAATAAAGCAGAGAATAAAATACAACCCTTTTTTCCCCAAAATCTGATCTTTAAAAAAGCTGACATTTTTTTCTTCCAGCATCAGA
>NW_028186568.1:4879015-5007632 GCF_003343005.1 Rhea americana
TAATGGTACAAAAACATTGTTTTCCTATTTGCTTTCATAAGAATGACTGGAATCAGTTCATCTGTGCAGACTGAGATAGGCTCTGTATTTAGCTATTTATCAGCTCAGGACATATTTTTTCCAGCTTGCTTGCCAGCAACTTTTATTCAAATTTATAAGTGAGATAGGTTTCAAAGCAGTGAATAACTTTACAGATCCTGACCAGGTTCTGTCCTTGCCTTATGTTCTGTCCTTGTGYCACAGATGGTAGGCAGGAAAGATTAAGCATTTTGGCCAAGCTAAAGTACCTTTGTTACAAACAGAGATTTTTTTCCGTAAATGTTTTGAATGCCTGACAGGACCTGGCTCACTGTCCATTTCATTTTGTAGTTCCTATTGCTTTTAGCTGGAATTTTCTTCTTATTTATATCAGATATGAGTTTTGGCCTAGGAGCTAGGCTTTAAAATGTGTGTGAGTCTTTAGGTCTCCCTTTTACGACGAGTCTTTTGCAAAATTCAACCTTTGGTTTCTGTTTCTGCCTTTCAGGATTTCTTTAAAGTTTTTCAGTGCATGAAGTTTTCGATAGGGGTTTTTACGTATGACTTATTTTCTTTAGCACTCTTGTGCTTAACTGAAGTGGTGTTCAACCTACAGTAAGCACTTGTATATATCTTTCTATATCCTGAGGCTTGGTATGTAATCTTTTGCACTACAGGTTTTGTTGGCAAATTACATGCCTGGTAAAATCTAACAGAAGTTTTCTGCTTTTAATTTAAAATAATGTTCAAAGAAGTGATAAATGTGATGATCAAGTGGCTTTGAAAGTTTCTATAGGTGCCAAAAGCCTCAAAATAAAGATATGGTTTCTCKCTAATAATCTGCTAATAGAGTGAATAGTTAAGGTTAGTTCTGGCTGAGTTCCTTTTACCTCTCAGGATCACCAGTGATGGACACTCAGCTGTTTTGGATAATACACACACACACATAAAACAGTACRCTACACAAACAACACCTTAAAATTACTTTTCCTAAAATTAGCTAAATTCTATATTCCCCTTTTGCAGAGCTGGTTTTAATCAAGTGTAGAGGTACTGAGATGCCAAGGAGTAAAATACGGAAGTAGCAGAAGTTTCAGAGATAAATTCATTTTTCTAGGTTGTCTATTTCAGCACTGTGAAATCCTGGAGAAGCAACTAAATTTTTGGATGTTAAACCAGACAAAATCTCTGACTCTCCCGCAGTGCTTTCCTTATGTGCCCATATCAGCAAAGTCACACTCTGATGAAGAAGGTAAAGAAAGTATATGCAGTACAAATAATAGTAATCAACTTTTTGGAGCTAAAACATAGTGAGATTATGATATTTCTGATATTATCTCTAGCTGGGATGGTAGAGGCCTAGGCTTCTGAGCCCCAAAGTTAAAGGAAAACTGTTTCTAAGGGGAGAGGCAGAAGGAGTTGACCTTGTTCTGCATGGAGAAGAGGCAGCATCCAGGGGACCTTGCAACATCTCCCCCAGTACCTTCAAGAGGGTCTTCAAGAAGACAGAGCCAACCTCAGCAGTGTGCACAGGAAGGATGAAAGACAACAGACATGAGCTGAAATGAGAGACTCAGACTGGATATAAGGAAGAACTTTTACATCGCAAGCACAGTCAGGCAGTGGAGATGGTTGTACGGAGAAGCTGTGCAGTCTCCAYCCTTGGCGATTTTCAAGACCTGCCAGATCAAGCCCTGAGCAACCCAGTTTGACYTCAGAGCTGACCTTACTTTGAGCAGGAGGTTAGACAAGAGCCCTCTGGAGGTCCTTTCCAATCTGAATTGTCTTATGATCCTATGAAGTCTGGCTGCAAGACAAATTCAGGGTTATCTGGCCTATTCTATTCCAGGGAAAAGGGCTGAGAGGTGGGAGGGTGCAAGACCTGTTGCAAACACAAAGTGTATTAGRTTCTTTTCTTACACCCCAGAAACATAATATACGCAATAACCAATATATTAGCAGGCAGCACACAAATCTGTTGCAAGATGGACTAAGACAGAGTTAAAATCAGAGAAAAAGTACCTTCTGGCACAGTTTCCTATTAAAGMGTTCAGGTGTTCAGATTCTTCCCTCTTTTCTTCACCCCTCCCACCCTGCTGCCACCTCTTCCCCTCTAACCATGGTCCTTTCCATCACCCTCTGCCTAAAGCAGATTCCTAAAGCAGAAAAGAATTCCACTATAGAATTCTATTAGTTCCTCTTATTTCAAATAATTGTAGCATTGTCTTTACTTTCCTCAGTGTTCTCCCTTAGGGGAATTTTTCTTGCTTTAGCTACCATACCACCCTCTTTCAAATAGCTTAGGGTTTAATGCAAAAAACCTGTTCGTCAGCTTATGTTTCCAGTTACAGTTATTTCTAGCCAGGGTGTTTAGGAAGTCTTATGCTCTTTGCAGGTTGTAAAGTTGTGGTTTTGGC
The DNA here is from genome assembly GCF_003343005.1 of Rhea americana. Taxonomy (NCBI): domain Eukaryota; kingdom Metazoa; phylum Chordata; class Aves; order Rheiformes; family Rheidae; genus Rhea; species Rhea americana. The sequence goes on from NW_028186568.1 coordinate 4,881,451, forward strand.
CTCCATGAAATATTCTTAGTGTCACTTCTGCTTTGCATAGGACTTGTTCCATGTCCTATGCTTTTATTGTGGAAAAAAACAAAGCTGTTCATCTTTGAACCTCTACAGCCATAGAGCAATTTCTCTGAAGCTGTAGGTGCAGAAGATTGTCACCCCAACCTATTCAATATACTTGTTGATGGAACTTCCTGAGTTTTTCTTTAGCTATGCTTTTTTTTTTTTTTTCCCATCTGTCTGTGTCGTAGGTGCCTTCTAAAGGTACAAGGAGGGATCTCTGTCCACTGCTTTGCACCTGAATGAAAACATGCAAATAACTATTAAATGAAAGACTCCTTGGGATCTCTTTATTGAGCAAACTAACAATTCAAATAGTCTTGCAATATCCCCTGTTTTCAGTTCACAGGTTTGCCCACTTTTAACTTTTAGTCAGATCTCTACAAACTTTTGTCTACTTTATCCTGTTGCAAGTTGGACAAACTAAACATAAGGTTCAAACAAAATTGGTAGCTTTAAGTTGAACAAATTTTGTCTTCAGGGACCAAGTTTATCAGTGAAGTTTGAAGAAATRTGATAAACAGTCACTATCAAGTATCAAATTCTATTCCAAATTTTAYACCCTCCTCTATTGTGTTTGAATCTCAGCAGAAGCCTAGAGCTTCAATTGGCACAAATAAAAATGTTGTAAGGACAACCTTGCCTCAGCTGCTGAATTTTGTCTGCCTTCAGATGGTACCAAAACACTGGTACCAGAAAAAAAATCTAATAAACCACAAGTTAGCCTAGGCTGTGCTTTAAATTCAGCCCTCCTCACCTTTCCCTCCTCCTCCCCCCCCCCACACCATATATGATGGAGAGGCTGAAGGACCTCTAATCTATTAGAGCTATTTTCTGGGTTTTAGGATGAAAACTTCATGTCTCCCGTTTCATGACTGCAAGAGCTGTTGATAGATCTGCATTTTTCAGGATGATCCCACTTACAAAGGGAGCAAAATGTCCAGCTGTACTTCAATCCTCCTACACATCTGCTCAGATACAAGCTGTCTCTGAACTAGGAGCTGTGTAGCAACAACTGCATTCACACTAGGGAGYCCTGCTAATAGACATCACGAGCCTCTGTCTCTCTACATCTGTCTGCATGGGTATGTTCTGTGTYTTCTTTCTTACCATATCTAATCTTTTCTACTCCTCGAAGTCCATCTCCACAGTCATCCATAGGTGAATGCAAACTCTGGTGTCTGGGGCAGCCTGGATCCATGGATTGCTGTCCACCTTGCCATGCACAGATGCCCAGAGAGCCAAGATGGTTATTCCTKCAGCCATTTCACATGCAAAGATGGCCTCTCTGAGGAGATGGGAGGTGTTGGTTGCCAGCCTTACTACTGGCAGGAAGAATACTTAGCTCAGCCCTCCAGTGCCCTCCATCCCAGCTTGGTTCTTCCCCCCTCCTTCCCATGGCTGAAGCAAATTGGCTTCAACCAAACTCCAGTCTCTCATTCTTGAGAAGAAAACTTCAGCCTTGCCCACACAGCTCTGCCTTACCCACCATTTACTGGACATTCACACTGGTAAATGRATTTCTAAGGCAAGAAAAGATCAAAATAGCCATCTTTCTTGCTTTCCTGTACAACACAGATCATACCATTTCACTCAGCAGCTCCTAAATTCAAAAAAATCTTTGTTTCTTTATATTTGTGAGTCTATAGATGTAGATACAGTAAGTGAAATACCTTCTAAAACTTATACTTGGGAGAAAATTAATCAATTCTACCAAGCTCTGACCTTAAATAACTTCCTCTTAATATCTTCCCGCTTGCAAACACCCTAAACACAGCCTGTAGTGATGAGGAAAAAGATTAGAAATACAATTTGGCCATGCAAATAACAGCATCATAATCAGTCCATAGCAGAGATATGTATGTCAGTGTAAAGATATTGCTCAAAATGCAGTGTAGTTTGGYCCTGAGCATACAAGGGAAAAGGAAAAGGRAAAMAAAAAAAAGGCAGCTGTGTGTATTTCCCGTGAAAGTAAATGTCAACTATCTGAATGTGAAGAACAGATAACTTTCATTTGGGATAAACACACTTCAATATARAAGTGTTCTTACGTAAAATTTACTCTTAAATATTGCAATAAGAAGCAGCTGGAGGAAAGAAAATGTCAGGAAGTAGGAAAAGTACAGGTTGTGATGCTCATTACAAAAAAGAGTTAATTATTGTCCGAAAGTAGGGTAAGTTAAGGTGAATTAGCACTGTGCTCAGAAAGTGTTTTGACCAGGTAATATCTTCAGGTTCAGTCATTAAGTCTGGTGTGTTACACCAAAATGCAGCATCTTTGACTTATCTATTGTAGGGATGGTGGTCAGAACAGAGAGATTCCCTCTGGTGATTGAAGGTCACCTGTCTTATCTCTATCACCATTCRTATTACTCTGCATTGTGCCACCAAAACCAGATGCATTCTACATCTGTCACCGATAACTGATTTGAACAAAAATGAAATTCCAATACATCCTTCAAAGGAAAAGGGCATTGTYCTTGATTATTTCTCTGCAATCTGTTCAATTCTTTCTTTCTCTCCACGCATATCCATAAATCTGCCTGGTGTATTGACAGCCAAATGTTTTCTGACCTGTGCCAAACATAGTCAAATAAATTATAATTCCTTTGATGCACTACTTTACCAAAACTGAAGCCAGATGTTTTACAGGTGACCTGACAGAATGCCATTACTTCCCAATTACCATAAATAAAAGGCAAAGCTGTCACACAGTGTGTGCAAAGATATATCATTGCAACATTCCTGAAGATTTAACCCTTCCTGACCAGTTAAAAACTGAACATCTGAAAGATCTTCCTGACTTCAGTCATTAAAAATAAGGATTGTTATTGCTTCTCTCTTTTCTTAACATTTGCTTTAAAATAAGGGTTTGGGAGATTCCAGTCTTTCCAGAAGCTACAGTTGCCAAATACAGACAAACAGAGGGACCTGCAGAACCACTTTAGGCCTATACAGATAATTCTACCTCCTATTAGGCTCAATGAGAAGATTAATAAAAGGAATAGTATGTCCCTTGATATAYGAGTGATGATCAAGCAGTCTTCACTACTATAGCTTTCTCCTGAGTCAGTGAATTAGTGAACATAAAAAAGGCTCTAAAGGCATGGACTGTTGGACGCAAGTTATGACCCACAAGCATTTTCTGAAAAAATGCTTCAGCTTCAGGCATGGCTTTTAAGTGTTTGGATTGTCCATTTCTCAGCTAATCCAACTGCACTGCACTCAGGACATACATATTGCTGGTGGTGTAGGCAGTAGCTTCAGTAACACTGGGGTAATATGTAAAAATTAATTCTAACTCTACTAGAAAATTTGATATATTTTTCAAAACGCAACCCTTAACCTAGGGCTGATGACACTAGGTAAAGGATGCATTTTCAATAAAACAAATATTTTCCAAAGTCCATTGAAATCATTCATGGATTCACACTAACTTCCTTGGATTTTGCATGGGACCAGAGTACCCAAAATACTGAAGGAAGATCACACTCTAACAGAGCCCCATAGAATATTTACACTGAGCCATGCAGATGCAGAGACAGACTATTTGAGGGAAGAAATCTGCATAAATATTAATAAAGTGAAGACATGGTCAGTAAAACAGTGTAATTATACACCATTGTGGCAATTCAGTTTAAACATGAACAAGCAAGTTGAGAAGACTTCCAAGCAGTATCTGTAGTTACTATTTAAGATCCAGACAATAATATATGCTGGCTAGTATAGCACCTGCTGGTGGAAAGTCAGCTACTGACAGCTGACATTGGTCAATGCCAGCTAGAACGTCTCTGTGCTGTTTTTTGGGTTAGATTCATAAGATAAACAGGTGCATAATTGCATATGCCCAAAGCATATTTCCACCAAGAAAGAAAAAAATCTTTCCTCACTCTGGACATAGCAAAATTCTCAAGGACAACACAGTGCCCCTGTGCCTGTATTTTTTTCTTATCACATRCCAGTAGAACTGCATTTATCCTGAGGACTGGAGGTTGAATAGCACATTTCCTATTCCTGCCAAACAAGATTTACATCTATAGCCTTCCTTCAGTTACCCTGCCACAGGGCCTATATGAGAACTGAGTTTGGGCATATGTATGCTCATATCAGATATCATCTAAGAGGAAATGATGTCCTTCTACACACTAGCTGTAAGAATGGTCATGTAAGGTGTTGAAGTCTCAAATTTCCTTTTGTGCAAGGGGCAATTTAAACATCAGATCAGCCRGCAACCTAATCCATCCCGGTGGTATTGGTACCTCCTCTGGAAGTTGCTCTGCTTTGCACACACGTCTTTTGGCACAAGGCCTTAACTTCCCTGCCTGACATCTCAGATATGTTTTCTAACTACTAGGTTATGATGCTGGTAACTTGCTCTTGGTCTGGCTCAGTGAATATTTACATATTTTAAAGAACACGAAACAGTTTCTGGCAGCAGAGTGAAGGTAAGGCTCTTATAACAATGCCCAATAATAATTGAGACAGTAAAAGATCTGGGTTCAAACCAAACAAAGGAAGAAACARGACCTGTGCTTTCTCAAAGACAAGCAAGTGCTCTGAGCAGATGGTGATACTGATGAGAGAAGAGTGGTACCACCATTACCTACTCTGCCCGAGAGAGGATGGTCCAGGCTTTCATTTTCAGGAGAAAAAGCATAGCTACGAATTCTAAGCAAATGTGGGCACTTATCTCTGACAGGGAGGAGAAAGAAGACCTGCAGCTTCATTCATGTCCTCAGCATTTCTTACTGTCTATTTTAGGCAGCTCTCCACTTACTGTACTTCTTTTGGGGAGTCTTGTCCATCTCCCTGAAATTTTTAGGACCCCCAGGTGACCAAATGCATCACAATGACCAATAACGTTCTGATAACTGTATATGAAGAACACCTTTGGTGACTTCGGCCCGATATAGTACTCTAGTCTTCCCCTATTAATGCTTTTTCAGATATCCTTAACAGATTGATGGACAGATCTGTACTTCCATGAAGTAACACACCTGTTTTCTATTCTAAGCTTTTAATAAAAAGCTAATAATAACTGAGTTTTTAGCAAAAGGAATCTCCTTTCCGAGCCTTAACATTGGTAGGCACAAAGTGATGTGCCACTCTGCTCCCCACAAACAAAAGAACATGAGCATGTCTGTCGAGAAAATCTGCTCCATTACTATGAAATGTCTACATCTACTGCACCCTAACTCCAGAATAAAGCAAATCTTTTAGCCATAGGATAAGGATTCTGCCTCCACTGAGCACCATTAGGCATAGAAGTCATTTCACATACAAACAGAAATAGTCTAGGACTAGGTTCATCAGGTGTTGCTCATGAAATATGAGACTGCTATATGATTTTCTAGCAATGAAGAAACTGAACAATAGTTCCMGTGCAGTTGCAACTGCCTGGATARAAAACAAAACTGAYATAACAAAAGAGCAAAACAAACAAACAAAAAAMCCTTCACAATTATTTCTTTCTTRGTCTAAAAGCTATATTAGTTTCATAAACCTCTGCAACTGTTCAGTCACCAGAGGGGGACAAAGAACCGTAATGATGAAAACTTGGTTATGTTTTAATTTGCCTAAATCCACAAAACTTTCACTTTACTGTCTTGTCTTTGTCAAATTCTGGCTCATATGCTGCTCCAAAGCTGCCTATTCCTCTCATCTGTTCTGGTTTGTTATAGTCTTCTTTTAGCTTCTGCAAGTTGCAATGATGTATGCTAGTTTTCAGGATAGCAGAAAGCCAACAAAATTAAATCCTCATGAAGGAATATGAGCTTGAGGTTTCCCCATATTGTTCCCACTAACACCATACAACATTCCAGTTGACTTTGTCTTCCTAGCTGGAAATATTGTTATCCAACTGGTCACACAGCTCACATATGGCTTTYTTCTACTGTCACTGACATTTTATGAAAACAAGTATTTTCCAAGAAAAGAGTTCCCTCAGCTTCACTGAACTCTTTAAGCACAGCTTTGCTTTAACAGAACTTTCCTTGAATTGCTAGCCTGGTCTTCTTTTGTCCTTYGGGCATTGATGCACGGAACAGATTAATTTATGTCTAAAACATATATAGACCATTGAGTTGTGCTAGCCTCATGGGGCAAAAGTGCAGGATACTCCTTTAGGGTCTGCTTGTGAAGTTCCAGGAGGTGGAAACTACTATGAGGAAACGCTACTGATCCTGAAGATTTTGCAAAGAAAGGTCCTCATGCAGAAGAATATATTGAGGATGTATTAATTTATGCCTTGCAATTGTGTGGTCCCTRGGGTATAGTTTTGATGGAAACTTACAGCAACATTGTTCAGTAGTGTGCTTCAATTCCCCATCAGTTAGGGAGAATAACAGCTATAGAATGGAGCAGTGATTAGTAGTTGAAATTAGTGGRGGTTTTTTGTTTTGTTTTGTTTTTTCCTGAATGCACAGGGTTCAGCTTCCCTCTCATCTCATGCATTCTTCTTCCAGGGAACAAGCTGTGCAGACAAAACATACACTGGGTTTCTAAATGGCACAGGAGACATCTCCACCCAACCAAGCTTTTCTTTCCTCCATAAGCAGGAAAAGTTGAGAGTAACAATTCATAATTTCTCCTAGGAAAGGTTAGAGAAGGTGTTTCTCCCATAGCAAGTCATACTTTAGAGACATTTTTATATAGATTAAAGTCTGTGACTACCCTCTCTAGTATCACACACACCCTATCAGAAGAAAGCCTGTCAGAAGATCTTGCTCTCTTAGTAGGTATTCATCAGAAGATGGTCAATGTCATCATCGTGCCACAAACTATATTCAGACATACATTGTTTTTACTGTGCAGCCTGGCATTTACGATAATTCATCATATATCATTTGCTATCTCTTTGATTTGTATCTCATTACCTAAGGTATTTGCATTAATTTCTCAGTGTTTTTCAGACTCCCAAAGATGCAATTTCATGCCTGACAGCTCCATAAAATATATTAGATATTTTCATTTCTTTTAAATTTAAACCAGAGACCTGGCTTCAGTGGAAATTTCAATTGTTTTTTTGAAACTGTCCAAGCTTGTGACATTTGTAACTGCTCAGATGTTAACCCAAACCATTCACCCATTCACCTTGGTAACAGCATACTTTGGGGTTTTTTGTACTGGGCTGGACATCAAAGACATGTTTTTATTGCAGTGATTTTACTAGCCAAGTCTGGATTCATAACAGATCCCATACAGCAACAGCTGAATTGTATAGACAGTTCTTCTTTGGGATAAAAACAGGTGAACTGTGATCAATCAAGTCCTAAATTGAAATCTTCCCTCCTTCTCTGCTCCCCACTYTCTACTCAAATTTTGCCTAGACAGGGAAATTCTCTCTGGAAATTAGTATCTCATTTGTTGTGCTTCTTACCATAAGAAGTCTGTCTTTTACATTCCTGCAAGAAGGCCKTGAAAAMACACACACACACACACGCACACACATGCCACACACGCCACACACATGCACACACGCACACACGCACACCGTTCCGGCATTCTATAGCTACCTTATCCAAAAGGAACCTTGTTAATCATGGATGCATTGAACTTTTTTTTTTAATGAAAGAAACAGATATCTTTAGCAGTTTCTGTTACATTGTGTCCTCATTCCTGTTCTTACAGACCTTCTGGAGGATCTGGGTAACTGTGACTTGTATGCTTATGCATAACTGTGGCTTGTCCTGTACTTACCCAAACCATTACGTTCTCCTTCATTCCTTTCAGAAAACACCAATTGGCAAAATAATGACTTCTCCATAAGTTCAGTCAAGCCCTCTTTCCATGCAGTCCACATTTACAAGTTTTAACAAGGTTTCAACATGTTTATGAGCTCTAGATGACCAGGAAGACATGAAGCAGAGACTTTGAAARTCTTTTAGCAAAAGATATCTAAAATACATGTTAAGAAATATTAATACTGCTCAGTGTCATTTTCATTTGTCAAACTGCATGTAAAAGGCCACTCCTATTAAGCAAATCAGGATACCAGCTGTTACAGTAGAGGTTATCAGCCAATTTTTATGATTAAGATTATTTCCATCTTATTTCCAAGAGAAAGAATGAAGACAGGATGCTGCTGAATGACAGTTTAATGGTAATGATATCTTACATTTCTGTAGTATCTGCAATACCAGAGCAACTTACAAATACTATTTATAAAAGAAKTATTCTGCCCATCCCTGAAATGCCTCCATCTCTCAGCTGGAGGTTGGGATCCAAGCAGATAGTTGGCAAAGAGAACAGCAGAGGGAGAAGAATTTTTGGCCAAAAATATATAGATTTAGGAAACAGAATCTCTTATGAAAAAAWGATGCTAAGAATCATTACAATCTGCATGGGACAGAAAAGACTGGTATTGTCAGAAAAACTTGGTCACACAGAAAGCTTCTTAGGACTTAATTATGTACCACTCAGGGATGAAAGACAGAGTAGATCTTGCCAGGTTATGAGAATATGTTGCCAAGGAATATCTGTAAGCTTAACATCAGTCCTGCCTTCCAYGCTAAAGACAGGACACAGTTTAACTTTTACTTGAGAAGGATGGCTCTTTTCATTTCTAGGTCTTCTTCTACTTGCACATATCTGCAGTGTAGGCACATACAGCTGTGTACCACGTCCCCTTCGAAGATGACTGCACAATTAGAAGGTAGTCCAACATGCTGCACTGCCTGTCCTGAAGTCCGTAATAGAAGACATCGTAGCAAGAACTTTTCCAGCCTTTAAATCTATCATTTAAAAGGAAAAAGGAGAGCTAAGTTTCCATCAACGGAGCTGTACAATGCCTGCCTGCTTTGCCCAGTGTTGTTTTGGTGACTCTAGTTAGCTCTACGTTGTTTGCAGCACAGCAGTGATTCTCCAAGGAATTCAGAGAAAATTGCCGTTTTTAGAAGAAGTGGTCAGTTTATTCCCTATTCCCCCTTTTCAAAAAATTTTTTAAACTCTCACAACATCCCAGTTCCTAAAAACATCCTATTCATTCCAGAGTCAAGTAAAATCTTTAGAAGGTATGGTCTATACTTCCCTTCTCAGTTTCCTGCCTCTCAAATGAATACTTTAACCACTGTTTCAAGTTATATTTTCTGGATGGTTAAACTGAAGATAAAACAGCACACAACCACCTCAACGGTGTTATGGATGGACAAAAAATTTCAACAGTGCCAAATAGATACTCTGAACTCTAAGAGAGCTCTGAGTCAAAAACATTAAACTACAAGATGCCTTTAATTTTATTTCAAGCCTGACTTTTTTCCCCTCCCTCATCCATCAGTAGTTTTCCCCATGCAGAATTTTCCCACTAGTCATCTGGCTCTGGGAAAGTATTTGAGAGAGGGAGGTGATAAGAAAAGAATGATTTGAGAATAAAAGGTCTGCAGCAGAGAAGGAAAAATAACTGATTTAGCACTTCAGTATGTACACTAGCTTGGGCTTTGAAGCGAACTCATTAGAGCAGGTTGACAGTCCAAGTGACAAGTGAGAGAACTCCTCACAGGAACATTTCTCATGGTTAGAAGAAGGGCAACAKGTTAACCCGTTACTGAAGGATTAACTGTTCATCAGTTATGTGCTGACATGTCTTAAAAATACTTGGCCCCTCAGTCTATGATTCACTTTAGTTCTGCCAGCCCTTTGTAACCCTGAAACGCCTAAGCCTTCTGTCCTCTCAGAGCTCCTCTGATATGACAGCTGGTTTGATAAATACTGTGGCACTAAATTTCTTTATGGAAATTACTGTGAATTTCAGAAGAACATTAGTCTTCGAAGTGAACTTTTTCATTGCTATAACATAGCTCAGTTTTACCTGATACGTAGAAATATGCTCAGAGTGATCCCTTTTGAGAAAGAGATATCACAGGAACTGATGTTTTTGGTCAGAAATCCAGTCATTTGTATGCTGAATTCTGATGCTGAAGAAAAAAGAAAGAATACATAATTCTCTGTAACCTAATGTGTTATGAAGATTTGRTGGAGATTACATATTCCATTCTGCTTCCTCCATGCTACAAAGAAAAATGCAGATATGAAAGGGTACTGTAGCAGACCACTCGGGGAAATTCTGATCAGCCATCACAAGAGATAATTTTATATTCCTTTTTTCTTTTTTCTTTTTTTTTGATCACCTTCAGTGATCAATGAACATTTTTGGATTTTTTTTTTGTTTGTTTTGGTTTGTTTTGCAATTACTTCTTTTTAAACTTGAAATATAAGATAAAATATAAGAAGTATAAATCAAATTATGTGCCCTGCCAAAAGTTAACTCCTACAAAGATTACAAAACAACCAATATCATCAAAGCTTGTTCTTGTTTCTAAGGAACTGGTACTTTCACAGACTTCTATGCTGAAACAGAGCCTGGATGAAATCAGACTAGAATTCAGAGTAGTCAAGGAATTTCTCTATTACACTGGCTTCTTTACTAGGCATATGGGCCCACTTTCCCCCATTATGCCCTGAAAAACCTCTCTTGTATTCTGCAGTGCCTGCAAGTCCTTGCTGGCTGGTACTGAGGACTGTAAATCTAACTAGCAAACTAGACAGTGTTTTTGCTCAGAATCAATCACTTTTTATCTGTTTTTGACTGATACTCTTTCAGGAGCTCTCCATTCCGGATATTGATATAGATGAAAAAGGTTGTAGTAAAAGCCAGGCAGCTGAGATGCATAGTTCCTACTGCTGCTTTAGGAATAAGTGTAAACAGAGCTGTCTGGTAAGCTTGTAGTTGTAGGATATGGGCTGTTGCAGCTAGACTGTAAATTTTGTTACAGTTTTGATATGCTGTTTCACCAGAAAGCTGAAGCTTTTCTGCTGTAAGGATGTAGTGGAAAGAACAGGGATTGTGTGTTGAAGAAGATGCTCTGTGAGTCACGCAAACATACAGGGCTGCTGCTATCCAACAGGGTGGCCACTTCAGCAGAGATAAACGTTATCTGAACTCCAGCACACTTCCTGATAAAAAGAGCAGCCCTGCTGTTAGGTAACATTTACAATAGATACCTTTAATTAAAAAGACACTTTTTTATTATTACCATTTGAGTAGGAAACTTAAGAATGGCTTCAAGCCCGAAGTATCTCAGTTTCTCAAGATATTTAACCAGAGCCATGAATCTGCACAAACATTGTCCTCTCATACTGTCCCTAGATTCCTCATTTATTGATTCATCAGTTCAGTTAAAATACATGCAAATTTCAGCTGGCAGGAACTTTGTCTTATAGCTATGGAATATTGACCATATTTCTTTTCTTAAAGGCAATAATCAAATTATTTCCCACATTGCCTATGCTCACTGCAGTATAAAAGGAACCTGAGATACAGTTTCAAAACGTGTCCTCTTAGAGTTACTGCCATTCCGAACGGATACACTAAGGCAGTGGGTGTAAAAGTCAAATCTTCTAAAAATGTTGTCCTCCTACTTCAAGAAAACCCATTCTTGTTACAAGTAACCTCAGCGAAAGCCGCTTGAGGAGAGGGAAAGTTATTGTAAATTACATCTATATGAACTTAATGTTAGGACTTTGATTTATCATCGCTTTCATCTCCAAAGCTCCTGCATATGTGTAATAGTAGCAGCTTCCTCCACTGTGATAGAAGGTAAGCAGAAGAAATAAGTTATCTATTCTCTTGCTCCACTACTTTTTTGTGTGAAGAACTAAACATTAAGGTTGATGTGAAGTTTCTAAATAGGAAAAGCATAGATTTCTCAGCATGATTTAATCAGAGTTTTGCAAGATTAGAATCCTTCAAGTCCTTCGTTGGTTGCTATGGATTTCAAGTAAAAACCTAGACAGGAAACTATCTTGTTCACAACTACAATATTTTGTTCCCTTAAAAGGCATAAATATAACAATATCATTCTCTTAATGGAGATGTCCTCTAATAGACTAGAGTAGTACAGCATTGAAAAGAATACTGCAGAACTACTTCAGAAACCTTAGGGATATGGAGCCATGGCTGTATGAAATGCTTGGGGCTGTATACCTTAGAACAAAGAGGAAAATGATAATAAGTACTCATATAGCAAGTAAAGTACATGTAGAGGTTAAGTTTCATCTTGCAAAAGAACGAGGGGACATTCACTAAAATTAGGAGGCAGAAAATGCAAAGTTTATGAAAGGGAAATGGTTTTCCCTCGCTAAGTGTATGATCAGACTGCCCAGCTATGTGGAAGACTGAGTAAGATTCAAAAGCAGGTTCAATGGATAAACAAGAACACTCAGCAATACAATTCTCAAGACTGGCAAGTAATTCTAAGAGGAATAAAAGCTTTTTTATTTCAGTGCTTAAGGAGCTCTTTAACTGTTTGGATTAAGGCAAATTACTCATAATTGTTGTACCTCTGCCCACTGTGCCTTTCTGATATTTCTGCTTTAGGCAGCTGAGACTTGTTGCCAACAGAAACTATTCAATGTTGGATGTGAGCTTGATGGCTCTGGTGGGATTTGTTCCTCCTCTGTTCCTTCTGCCTGGCCATCTACATAGGGATAAACAACTCCTGTTCTCTCCTGCTGAGGAATGGTCTTTTCTTTCCTCGTCTTCATTTCCATTAGCAGATGAACCTCCAAGTCAATAAAAAAAGTTGAGGGAGTTATTAACAAACTAGTCCTGATTCCACTGCTCTTCTCAGAAAGAGTTCCTCTGTGAGCAGTGTTTGGTTCTGTTAATGTGTTTTTATTCAATGAGAAATCATACCCTCTGGCACTTTTAAGGGACAGAAATTTCACTGGATTACCACAGTACTGAGGCCAGCAATAGACTGAATGAAAAAGCTTACATAGTCAGTGGTACCAATTCAACATTCCTGCACTGCTGTGCTACTTTGGATGCTACCTTACTGATATCAGAACATGTAGCTGTGTACAGAAAGGGGAGCTTCTGAGGTAACACTGAACGTCCCTTTTTACATCCAAAATACATAGCCCTTTCAGTTTCATTTAGCATTTATTTTTATGGGATGTGTTCTTTCTATTCCACTTGCAATACTCCATGCCTTTGAGAAACCTGCTGTCATATCTTTTCTATTCGAGTCAGGTAACCACAAATGATTTCAAATCTTTGCCATTTCTTTACAGACTGGCAAAATTCTGTATATTGCTCTTCTTTGTCTTCCCCCTCACAAAGTCTTTACTGCAATGATCATGCAGAGTTCTATACGATTATCCGTTCATTTTTTCTTTCCCTGGGCTGTCTAACACTTAATGTTTTCTTCATAACTAACCCTAAAATGGCTAGATACCTTGAGTTTCATTTTTACTTTTCATTTCTTGGTCTTTCCGAAAGGCACTGAAAAATAGTTTGCACCTTGATTCAAATAATACAAATCTTAACCTTAGATTTCCGAGAAATCGGCTATGCCTGCTCAGGCCAAAGTTTAACCAAAATCTTCTCTTTGATGGAAGAAATAATAAAAATTAAGTAAGTTATCTAAAAGAGATCTGCAGCAATTCATCAAAGTAAGGCCTTTTCTTGAAGGCCTTAGTCATGAAAATCACAAACAGCTTCCATGCACTAAACAACACCAAATGCTAGCCCTAAAGCTCTAAGGAATCATGGAAACAGTTCTTGAGTACATTTTCCCAGTATTGATCCATATGAATTTTCATGCTCCCAATTTTGCATAATTCTCAGACTGAAATGAACTCAAGAGCATGCAAAGTGAAACTCAGCCAAGCATTCTGCTTCCCATAATTCCAGCTGAAAACCATACATTGGGCTAACCTCTCTCAAAAGAGTTTGCACAAAAGGCATGCAAGCATTGACCAACCTCATGCTGTATTCCAGATTTGTAATATGTTTTTGGTTTCATTGTAAACATTTTGCATAGCTTTGGTTTTCTATATTAAAATGTTGTATGCAATCTTCAGAATGGTCTGAAAGAGGAAAAAACAATATGATCTCTAGTGTCAATATGTCCACGACCTCATTCCTAGTCTTTGGACCCTAAAGTCACACTGGCTCCCTAGTTCAACTCAGATATTAAGGAATACTTTTGAGTAATCTGAAGATGATCTTTCAGTTGTTGAGGGAGACATCGCATGCATGTTTTCTCACGAGTAGTTCTACACAGTCCTATCATCACAGCACTGAGCCCACAGCTTCCTGGTATTCATTCAGAAAAGATCCAGGAACACAGTGTCTTCCTAGTGGACTGTGGATTAAGAATCTATCTCTTTGTGATACTGAAACCATATGGATGTAGAAAGAGCAGAATTACTCTTTAGATTTATAACCAAAAAGTCATTAGAGAGACTGTTTCTTTCTTACAGTTTTAGCTCAGCTGCTTAGCAACTTACAGCTGTACCTATAAGTGTCCTAGGGATCTGGGAGCTTCTCAGACTACCTTGGCTGTATCTTCTCTTTCCAACACTTAGATAAAACCACTGAAGATGATGGTTTTCTATGGCGTATACTGGGGGCAGTCAGATTGTTAGCTAAGAGGCTCTTCTCACACCAATTTACCATCATCCCGACATTTCTGAGAGCAAATCAAAGAGGATTGCTTGACCTCCTGGTGTTTTTAAATGACTTATTTCACTTTTCAGTTGAAAGAGTGGAGAAGAAGGAAGTTACGATCTCTCAGCTGTTAGTTATAAGCTTCCATGAAAAGGTAGTACTGGACAATTAATGTATTTGCAGTCTCATCATGGTGAGTTTAAGATCAGGGCTTACGGATATATTATGTAGATACTGCTGCTAGTTTAATTTCTGGGAAAGGTGTTTTGATGAGTACAGATCAGCATAAAATTCGTAAACAACTACTACACATGAATTTTGTGTCTGAGTACCCAAGGCTCTAGCCATAGCTTTAAAAAAATTTTTTGAAAAGGAAGGAAAATTACTGTTTTGGATAGCGACGTTGATGCAGGAGGACCGAGTAGGAATGACAGACGCTATAGAGAAACACAGTCCTCAACCCCAGCTGTGCACGTGTGAAACCCTGAATGCATTCAGGAGCTGCTGCCTCTCCAGCAAGATGGTTTTAGCAATCCCTAGCCTGTGAATTAGCTCACAGGTTTTGCTAGATGGCCATTATCTAATTCTCTGTCCTGTGCTGTCTTGTCTTCTAAGCATTGATACATTATTCAGCCAGACTTTGTTGCATTCTCCCTTCTGAACAATGCAGATTAAACTCTTCAGTGAAGAAGGGATGTTGTGACATCTGATACTGAAGTTTTTCCCAATGTTTTGCTATTGATAAGTGGTGTCAGGGAAGTGTGAAGTGGGGCTAGATATGACTCTTACTCATGTCTTCAGAACTGGAGAGGTGTTTAGGACTACATGTCACTAGCTATCTATTAGCTCCTCAGTATTTATTCAAAACAGAGGTAATGAGCCAAGGTTTTTAAAATAAACTTTAGAAGAGAAAATTGGACTAAGACAAATAAGTGAATGTATTTAAAATTTCCAGAGTGAAAATATTGAGGGGGAAAAAAACTGCTGAGAAGGAAGTCTTTCTCCCAGCTGTGCTTTCTCATGTCAGGTGAATTCACTTTCTGGTTTGACTTTAAATGCTCGTAAAACATCTTTAACATAAACAGTATATTTAACAAAGACAGAAGTGGTCTCATTAGAAGTGTAGTATTTTCTCACACCTCGTCTACTTTCAAGGAATGAATGGTAATTCTTTGCAGTAGATCTGCTGCAGACACATTCCAGCTCTCTGATGTCAGCAGCAACAACACTGAGAGCTTTGCTTTTGTGTGGCAGTGCTAATATGCCAGTACTTGTAAGATAAGGAAATAAACTTATTTCAGCAACTATGAATTATTCCCATGTAAAGAAAAACCTCTTGTGCTTTGATGTGAGGATTCTCTGAAAAATGTTCTCATAATTCTCTTTCTGAGTGTTAGGTTGACTTCATAGTTTTAGAGGCAGTGTCACTATTCCTGTATAACTGAGAGGAATTTATCCTAGAAGATTTAGCATTTTTAATCAATTTTCCTCTAAGAAATGACCACTTCAGTGGTTTGTAYAAAATTGCAGATCAAGGCTTTGTTCTATCCTCAGACAAACTTTGCATACACATTAATCCTAAGCATCTTCTGACTTTTCACTATTCAGTTATGTAGCCAAAGTATGGTATGTTTTAGTGCTTCCCATTTGTTCTCAATAGGTTACTTCAGTCTCTCTGTGGTCCAGGTTACTCTTTGAAATACTTTTGCTGAATTTCCTGACTATTGATTGTTCTGAGCTTTTGCCAGGTTCAGACTCCTTGTTATCTTCTTCCAAACTGGACCTAAGTAAGCTTCACCATACATGGCTGGAACTGGTAACTGAATGCTCTCGCATCTATTTTCCTCTTGGTGTTGTGTTAGACCCATGAGTATTCATCCACCATCTGCCTTTGTCTACTGCTCCTTGCCACTTCTATATTATCTCCTACTTAAAACTTCCCAATTTTGGGGGGCTGAGCCTCACCAGACCTTTCCAAAGGCCCAGTCTTTCTCTGAAGTTAAAAACATTACTTAAGAGCTGAAGTTTATTTAGAAATTTGCAGGTAGGTATAAGAGCTGCACTTGTACTAGTCCTCAATACCATATCCCTTTTTATTTACCTGCTTCTGCACTACCTCAAGTTTAATATTTTCTTGACCTGGTCAAGAAACTTTGTAACACACCTGAGATTTAGACTCAACACCTATATAAAACAAGCCAAATCCTAATGTTATATGATGCATAGGCAATTATCTTTGTATACTTTCACAGCTTAGTGGAGCTCGGTATTCCTAAATTCACAATCTTAAATAAAGTAGAATTCTTTTTCAAAAAAAAAAAAAAAAAAAAAAAAAAATAAAATTTTAACCAATTCTTTTAACTGATTCAGCAAGCATAATGAATCTTATATCCTGTGAATCTTTCTCTGCACTCTACCTGCTCATTGTCTTAGCTGCTTTGAGCAAAGAACATCCTTGCAATTGAGTTTGGGGCAGTGTGAAGCATTCTGGCTAGCAGCCAGCCATACAATATCAATAACTAATTTACCTCTGTGAGTATCATGCGGCTTTGCCCCATGAAATGCCCCAAGTTAAGATATTCTGTTGTAATGTACTGAGGCTAATGTACAAAAGGGGAATATTGGGTTTCCTGCTTAGGGAGGAAGGCTGTGCATATACTCTGATATATTCAGCCAAGAACCTCTAATCACTTTCCACAGCCCCGGGAAAGGCAGCATATATTGAAGTGAACCATGCTAGAATTTGAGCAGATTCTTTTTAATTAAGACTACTCAAACATGCACAACTATTATTCTTTCTGTAAATGTGATGACAGAAAATTAAATTCAAAATATACAGGTAGCCAATAAATCTTACAGTAGCCTAATTTTTATATGAATGTTGCTTTAGGCAAGGCATGTGTGACCTAAGAAGAAAAAAGGTTTTGATATTTTATGAAATATTCTGCTGTTTTGCTCTCTCTTCCTAATGATTCAACATTCAGGTAGCTACTTCTGTCTATAATTTTAAAGGTACACACTTTTGTATCACTAAAAAAACATGTAGATCCATTCTGAAATGTCTTGTGACAGGGAGATAGAGAGTGTACATAAACCACAGCAGCCTTCTGCTCCACTATATTTGTTTGCCCCAAGCTGACACTGACTGAGGACTGAATTTTAGTTTCCTACAGTTGCTGGTATCACTGTAATCTGAATTCACACAACTGTTTAGCAAGATTTTTAATTTTGCTGCTTAAAGAAAATTTCAGGTTTTGTGAACTATCTAAGTATTACTACAGAAAAACTTCTCTGTTCTGCCTTGAATCCCCTTATTTATATAAAGCAGTTTTGTCTACAGAGCTCTTCTGAAATGTTCAAAGGTATGCCCACAAACCCTCGCCCCTTATGCAAGCTGAGCTGCTGAAGGCCCCATATGGTAGAACTTTCCTAGTGGATGCCGGGAAGGTTTCCCATCCTGCACAAATGTCAATTATATTTGTTTAATGCTAAAGAGAGGTATTTTGTTCTAATGCAAGTATCAGGTGCAAAATATGTCAAATGCCATCTATTGTTAGGTAAAAGATTAAATGGGCACAGGGTTTTTCTTAAAGCAGACTAAACAGTAATTCTGGGACTTGGCATAAATGGGGAAAAAAGGAGAGACATTGTTTCTATTGTTCCAAATATAGTAGTTTTAGGATGAGAAAATCAATTTTAGAAARTAATCTTTTTAGGTCTTTTACTATTTTTTTTCATTTTTGCCATTAAATATGTTAAGAATATATATTGTTTGGTTACTTTTGCTCTTTCATTTTCTTTTCTATCTCCTTCAAACTTCAGTGATTCAGCATTTCCAGTTCTCTTAAATTTACACTGTGACAAAACTATACAACTTTCATCTTTTTTTCACTATTTTCCTATTTTCTATAAACTGGAGATATTTCAAAGAATTAGAACAAGAGGAGGAAAAAGAATAACTGAAGACAATCCTGGCTCAATTCATTCCGTTACTTTTGACATTTAAAGAAATAAGTGAAAAAGGAAGTGAGAGATCAAATAAATCTCTCAAAATCTGAGAGAAAATGAAATTGAGCCGGGATCAATATTTTACACTTCAAATGGTTTGAGTCTCAACACAGTAGACCCGAGACAATAACGGCCTCAATCCATGGGCTTCAACCTGTTGACCCTACTGTCCCAAGCCATGCTTTTCTGAAGAGCACCTGTT
This sequence comes from Rhea americana, assembly GCF_003343005.1. Classification (NCBI taxonomy): domain Eukaryota; kingdom Metazoa; phylum Chordata; class Aves; order Rheiformes; family Rheidae; genus Rhea; species Rhea americana. Next base: position 4,900,167 of record NW_028186568.1, read on the forward strand.
CTTAAGCYGGCATGTCCCAGCAAGTTATTGTCTGATCCTTCAAACAACTATCTCCTCCAAAGCAAAGAGATCAGAAAAGCAGTTTCAGATTGATGTGGACATATACCAGAGAATATCTCATTTTATTTTTTAGAAAGAATACAGAGAAGAAAAGCAATGAGTCTACTAGGGTTGGCTTTAGTCCACTTGAACCAAAAATACAAAAAATGCCTGTGTGTGATGAATATTTCTTTTGTAGAAACTACTTCTCCATCCCGTTAGGATGTGCAGCCTCACAGCRGAGGAAAGAGCTAAGCTTAGACAGGAGGTGTTGCTACCTTGACACAGGAAAGAAAGGAGGTGTCTAGGTCAGGAGGCAATAGGGATCCCTGCCCTGGGATGCTCACCCCCACCTCACTCGCASGAAGAGAGGAGCTGGAAGTGTCAAAAAGAGAAGTAGAAAAGCTGTGGAGTTGGAAAAGTATCTGAGGAGTGGCTCCCCTCCCTGAGGAAGGGCTGACCTGAATTTATAAGGTGTTGAGCCCTAGGCTTTTGGAGTCTGAAAATGGGTTTCTTGTACCTGCAATACCCAAATAAAACCGCTACCACTGCAGGCACTAACTTGCCTCTTTATTTTACTGCTGGATTCCTGCTTAGGAGAAGGCCTCACCTGCAATTACTGAAGGTGCCCCAGAGAGAGGCTGGGACTCTGTGATGCCCAGATCCAGTCAGCAAGTATAAAAGAATCCCAAATTTACCCTGCTGTAGGGCTAAGCCAGGACAGTCCTGAGGATGACTGTCTGAGAGGATGACTCCATAACACCTGAAAAGCAGCCCAGCTTCAGACAACATCATTAGGACACAAAGATCAGTGAAAATTTGAAACAGGCTTTTTATTTCAGCTGTCACATTTGTTTTGCTTTTCTGTCACTCCAGTCCCTACTGGCCAGGCTTAGAAAAGACACTTTGCTGACTCTGATAAAATTCATAACATTCCTGTGGAAAGCAGGTTGGTTGAAAGGAGTAGCATCTAGTCCAAACAGTAAATAGGAAAGTATTATTAAGAGAAAAGCAATCTTTAAGAGAAAGATTTTATGATAAACAGCTCTATTTACCACAGGCAGAATTCCTATAGTGATATATGGAAACCCTCTGTGATTCTCAATTTTTACTAGATAATCTATTCTGAAGACAAGAAACACTGCATATCACCTTTTGAACTATTCAGGCACTTTGCTGATTGACCTGAAGAACAGTTCTGGCCAAGACTGTCTGACRCATGTGGCTGCCTGACTCTTAACAGTAAAATAAAAATTGAAGTTAATTTTAGAAGTCTTGGAAGCCTTACTATCAAAAAACACAACTGAGAATCAACACCTCTGTACTGTGAATATGATATTACTCATAAATGTGATATTGCACATTGTATTGTGGATTCAGCTGGTCATATAATTATCATTTCTTCACAGTGCTTTCAATGCACAGGCCAAAGGAAAAACTAGATATTTTAAATAGCATTAATTATTCTTGACTAGAAAAGGTGTTTTCTTTTTTTTTTTTTTTTTTTTTTTTTTTTTTTTTTTTTTTTTTTTTTTTTTTTTTTTTTTTTTTTTTTTTTTATCCAATACAAAAGCATCTTTGCTCCCCAGTCTACTGCTCAGGCGTGAGACTCTTACAGGGCAAAGAATCAAACAGCTGTAGCCTTTAAGGAACTTTTACTCCTTGACATTTCTTGAAATACCTCTCTAAGTTTTCTCTAACAGAAGTGAAAAATGATGAAGTTTCATTTTTCATAGCTTGAATCAACACAAAATAATTCACAGGAGAAAGGTTGTAAAAGAGCTGTCAATGTTTATGGAGGCAATTATGCTATTAATATAGGTACATCAAATTGCTGAAATCTCTCATGGAAAGACAGAATGTTGCATTCCTTTCCCCGCTAGCAGTATGAGAATAAAATATTGAGAGTAAATTTTATTAGGGAAGGTCAGGGAGTAAAATTAAAATATACTACYCTGTCCTGTGTATAGTTCTAGTCAGTATGTGCACTGGTGATGCTATTTCCACTTTTAGCACAACTGTAAGCCTCATCTGGGCCAGCCACTCTACAGAAACAGTAGAGTGTGTCTCCCCATCTCAAAGAGTTTGAGAWATAAAAGACAGTAAGAGAAAGAATGGCAGTAAATCAGATAACCCTTACTTTTTTGGTTCACAATTAAGGTACAGAAGGAGTAACAGCTGTGCTCAAATCTGCATCCAGTTTTGAGAAAAACAATATAAAACTAATGGAACTACCATTGATCTTCTTTAATTCCCTTCCTTTTCCCCGTTCAATATATATCTTCCTGAAGGCACACRAAAAAATCAGAATGACGTGATGACACCGCAGTGCATGGAGCCCTACCGAGGGTGTCTGTCCATTGGAACAGGCCATGGCTCAACAAGACTGATCAGGTGGTAAGTCAAATGCCGTATCGAGTRGGTCAGGAGCACTTGGCCATGCAACATCTATTTTTCCACAACCTGTTACTTCCATCTCTTTTTTTATCCTGCAGATGAAATAAACAAAATATAATATGAAAAATGTGGGCAAGATAGTGTAATTGCTAAACCTTTGTCACATTTAGACTTCCAGAGTTCATATCTTTGCCTCTAACATTTTTGRATGACTGCTTTCTAAACTCCTGTAGAGACACTTCTTACAGCTCTGCTTCCTTTGCTGCTACTGTTGTTGTTTTTGTATGAACTTACTGGAATAATAGACTACTACTACACATAAAAAGCAAAGCAGTAAGCATGAGAAAGTCCAGGGTGTCATGCACACAGTAGAGTACAAGTACTGATGGTCAGGACCTGACATAAAGAGGATTCATAAAGGTGCCAGTTGCTATTTGTTTCTCCAGTGTTTCAGGATATGTTAATCTTCTAGTTGGTCTTCCACAAATATCTGCTGCAATATCTCAGAATTGCTTGAGTACATTGATTTYAGACCTTGACACAACCCATGGCTTCCTACTTTAAAGGGTACTAACTAAAAAAGTGGTCTAGATTGCATATCAAAGTCAACACAATCCCAGCAACTCCTCTTCCCCTCCCTTGGGAAATGTCAAGCTTTCAGAATGCAAAAAAGAGACAAATTTTGAATTAGGGATCACTTTCTGGAAGAGGTATACATGATTTAGAACTAAATGTGAACAGAACAGGGAGGAACTATTCTTTTAACACAAAAACATTGCCTTGTGGTCATTCATTTGAGTCCAGCTGGAGTCTGTGATGGCTTGAAACCTTATTCTGATAACTGACCGGTGCCCGATGTGAAAAATCAGTAATATTCCTAATGGTCTAGTATCAGCAGAATCCTTTCCTTGAAAAATACGTTTTGTAAGTACCTTCACAAAAACAAAACAAGAAAGTAAAAAAAAAAAAAAAAAAAAAAAAAAAAAAAAAAAAAAAACAGCAAAACCAAGGAATGAAACAACGGTGGCAAACAGAGCAAAATGACTTCCTGATCTAGGTCATGAAGTTCTGATCCAGATTTGAATCTCCAGTGGGTGCTGTGTTCTAATCAGTGATTTTGGTTCCAGAGATGCTATTATATATAACAACTTTGAAAAAAAAAAMCCTTAAAATACTGATAATACTTAGGTAATAAGATCTTTAGGTATTATTTTTAAAAATAAATTAAATATTTCATTTGATTTGAATGAGCTTTGTACTAGGCTCCAAAAAACTATAGAACAGGAAGGTCATCATCAACTTGTATTTTACTGTAAACTATTTCTATGTTTTTCAGGTTTGGACTAGTTCTTAGTCATATTGTGATATGAAAAACAAAGTATTATTCCGCATTATTGAATCTGTTGAACTTTTTAATGTAAACTGAGCAACTACAACTCAAAGAGAAAAGACTTTRGAAGGCTTTAGAAGTTCAAAATATGCAGAGGGATTTAAAATTTCTATACACCCTGTCAAATGCTAAATCAAATGGAATAACCTTAAATATACATACTTCACAATCCTCAGCAACTTTCTGATCTCTTTCAGGATAAAGCCATAAAACAAACAAAAGTTGCTTTCTCATCAGAGACACATTCTAGTTTGAAGAGTTTCAACTCTCTGAAGATTTTTTTAAAGTATCTATCTCCATTCCTCTGTAGTTATTTATACCTTGAAGGTAAAAACCTGCTTTTCAAAAGTTTCAGAGCAAAATATCAGAGGACTGCAGATTATAGTAAAATCCTATAGCATTAGGAAATGGGACAGAACTATATGTTTATATTCCTTTTTCTATTCTTTAATTTACGTATACAGAAAACAGTTAATTAATGTATATATTTATACTCTATATTTATATTTTATACGTAACACTTCTATATTAAAAAAGATCATATTTTCTTCTGCCTCAGCTCATACRGATGTGTGCCTGAATGTTTTATGAACAGGAAGGACACTGGTATATGCTCTGGAAGTATTGCCATGTGGAAAACTCTGGCTGTAATAGCTTTTTTTTTTTTTTTAAAAAAAAAGATAACTTTCTTGAYTGAAGTGGGATGTTTTGATGACTGGACACTCTGTTCTTTGTGACCCTTCTGCCAGACACTGTTGCTTTCCTGACCTGCTGCTGCAGAGGGGCATTGCCAGGACCCCTGTGCTGCCCAGCAGCAGTCACCTGTGGATTCACGTGCTTATCTCCCTTCTGTGGTCCTGCGACCTCCCTATTCCTTTTTGCTTTGATCTTTTCTCAGACTTTCAGGGTTTCAGCTTGTGCTGAAATCCCCTACTACAATCCCCGCCTTTGGTACATGTTCGAGTATTGACCAGCAAGGCTGCAAGGCTTTGGCAGGACTACAACAGAGCGTAACACGGCCAGATGAGCTGTCCTTTCTTCCACCACAAGAACGTCTTCATACTATAAAAGATATATATCAAAGTAGTCTATGTTTACCTAAATGATGTTTATAATACATGTTTTCTCTTCTATTTTTCCTTCTCCAGTGTTTTATTTGCAGATTTCAATGAGTTTCAAGACCATGAATATAAACGTTACATGAATATAGGACTCAACCCTGACTACAGAATCATGCCCAGCAATTTTATAATATTCTATAATATATATATAAAAATATACATATAATATATGTATATTTATATATATATATATAATATAATATTCTATACCAAATATTCAAATAATTTGGAGTTGACATCGTGTATCCCACCAACATTTGGCTGTGCAGCTCATGAAAGCTGCAGCCTTTCCCACTCTGTGGGAGGTTTTGCTCTTTTGAAGGTCATTTCCATTCATATATCACCTGTGTTAAAATGCAAATGGCCTTAATATAATACAAGCAGGGAATGTTCTGTGATAGAAAAAGAAAAGCTGTTTCAGCTAGCATGCAGCAGCAGTTCTGYAAAACCAAAATGAAAGATTTCAACAGCTAAGTCTTGTTAGAGAATGTCAGCATCATGCCATCACACTACTGCTGACATGTCTTTAAATAATAATGAAATAATGTTGGCTGAAAAAGTCATGAGATAATATACTAATAGAAAATTCAAAATACAAAAATAAATTTTATAATTTTGAAAAAAGTATTCTGGGATTTTCATTGATGTTAATTGAGTTTCATGAAAAAAATATTTCATCAAAGTAGCTTTTTCTCAGGAAAAAAAATCCAACTTTTGAAACTACTCAAAGGAAAAAATTAAGCATTATGCAACAGAAAATGCCATCTGCAATCTATTCACAAGTTGTCCCTCTCAGTAATTTTGTCATTACCAAACATCTCCATCTTCACCCAGGGTGGCCTTAACCATGTTCATGTGTATTGATTTGATCTACTTTGAGCATGCAAACATTATTCTTTCTTTCTTTCTTTTCAAATGAAATTTGATACAAAATCAAAATCATTTTTTACTCACTTACATTCAAAAAGTAAAAAAGAAAGTTTTTCTTTAAAGTGTCCAAAAGGACATTTTTTWAATGTTTTTAGTTGTGTTGTTTTTTTCACTTTAGTTGGCATTGTTGAACTGGTGTACGGAACTTCTAATAAAGCCTTATTCATAAATTTGTTTTCATTTACCAGAAAACAAATTATTGAAATGTTTCATCTCATATGAAATGAAATATATCATTAGCCATTTTACTGGTGTTTTGGTCACATAATATATATATGTGCAAAGTAAATGAAAAATTAGAAATGTAGTAATGAAAAATTGGAGATTTTGGAAATACTGAGAATGCTCTGTATCTTTGGAAATTTAATAAGCTTTCTGGCCCTTTCCAGTTCTGGAAAMTACAGAATAAACAAACAAACAAACAAAAAAACACCCTAGCTCTGTAATCCTGATATTTCAAAAGAAGGTTACTTGTGATATTTCCACAGTAAGTGAATGAAAATTTGCATCTGTAGGGAATATCATTGTTTAAATAGAGAAAATAAATCTTATATGAAAAAAAAGAATCTCAAAAAATGCACAATTTTTAAAGTTCAATATRCTAATATTACAGAGCAATTAAATCATCCACTACATTGTATTTATTGTGTTAAATATGGAGTTAAATTACATATGGAAATAGAGAGAGACATTAAATCAGGTTTTGATGTAACTGCAGTTACCAGTTTGACATATTAATACCAGTACAGTGTATGATAGAAGGATAAGATGTTAATAATTGGCTTGTATGAGTCATTTTACATCCATTAAATAAATTAGAAGTACTAAACTGATTTACATTGCATATATGTTATATATAAAATGTATGTCTAAGTAAATATGTTTGGCTTTGTAATGATGCGTGGTCACACATGCAAGCAAAGTCATTGTCCACTGCCTAACCCCATAGAGCAGACCTGTGGAAGAGGACCAAGACACTGCTCTGAAGAGTAGCAGCGATGGTCCTCCAGCCATGAGAGACAGAGGAGGAACACAGGGGAGATTTCAAGTGAAAAGTAGTGCATTTTTTTTATCACTTTTTATTAAGAGGAGTTTGATATTACTGGTTAAAAAGGAAAATCTTTTACCTACACTTTAATTTTCAGACCTGAAACAGAAGCAGCAAACTTCAAACTAWAAAGCACATTAAATTTAAGCTGTGCTGACATTAGCTGTTGGTTGCACCTCAGCTAGGCTCTGTTCGTGGGTGTTCCTTATAAAAGCAGAGTAGAGGAAACATGGGAACATAAACTTCTCTCACAGAATAGAATGTCATCTGCTGCAGATGTGTCTCGTTAGTTACAGGTACTGATAGCTCAGATTAATTAAGTAGGATTAAAAATATGAAATCAATCTTTTGCCTAAACCTCAAAACAAAACAGAATAGTGGTCATATTAGACTAAATCCACTGGCTTCAGTGGAACTATAGTGATTAACCCAAGTTGACTTCTTGACCCTGGAAACTTGGAAAAAAATATGGGCTACATTTCACATGTGTTTGCACAAGCACATTCAATACACATTGAAATGTATATTCTATGTATTTCAGTAACTTGCAGCAAATTTTAACTAAGAATCCCTAAAATCATAGTGTTAATTTCTCTATTTTCTTGCACCTCACATTATCATTTATATGTATATAACATGAACATAATATTGTTACCAATAACCACTAGATCAAGGTGGTATCTAATTTGTACATTTATATGTGTGTGTGTACAAAGATCCCTTAGAATATGTGTCCTTAAAAAAAAAAAAAAAGGTATGAGTGATAATGTGACCAAATCTAAGCAAGTATAGAGTCAAAATTTGTGAAATGTCAGTGAATGGGTGCCAAGTGGTTAAGCCAGCAGCAGACTCTTTGGGTCTGGATGGCTACTAATAGCAAAACGATATGGTTGTGAAGTCTTCTTCTTCTTCTATCAGAGGTACTGCAGAGCTCTGGAAAGAGGACCAAGTAAATTAACAGTGGGGTGGATCTGGCAGGGCGTTCTAGCACAGGCAAGAAAAATTTGGTGTCAGCCACTTACTTTTAGGCTGATAGTTAGTGTAGGATTATCTAGCTGAATTTAAAATGCATAATCTAAGCTAATCAGCTAGCCTCTCCCTATCACCAGAGGAGAGAGAAAGAGGCATTTTGTGAGGACCCTACCCAGTTTAAACATAAGATAGACTAGGTCATCCTTGGCAGGTGTTCACCTCTCTTTTTTACTGTAGATGAGTGCAGGAAACTGGCTTTGACTAGGTGCCTGTCTTTGGTTAACRAAAGTTAGGTGAGTTGAATCCTATTGTCACTCAGGTTGATCATTTATGCCCTGTTACATGCCATAGGGACATGAGAATGGTATAGCTGTTTCAAAAGAGTTTTACCTGAGGAACAGAAAAAGATTGGTTAGTGTGTTTTCAAAACAAAGCAACATGTTGCTAATCTGCACTAATACTTTTTTTCTTTTTTGAAAATCTGGAAACTCCCAAAATTCAGTTCTGTTCAATCCTGTAGAGGGGTTCTCTTAAATAAAATAAAACGATTTTTAAATAATACATTATTTTCAATAATGGAWTTTTCTTTGGAAATCATTTTTGAGAGGTTCTTCCCACATTCAGCGTTTTAGGAAAATGAAGAGCAGCAAATCCTACAGTACTTAAAACGATGCAGGCAAAATTCCTATTGAATTCAGACAGGACAGAGGACAGACTGTGGGATCTGGATGAAAGTAACATTCATTCAAGCAGCTGTTGCTGATGAAAGTGTTTGCCAACACCTTCCCAGTGGTTTGATCTATTTATTTTTGTATACTGCAAATCCTAACCATCGCAGTGAGAAACTCGCTGAGCAAACAAAAGCAGTGGGATGTCAGCCACCTCACATGCAGGTACAAAGAGACTACTGCAGGAGTGTTTGCTAGTCATCTAAACAGCACTTATTTCAGTGCAAGTAACAGTACTTTAGAAAGATGACCCTAATTTTTCCTTGCAGAAACTTTCGACTCTCTTACAAATATGATATTCATCTTTTTTTTTTTCTTGAAGAAGTTTACGCTTGATCTAGTAAAACTTAAAAGGCTATGTCACGCTCATTAGTTCTGTTCTTTAMACCTCTCTGCTCCATTTGTCCATCCCCTTTTCCTTGAAATTCCTTTATTCATGGATTTCTATGACTTTGGTTTTATTCCCTGGAGTAACACAACTGAAAAGGGAACCGTAATCTATGAAGTTATTAATATCTAAGTGGAATTCTTAAGACTGAAAAAAATACTGTCCTGTTTATGAAGTGAAAGGATATGCAATTTTTCAAACCATTATCAGAGGGTAGCAATTTTCATTAAGCTAAATTCACAGGCAGAAGATGCAAAGCGTACAAATACACTGAAATAAAAATCTGCAAAACTGTTCATATATMCCAAGAGCATGATTCACTTCGCAAGCCTAGAATTTCATTTATGCTGTCATATAAAAGGACATACAGATATTGAAGTGAATATGGTATCACTGATTTGGGCCTTCGCGAACTTGTGTCAGAGCAGAAAAATACTCAGTGATTTATATCAAACAGTTATTCACAGATTTCAGTGAGTTTTATAAAAGAAACCAATTTATGAAGTTTCTATATAGTGCAGTTTTCTAATGCATCAAAGTACATGATTTCTTCATGCTGTCAGTTATGTGCCCAAATCATTTAGATTCCATACAGATTAGAAACCATTTCTGTTGTTTCTGTTAGAAACAATATAGGATTTCTGTCCTTTTCTGACTGATTTTAGGTAATTGAATGGTCTGTATATATAGAATTAGTGCTACCAGATCATGACATCTTTCCTGAAAACAATGTGACATTTCAGTGCTTTTAAAAATAGTGTTGTTCTCACGAGATGAACCTTTCTGGTTCATTATATATATAATCATTATTTTTTGTATACTGAAGCTCTGTGAACTTTGGCAGTTTTAAATCCCCAAAATCCAATATATTTTCTGGATTTTTTCTTTCATTTAGTGTGGGTTCACACAGCCACTGAGTTTAGCTTCTGGGTTCACACAAACTCAAAAACTCAAAGAAATATTTAGCCATAATCATGAGTTTTGTACGGTTTGGAACAAATCAGAAAACTTTCTGAGTTACTTGGAGAGAGAATTAACTTGACAGTTGGTCKATACTTTGTAAATTCAACCTGAGTTCATTTCAAGGGTTGGCAAAACTTGGAAAATCTTTTTGTCAAATCTGGGACAAATTGAGGATTATAAAGACCAATCAAAACATATTTGTCTCAGAAAAGACTAGTAATCCCTCCTCTGTTTCTTTTGTCCCCCCAAAAGCCTCTCACCAATTGCTATAGAAAGATGCAAATTCCACATGGCTCTAAACTTCATAAAAAAATCTACACAATTCCAGTTCAGATAAAAAAGGCTTAATTATTCTTATGTTTTTTACAGTTTAACGGCCACGTGTGCCCTAGATTCAGCTTCTAATTTATATTTACTTACATTAAAGGACATTCAGGCCTATAATTCAATGTCAATCAAAATGTATAAAATCTCTCTCAAACAAGAGGCTCTTTAATATTTTCATAACTGAAGGCACCTACCTACATTCGACCCCTTTCAAGCCATTTTACATTTAAGTCTAGATCTCCAAATAATTACCCTAAGTAAAAAAAATGAAAAAGAAACATCTAGTCTTTCATTATTTACATACTTAATGTTGTTTGATTCAGAAACCACAATATAAATATTTTCTTTTAAAAAAATCTGTAACTATCAAGAYGTATATAAATATTCTACAAAACGATCAGTGTGCTCTCACCAAAAACAGATGCCTTGAAAACACTTGGCTTGTTTTTAAGAAAAACACTTAAATCATTTTTTGAGGTCTAGCCATCCATACATTCAAAAAGCAAGTGCTTTCAGCTAAAATACTTGAAAAAAATGTATATACGTATGTGTATGCATACATATATATACACATACATATTTTATATATATAGTATATATAAAATATACAGTTTTTRCTTAATAGCTAGAAAATCCACAAAATCCACAGCAGTGCAGGTGCATGGGACTTGCCAAAAAATGTATTAAGAAGGAGTTGAATCTACCCAAAAGCCCTTCTGGTGTTTGCAGTGTCGCAGAAACACACAAAATGCCTTCAAGTTCCCAGCTCCTTCCAAGAAACAAAACGTCCCCAAGCCCCAAGCGAGGTGTGGACGTGCCGGCCACCTGAGCGCCCTTGCATGGCGGGAGGAACGTGCTCCCCGGGCCCCGGCGGCAGCAGCAGCGCACCCCTTCAGCGCGGGAGGCCGCGCGCGGGCTGCCCGGTCCCGGCCCACGGCCGCTCTGAGCCCCCGGGCAGAGACGYCGGCCCAGCCTGCGGCAGCTCACCCCGACTTCGGGGGAGAACGTGCGTGGGCTGCATGTAGCAGCACTCGGCTGCTGTGGCGGGTGCTGGAAAGGGAAGATACATACAAACAAGCTTCTGTTTGGTAATCRTTTATGTGGGTGAGCTGCTTGCAGAGGAGTACAGACTTGAACTTGGCACCTGTCAGTAGAGCAGTGTGAATCTGTCACATGCGGCTTTGCATTTCGCTGGGATAAAATTTAGTTCCAGTATTYCAGCAGTTTAAGTGTATGAGTTGTTTTCTTTCTTTGGCTGAGCTTCCCTTAATTTCCTTACTTTTCCATGCCTTGGGACTACTTTCAGATGCACACTGGAATGTGTTCCTTTATTTTTATTATCTCTCTGCTCTGTTTGTTTTGGAGGCAGTCATTTCAGGTTTCTTGTCACTAAGCTACGGTATAACTAACCAGGCCTAATCCAGACACACTCAGCGTCTGAGTTAGGAAATGATGGAAAAAATCACAAATAAGTAATTACGAACAGATGAAGTAGGATTCATTCCCCCTTATTTCGGCTGYTTAGAATTGAGGTATCTGGTCTAAATCAGCCCATCTAAGCTCCTTGTCTTATCAGAGGAGATAGGCAGCCTTCTCAAAAGAATAGTTTATTTCACTGTAAGTTGGACATCTAAAATAAATGGGGTGAACTGTCCTCCAAAGGTGCTTCTGTCTCCCCCTCATTTCTGTAGGAAGCCTAAATGAGAACCTGAAATCAGGTGCCCTTTTAGGTGAAATGAAGCCCACTGGGAGGTATGCATCCAACATGAACCTCGCAAGCCCAAAATTATCTCACTGAATGGTTTCTTGATGGGTCTGCCTAGGACAAATACAYTTAGCTGGCTAACAGCAAGCTGGCTTCCACTACACAGAGCTTTTCGACATACTTTTAATTACACATCTCCTCAGCWATTGTGAAATAGATGTCTATACAACACAGTAATTATAAATGGCTTTTATGCACAAATACAAATGTGTAAAGAAAATATGTTAAAAGCAAAGACAAATGAATACATAATGAAGTAATTAGAAACAGATCACGCTATAATGCTCTTTGGAAGGAGTGTTTTTCACTTTGTTCTATTGATGTATTGAGGCCTGCAAAATCTTAAATATAGAAGCTTTCTAACACATACTATGTTGAAGGAAAAATAAAAAAACTATTCTTCCACTGCTGTTTCAGCTGGAAACAGTGTTCTTTTTCATTCCTTCTCCTAAATTAAATCAAATTAAAAAGCATAAACAATATATTTTACATACGAACAATATATCTACAGAATTATTTTTATTTCAGAAGAGAATGTGCCAGTACTTTCGGTATAAGACTCATAATGTTTTTTCACATAGTTTTGCTGGCAACCATAGTTTTAGACATATATCAACATTTAACCACATTAAATTGAAATAATCTGTAGCCCAAATGCACTAAAATCAATGGAGATTGATTTTATACCTTGGTCCCTTTATTCTTCAAGCTCCCTTGATATTCTGGAGGATAGTTCACCCTTTAGGCCTCTTCCTCTTGAAATTAAAATCATATTTTTCTATTTCTGTCTCCAGCATTATAGTTAATCCTAGACTCCCTTTTGTTAGCTTTCAGTGATATGTTGGGCAGGACCCCTGCAAGTGGTTTTGTCTATGGCTGAGTTCTGTTCACTGTATTTTATAAGTCTTTGATTCCCAAACATTACACAATAATGTATATTCAATTCCAGCTTTTGGGCAGATGTCAAACATGAGCGTTCTCTGGTCAAAAACTGGCAGGATGGTTTCCTTGCAACTTTATGCCTTTTGGCTTTGTAGTTAGAGTTCATAATATGTAAAAAGAATTTTCAGTAATCTTAATTACACTCCTAGTAAGGAAAGAAAACAATCTTAAATACTTGGGTTAAATCCTGGAAATGGACAGTTCTAGCAGTATGCTATATAATCTCCTAAAAGTGGGTGAGCTGTGGAACACAAGAGTGTAAGGAATATTATCATTTATTTGGACATAGTTCTATACCAGAATTTGTTTTCTGTTACATGAAGAGCCCAAACCACATGGCACGCACAGTCAGTTGTAGAGAACTTTCCATTTCTTCGTGCTCTGAGACTAATAGTGGGCCATATTCTCACGGATTTCAAGAGAAAGCGACAGCTGACCACGGTTTTGGCTCATGAAGAGATCAACTCTGTTTTTACATCAGAGATCATTCTTTTCTACAGGGCAAGTAAACATTTTCACAGGAACTGGATACAAAAACATCTGGGCCATCACTCAAAACCAAATTACCTCTTCAGTAGGATGTGGACAGAAGATAAGATTATTTTCCTCATTGTTAATATTATGGTATATTCTTGCAGGACTGAAATAATCTCATTGCACTGTGAAGACAATTCTGCAAAGAACTTACCATCTAAGTGGAAAGAGACACTAAGGAGAGAAAAAAATGTATTCAGTCCTCAGTGTCAGCTACAAATAGTACCAGAAATGATGGTCGGTCAAGCGTAAATCATTTTCTATCAAGCATATTATCAACTTACACCTCATTCTCTTCAGATAAGTTTGAAAAAAAAACTTCTTTGCAGGCCCCAAGCGGCCTTTGATGGTTTCCTCCACCATCCCCTTAAAGAAGCTTACTATAATTAGAAATTTGAGATGAACCAGCAATAACATGAGGGTTAAGGGTCTTCTTTAAGGGTTTTGTTAATGTCTGTCAATTTAAAACAATATATTTGAAAATTATGCAGATAAATGACAACACTGAAACCTAAGACAGAACTAATAAGCAATTAGCTAAATTGATTTTAAACTGTTAACTCAATATTTGTATCAGCATTTTGATCAGCAGATCAGCTGTTTGGATATGCTTGCTTAAGAGCTTCTTTCGGCCAATCTAGTAATTGAGAATCTTCGATATAATATCAGTAGCAGTAGTGATAATCCTAATACTTTGACATTTATATTTACAGACTAAGTCATGGTCAGGAGATACATTTTAGTGCATCCTACTAAGTGTTGGGTGCTCCTTTAGTAAACGATAGCAAAGAAAGCGATCAAATATTAAATTTGTATTTATTTTCTCACAGCCTGTGTTATTTCTTAAAGTCCAAATCCTGCAATCTTTACCTGGACAAATTTTAAATATAAGTTAGAGGTAATTTGGAGCCTGGATCTCCAAAAAGAAGAAATAAGAACTTTATCTAAGACTTGTAAAGTGTATTATTAAATCATAAAGACATTGAAAAACACAATCTTTTTATTTTCCTTTTAACTTAATTTCTTAGAGTAAAAAAAGCATTTTATGGTTGTGTATGTATACATATTCTTCAGTCTCAATACTTTTTAAACTTATGAATATTTCAATAGCTTTTATCACATCTGCTGATTTTAGACAATTTTGGGAGAACAGGCTATAGCCTACCCAGAGGGTGATGCAATCCTGTAAATTCTATGAAGTTATMTTGTTTACTGGACTTGTTGTCTTGGTAAACATACCAATAGTCATTAATTTGTCGGAGAGAGATGTAGAACATGGAAAATCAGAATTAACTAACTATAGTGATTCCCCGATTGATATATAGATGTTGAGTGACTCGAGCACTGCCAGTACTACTGGATCCAGTTTTTGCCGTGTTTGGGATAGCTGAAGGGTAAGGTGTGGCTTTTAAACAGTCACTTCTTTGATCTGAGGTCTTGAATTTGCTGAGATCTTGCCTATCYCTCAACATTGGCCCTTGAAACTCTCGCTGGTTGCTCAGGCAGTGCAAGGCTGCTTAAGCAGACAGTCCCCATCTCASCAATGTGGAGAGATGTCAGCCCAGACCAAGTGGCTCTGCAGGCTGGATGTGTTTGTAGCGGTGAGTATGATTGCTTTATCTTATGTGTAAGGAAATTTTGCCTCTTCTTTCCCCCTCACCCCTCTTTAGGATATTTCCTCTGCTAGGAGCAAAAGAGAGAGCATGGAACTACAGTGTCACCTCATCTCAGTAACTGAGGTCAAATTTGCTGGCTTTGTAGCTGCTAGGAGTCATCAAATCCAAGCCAGATCCTTAAAGCACTGCGGAGGATGTCCTCCTCTTATACTACACAGTTTACACAAATTTCCTCCCTCCTTGTTTGTGTGATTCAGACTCAGTTGCTGCTCTTACCAGCTGCCTTTATGGGTGGCATATTCATGAGTTCTGTGGGAAACAATCCCACGCAAGCAGAAGAAAGACAAGATGACCTTATACTTTTAGGTTTTTCTCTTGTATTGCTAGCTGACATCATTTCTGGTATGACTCTTTGAATTCCAGGCTCTCTATATACGAAAGGCTGTACAAAATGTTTAGTGGACAAAACACAAAAGCTAACTTTAGCTGAAGTCTGTCTCCTTAGACTTGCTCTGTAGTCAACACAGAGAGAGAAAGGCTTCCGTCAGGGGGAGGGTGTTCGAAGCAGATAGGTAGCCTCTGAAAGTATTTCTCCCCTCAGAAAATGAATCCAGGGAGATATGGTTCCCAGGGCTAACATTAGATTTCATATATACTATTCCTTAAATTCCAATTCCACTTTATGCTCTTTTGAGATGCAGGAATATTTTAGTCCAAGGAAAAMCAGAGATATCTGTCTTTCAAAAGCTGCTGGTTGAAGTATGGTGGGTGTATGCAGGCAGCATAGCCAGGTTAGAGGCGCTCTGGTAGATGAATGCTGGGTATCCCACGGAATTTCTCTGATCAGCATGCAGAAAACATGTTCATCTTAGAGATCTCCAAAAGAGATACATATTTTTTTAGTTTATGATCCCACTTAGATTTTTCCTTCTTCGAAAGAAGTAAGGGCTGAAACATGTTAATGTAGGAAAGAAACCTGTTAAATAGAGCATCTGGAAGATTGGGTGTAAGAGGTTGTTGTAATCCAGAAACTGAGAGGCCCATTCTGATATTTCAACCCCGTTATTGGGAGTAAGGAACTTCTACACAACACTGTGAGAGGTAAAGAATTGTAGTCTGCCCTACTCCCACAGGGAACTTACTGTTTCAGACAAGGAGCATCAGATACTATACAAGCTGGCTAGTGTGGAGCCAGAGAGCCTCATCAGTTATGACTTTCTGCAAAATGTAATTGAGTTCAACCAAATGTTTTCTCCAGCTGATGCACACAGAGAACTTGCAGCAGCAAATGTAAGTCCCATTAGCATAAAATGAGATGTAGGGCAGTACTGCTCTTTTCATCTGTGGTTATTACATGACCCTGTGTAAGGGTGTCCCAGCAAGGGTGAAGCCACAGATACTCAGAGGCACACAGCTCAGYGTTTAACTCATACACACATGTGCAAATTGGATGTCAAAATATTAAAGTCAAAGAAGTAACACTTACATAAAATTCCCTTCCCCCCAAGTGGGAGGATAATCAAGCCTTGGATACATGCTCAAATTTGAATGTGCATCTGAAACTGATATAAACTAATTCACAGAGCTGCGTCTGTATATGTAGTTATCTAAGCATGTTTACCATGCACAGCTCTGTGTCGTCTGGATTTTAAAGCTCAGGAGAATAAACTGTGTTAAGAGATTGCCATTCTCTCCTCCTTTTATTTGGAGGAGAAGTACTGGTGGAACAGAATGACTCCTAGCAGCCTAGCACATCTGAGCCTCTTCAGGGCTGGAAGCAACAAAAGTAGAAGTCCACACTGCAATAAAGAGTTCTTGTTTTGCTAGAGACTAGGKTTTTTTTTTGGATGAATATGTACTTCCTTTCTTCCTTTTATCTAAATCCATCTCTAGCACAAATCAGAGCGAAGGAAGCATAAAAATGTATTTTATCTGCATATCTTTAGTCTTGCATTCTGAATGTATTTTACTGTACTGTGGCTTGCTTGAACAACTACTCTTCTCTGTAAACACTTTCGATTGTTTATACAAACTAAATGTCAGCCAGCGCTAAATGCATTTGCAAAAAGAAATATATCAAATCAAAATAACAGCAGATGTATCTCAGACAATATTAAAGAACTTTACCCAAACCTGTATCCAAAACAAAAAATCTACATCAAAGATAGAAAAACACATGGTTAATCTGTCACATCTGTTTAGTTAAGTGATGGCTTTAATTGCTTTTAGTCACCCATGACTCTTATGAACAGGCTCTATTTTAAATTTAGATTCAGACATTTTTCCATTTCTCTAATTAGGATTTATTCATGTATAAACAAGCTCAGCATTGGCTTACCCATGCACATTTACGTTTTTGACTGTGTGGCCTTGCAGAGCAAAGCCTGCATGTTTTATGTGTATTCATATAGTTGGTCTTCCAGTCCCACATGCAAACTGCAGCAATAGCTTGTTGACCAGTGATTTTTTTCCATAAATAGGCTTTTAAAGGAATATCCATAACTGAAATGTTGATTTGCAGAACCATTTGTCTGGTAGACAAAGAGCTGTTCTTTCTCACGCATCCCTCTTTGTGAGTATCTGGGATGGAAATATGTCTGGGTTATTTTTTCCCTCCTCCTCCTTTCCACATTACATTGGGAATGGATAGACCATGGAACCATTTCAGAGAGCAAATGAAACTTCCAAATAAAATTTCCCATGTGACTGTGGCTGGCCGCTGACATAATAATCAGCATGAATTTCATTAAGGGTTACACGTTTGTGGATATGGTCTTTTGTTCGGCCATCTCTGGATTCATTTCTTTCAAGCACAGAATAATGCAGGCCGAGCACATTCCTTAAGGTTTAACCCTTAAACAAACTAGATTAGACACAGAATGATTATTTGGTGGCGCTAATGCTACCAAGAGTCCCTCAAGATAACCTTTTCCAGGGCACCAAAAAGAGTTCTAAGCATTTCTCCTGTAAGAGTGTTATCTCAGTGCCGTTTAGTAAGCAGACAGAAAAGTCTTTTCATGAACAATGTTTTCTGAGTGTTCTGGAGATGTGATTTACCATGTACCCATGACCACTGTTACTAAATCGTAGAGAAAAGAATTTAAAAATGTAAGTGACTTGTATTAACTCGCTGTCAATGACCCTGCAATATGCCTCTGCAACAGAAGTTAACAGCAGCTGATCCTTTAAAGTTGGTGCTAAACATCGTGTTACAGTTTACAATTATAAGGAAATATTGAGTTCAGAGTATTTTGTAGTATTTTTTGTTGTCTAGCTTTATAACACTCAAATGTTCAATCTCTTTTCATCCATTATAGCACAATCTACATTTATAATATGCAATGTACAATGCAGTACACAATATATCTGTTGTATAAACCACATCATTATATCCTATTTTAAGTAAATTCACAATTTGAATATTTTTCCTGATAATAAGCCTACATTTTGTTATTTAAAAATCCATACTGATCTGAGAAAAAAAGAAAAAAGTGCGATGTTAAATTATATTTCTCCCTTCCTTCTTTCAAATATAATCTTTTATGGACTACCTCTAACTGTAGTTTAGCCAAGTAGTACCTGGTTGCTTCAGTCAAGCATTATTTCAGCACAATTATACCTGCTCAAATATAGTTTTATGACAATAATTACATTATATGCATTTCAGATAGATAAAATTAGATTGAGTCACAGTTTACTATAGAAAGCACATCCAGATATGAAAAATCCCTCCACTGTCACTTGACTATATTTATAAAGATGAAATTTAAAATTTGTATTGCATTAATATGCTTTTTTTTTAATCTATTACTGGCAAATAATCCTTTTCACACAATCACCTCTCTGTTGGTATAACTCCTAAATTTGACYTAAATCCTTCCAACTATACTAAGGGCTTTCAAATCCAGACATATGTAACCAACTTGAACACATTATGAATATTACTGCCCTCTGAAACTCCATTTATTGAAGGCAGACTTAGCTTATGAGATCAAAAAGAACACATTATAGAAGAAATATTTATCCGTGTAACCCACGGTGAGCCATTTTATTTGAGTACAGTCACTTTTAAGTTTGCTTAAGGAATAGAAATGAAGCAACAATTTACATCTTTCTTGCTAGCTCTGCTCAAAGTATTACCACAAGGCTCTTGGTATTYGAAGGGGAGAAGCAATGACAGTGGTTGTGGTTGTGGTTATCTGTCAGGACCTGTGATGAGATGAGAGTATTTAGTGTGGCTAAGTTTTCCAAGATGGCAAAAGCAACTGAGGAAAGTTTCTCGAAAAATGTACAACCCTAAARGTGTTAGAAAAATTGTAAAGTGGAGAAGAGATAATGTTTAAGGAGCTGAAAGTCTTGAGAAGAAACATGAGTAAGGCATTRCTCAAACTTTTTCTTCCTTGGGAATAGAAAGGGCAGAGGCCTTTCTCCTGAATCTGTGACTGAAAATTTAAAGATATTTATAAAGTAGCTTAGCCCCTATCCAACTACTAAAACTTGCAAATTAGCAACTTCATATTTGTTCTCTACCAGAGTCTCTCTTAACTCAGGTAGAAAAGATGGCTCTCAAACAGTGAGTGCTGAGAATACGCGCTGGATCACAGAAGGAACAGAAAGCAAACGCACGGGTTTCGGCTGTGAGGGAAAGTATGCCTACGTGCTCATACGTATCAGAGAATCACATGCCAAATGGGTGAATAAATGCAAAAATAAATGCTATTTAGATTCTTCTTTGTCTTCCAGACACAACTAATGCAGCCTCCTGTTTCAGAAACCCTTTCTCCACCCAAAGGCTACGACCAAACTCATCTTCTGTGTTGCCCAGTTTTTCTTAGCAGATTCCATGTGTACACCCCTGCWGTCTAATGCTTTGAAGGAAGATTATGCAAATATACGCTTTTGAAGAATCAGTGGACAAGTTAGAGCTATATTTGTCTAGGTATGGTTAAGAAGCTACTTTATTTTTCAGTTACTTCTGAAGATTTGCATGTATTTCCACTCAATCGCTTTGTACATTAGTTCTCTGATGACTGGTCCCTTCCATGTCTCCTAAAAGAAGTATATGATGATGRTTTCAATCTTACTGGGATTTATCTGCCCATGTAACTTTTTTCCCCAAATTCTTTCTTTTTCTCATTTAGGATTTGTACTATTGAGTTTTTTGTTTGTTGTTTTAAGTCAGAGTCTGGCTGCTCCAAAAGCTGCTCTGAGTATCTGGCCTTGCTTTCTACCTKTTTTTTTCCTGATCAAATCACCATGTGTATAGACCYGAGTGTACTCTATACAATCAAAAATGTGTTTCATTTTCTRGTGAATCACTGTGGCTGCCAAACACAACCCAAATGGCAGTCTGAAAAACAGTGTCTCCTAAYGGGAATAGAGAATGTGTAGAAATGTTTTCTTAAGGCACCTGCCAGAAACCTGCTGATGCAGCAAGTGTAGAAAAATACTTGGCATCAGTCATTCCTTGGGTAGTGAGAAACACTACCTTTATATATATTTACTTAATTTCTTTGGTCTGTACATAAAAAAACAGCTCAGTCTTCTCTCTCTATCATGACCAGTTAGTGCATCTACTGTACTGATTCTTCTAACCATTTTAATGATTCTTGGACAAAGCTGCCCCATTCTTTTAGCCTCAGTTTTAAAGTAGAAGAATCTTATACAGAGCAGGAATCATGGACTTYTTTATAACTGTTAAGTACTTAGCTGAATGCTTTCTTAGTAACCCAAAGACATCCTGACATTTTTAGTTTTTTTCCCCTTTTTCTTAAAGTGTGTGTACCCTTTAAATAARACCATCAGAACAATACATTTTAATTCATTAATTGATGACCTTTTCCTTTATAACTAGCAATCAGGAGAAAAAAAATACTGAAGAACTCTTCTTCAAGTGTAAAGCATCTACCCTGGATAGGCAGGACTTACTGGCGGAGGCAGAGCAGTGCATGTGACATGCCAGCACCCCTAGAACTACCTCCACATCTGGCTGGGTGAATGTGCTGGTGGTGGCTGTTGGACTGTGGTTACCCCCTGTGCCACTTCCACTAGAGCAGTCAGCCTAAGCCAGTATCTCTTCTCTCATCTGCCYACTCACATTCATTGGCTTTAATGCAATATAATGAGTGTGGCCAAAAGCAGAATGTGTTTATATGAGTGAAATGTAGGTAGGAATAATAGCCAAATGACTGCATAACTGATATTTAGTTCATATCTCTCTGTAGATAAACATAGTTTCACACCAAGATAAAATCTGCTTCTTCTGCCTGTGCCTGAGGAATGATTGGGATGTGTTTTTAAAATGATATGACATCTTCTGCCATTTAAGGTCACAGATTAGTATGAAGCTAAGCACTAAGAAAGATTGAGAGAAGAATTACTCATTATCTGAATAAGAATGGCATCTGCAATTACTCAGGCTGGAACAAAACTCAGAGTAACATTAATTCTCATGCTTCAGGACATAATTGAGCAACAGCTGGAGTCAGRAATAGTTTTCCTCTGTGGCAGAGCATTGCACAATTCTGTGTATTTGGGGGATTTTGTGTATTCATCTGATACAGCTGGCACCGGCTCAGCTGAAGACAAAAGGCCAGATTAGATGGACCACAGGTTTGGTCTGTACAACAGTTATTATGTTCCTACACTGATACAGCCGCAGCAACAATCCCAAGCTGTGTCAGGCGTCATGTGGGTGTTAATGACTACTCCTCTATTCTCTATTTTCCATCTGCTTTGGATAACCTGGAAATTAGTACCACTTGAGTTTGTGGTTGAGTCTTGTACTAACAAGTGGCCAAATAAGAAGGATATGGAAGTGCAAGAGACTGTATAACAAATAATCATCTACCACATCAGCCCATTTATCTTTGCCAGTATTCACTAACGAGCAAACACCCTGTATTAGGGAGAGAAAAAAACAAAGTTAAAAAGAATAAAGCTTTGCCATCACTTGAGTGCCTTATTATGAATAGCTGTATTTCTATGATTAGCTCTCAGGTGARGTGCTACCAGGATATCCATGAACCACAGAGGTAGCCAAAATAGTGGAAATGATGGAAATGACAGTAAATGACAGTTCAGATAAGAATGAATTAATATCTTAAATATAACAGTTATGATGATTCAGTCCTGTATTCAGCCCTTCTCAAAAGAAAGTCTTGATGCAGTCTGTTGTTCAGCTAACTCAGCACACAACCTTGTGTGAGTAAAAGATGCAAATTCACCACTAAATAGTTTCACTAGTACTGATATTACAAGGGAATCAGAAAAAAAAGGAATCTATCTCCCCCACATATTTCCAGTCTTGTAATGGTACATAGCTTTGGGCTTTTTATTGCCCCTCTTTGTAAGAAGATGAGCTGCAGCTCTTCTGAACACTGCCAGAGTCAGGAAATATTCAGATTCCATCTCACTTCAGGCTTTAGCTTACACCTGACTTCTCTGTCCCGTGTAGGCAAACTCACTCATTGCCCAGCCTAAGCACTGAAGGTCTGAATGATGTGAGAGAAAAGCTCTGTAATCATCTAGTGGCATGGATGCCTAGACAATTTTTCAGTCAGAGTTGCTATATTTAGTCTCTATAATCATGTGTTTCCTGGTTTTCAGGCTGTTTCTTAAAGGTAAAATTCATCTCCATATAGATAGTGGGGTATTTCTGATGGTAAAAAATACCTTCAAAACTCTTTTCTCTCTACACGGAATGTTTACACAGTGGCTGACTTTGATTTCTATTTCCA
Source organism: Rhea americana (assembly GCF_003343005.1). Lineage (NCBI taxonomy): Eukaryota > Metazoa > Chordata > Aves > Rheiformes > Rheidae > Rhea > Rhea americana. The sequence continues at coordinate 4,923,066 of NW_028186568.1, forward strand.
AAGCAGTGGATTTTAACCTTTACAAAATGGCCATTTTTACACAGAATATACCTCCTACTATCACAGTAACAGAGACAAATGGGATTTTATTCTGTAGGAAATTATTCACTGAGAAGTTTCTGAGTAATGTGAAGTAATTTTCCTATCACAGAATAACACGACAAATTGAAGAAATGTTATTTTAAAGACATTTATGAAGTCTCCTTGTGTTTGATTATTTCTTTCTAGGGGCTGTAGTGAATACAAATGGAAGCAAAGGAATTCAAGGAATTCAGTCATAAATAAAACCACTTTACATTTATGCAAGGTAATTTGCTCAGAACATTTCCAGAAGAGCTGTTGTGAAAGCTGGAAATTGATGCATAATTTGTTTGCTATTCTTCACATTTCCAGGTTTTTGTGTTTTAGAAATGAATTGCTGGAGGAAACTAGTGGGTTTTAATTCTAATAAGCATTAAAATACCCCATAAAGGACATGTAACATTATTATATATATACTATATATATAATATTATAAATTTATGCTCTACATTATGATTTCCAAACAAAAAAATCTATCAATAAATTAAAGATTTCCCTTATACTTGCAGAGAACATGTTAATCAATGTTTAAATGAAAATATTTTCCCYACTTCTTTCCAAAATATGTATCAAATACAGAGAAAAGTAACATTAAAGTAAAAAAGTTTGATAGTAAATTTTCTTTTTGTCTTTTTTCCCTTTCTATTTTTACTGTTGTGAGTACTCACRTCATCTGTTCTACATTAGGTGCACAACTCTTAGTATGTTCTGTAATCAGTTCTTGTGAGAGATAGAGGGACACTGCAGGGAAATTGGAAAAAAAACCATTGAGAAGAGCACAGTGTGAAAGGAGGACACATCATAAATCAGGAATGATAAGAGGCTTTGTAGCTGTGGGAGCAGAGGCTTAATGCATGGAAGGTGCACTCTAACTGAAACCTTGCTGCTTAATATCCACACTATCTTCTGCAAAGAAGTGGCATGTAGAGAGGAGTAAATTCAAGATAATATTCCATTGATTTCTCTTTTTAATTTGAATCACTTGTCTCACATTGTCATTTGTACTTTGTCAGTCATATGTTGACTTTACAGCACTGTGCAGTATAAGCATCCRTACTTCCTATAGTTCTTTATATGCCCTAAGTATAAATTTATTGCCTCTATTTACTTTCTAATTATGAACTCTGTAATTKAGGCTAAGTAGTGTCTCCTAATAATGAATTCTGGTGAATAATTAACTGCATTAAACAGTATCAGTTGTTTTTTAWTTATTTTACCTATCACATCTTTATTTTAGTGTTGAGAGGGAACATGAATAGTTTGGACAAAAGAAAACGCACAGGATTTTAAGGATGAAGATTAAAAAAAAATTGTCACAATATATGTTCTCAGGGTTTTGAGAACCCAAATTTTAAAGAAAATGAAAATAATTTCCTGAACTATTCTGAAACACAAGTTAGAGAGCACTATACTAATTCTTGAGTGTCAGTTTCTGAAAATTACCAAGGTCATGAATTTAAAAACTCTAATTTATTACATCAATGCTTATTAACTTTAACCACTTACGTAACATTATTAATGCTAATAGGAACACTCAGTAATTAAATTAAATATTCACATTCCTGTACAAAATCAGAGCTATGTTATATATGCAAAAGACTGATCTGGTATAACCCTTRAGATAAGTGAAATCACAGCATCACAGAATGGTTGAGGTTGGAAGGGACCTCTGGAGATCATCTAGTCCAACCTCCCTGCTCTAACAGGGTCACCTAGAGCRTGTTGGACAGGGCTRCACCCAGGCAGGCCTTGAAGATCTCCAGAGAAGGAGACTCCACAACCTCCCTGGGCAACCTGGTCCAGTGCTCTGTCACTTGACCTCTTGTCCTGTCACAYRGGACAACAGAAAAGAGTYTGGCCCCATCCCCTTGACACCCTCCYTTCAGGCACTTGTACACTTTGATAAGATCCTCCCTCAGTCTCCTCTTCCCCAGGCTGAAGAGGYCCAGCTCTCRCAGCCGTTCCTCAYAGGRCAGGTGCTCCAGCCCTCTGATCATCTTTGTAGCCCTACGCTGGACTCTCTCCAGTAGCTCCATGTCCCTCTTGTACTGCGGAGCCCAGAACTGGACACAGTACTTGAGATGAGGCCTCCCCAGGGCTGAGTAGAGGGGCAGGATCACCTCCCTCGACCTGCTGGCAACACTCTTACTAATGCACCCCAGGAGACCATTGGCCTTCCTGGCCACAAGGGCACATTGCTGGCTCATGGTCAGCTTGTCATCCACCAGCACTCCCAGATCCTTCTCTGCAGAGCTGCTCTCCAGMAGGTCAGTCCCCAGCTTGTACTGGTGCCTCGGGTTATTTCTCCCTGGGTGCAGGACCCTGCACTTGTCCTTGTTGAACCTCTTGAGGTTCCTCTCTGCSCAGCTCTCCAGCCTGGCCAGGTCTCTCTGAATGGCAGCACAGCCCTCAGGTGTGTCAGCCACTCCTCCCAGCTTGGYGTCATCAGCAAACTTGCTGAGGAGGCACTCTRTCCCTTCGTCCAGGTCATTGATGAAGAAGTTGAACAGGATGGGACCCAGTCCTGAGCCCTGGGGGATGCCACTAGCCACAGGCCTCCAACTGGACTCCACGCCACTGATGAGAACCCTCTGAGCTCTGCCTTCCAGCCAGTTCTCAATCCACCTCAATCACTGYCCACYCATCTCACCCACACTTCCTGAGCTTCTCTAGGAGGATGTTATGGGAGACAGTGTCCAAAGCCTTGCTGAAGTCAAGGTACACAACRTMCACTGCTCTGCCCTCATCTCCCCAGCCAGTCATTCCATCACAGAAGGCTATCAAGTTGGTTAAGTATGATTTCCCCWTRRTGAATCCATGCTGGCTACTCCTGATCACCTTCTTTTTCCTCGTTGTGCTTACAGATGACATCCAGGATGAGCTCTTCCATCACCTTTCCAGGGGTGGAGATGAGGCTGAYKGGCCTATAGTTGCCTGGTTCCTCCTTCTTACCCTTTTTGAAGACTGGAGTGACACTGGCTTTCTTCCAGCCCTCAGGCACCTCTCCAGTTCTCCACAACCTTTCAAAGGTGATGGAGAGCGGCCTGGCAACAACATCATCAGCTTCCTCGGTACTCAAGGGTGCATCCCACCTGGGCCGATGCATTTGTGGATGTCTAGCCTGCCCAGAAGGTCTCTAACCTGATCCTCCTCAACCAAGGGAAAGTCTTCCTTTCTCCAATCTTTCTCCSTCACGTCCAGGCTGCAGGATTCCTGAGGGCTGCCCTTAGCAGTGAAGACTGAAGCAGAGAAGGCATTCAGTAATTCTGCCTTCTCTGTATCCCTTGTCACCAGGGCCCCTGCCCCAGTCAGTAGTGGGCCCACATTTTCCCTAGTCTCCTCTTGCTGCTGATGTATTTGAAGAAGCCCTTCCTTTTGTGCTTAACATCCCTTGCCAGWCTCAATTCCAGCTGGGCCTTAGCCTTCCTCGCTGCATCTCTACATACTCTGGCTGCATTCCTATAACTCTCCCAAGTAGCCTGTCCCCTCTTCCACACTCTGCGTATTTTCTTCTTCTGTCTGAATTTGGCCAAGAGCTCCTTGCTCACCCATGCAGGTCTCCGGCCCCTTTTGCTGCACTTTGATGCACTTGAATCCCTTACTCATAGGGATGCACCGCTCTTGAGCTTGGAGGAAGTGATGTTTGAATATTAGCCAGCTCTCCTGGACCCCCCTTCCTTCTAGGGCCTTAAACCGTGAGACTCCACCATTAGGTCTCTGAAGAGCCCGAAGTCTGCTCTCCTGAAGTCCAGGGTTGCAATTCTGCTTGTTGCCTTACTTCTTTCCTGCAGGATCCTGAATTCCACCATCTCGTGGTCACTGCAGCCAAGGCTGCCCCCAACATTCACATCTCCAACCAGCCCCTCTCTGTTGGTTAGGACAAGATCCAGCAGGACATCCTTCCTTGTAGGCTCCGCCACCATTTGTGACAAGAAGTTATCATCAATGCATTGCAGGAGCCTGCTGGACTGCTTGTGCCGCGCTGCRTAGTCCTTCCAGCAGATGTCAGGRTGGCTGAAGYCCCCCATGAGAAYCAGGGCCTGTGATCTTGAGGCTACCTCCAGCTGTCTATAGAAGGCCTCATCAACCTTCTCTTCCTGGTCAGGTGGCCTGTAGTAGACGCCCACAACAGTGTCCCCCCCTGACCTTTGATCTTTACCCATAAGCTCTCAACTGCTTCCTCCTCCACCCCTAGGCAGAGCTCAATGCATTCCAGCTGCTCTCTCATGTAAAGAGCAACTTCACTACCTCACCTTCCTGGCCTGTCTCTCCTAAAAAGCACATATCCATCCATGGCAGCATTCCAGTCATGTGAGCTATCCCACCATGTCTCYGTGATTGCAACGAGATCATGGCCGTGTGATCGCACACAGATCTCCAGCTCCTCYTGTTTGTTCCTCATGCTGCGTGCATTGGTGTACAGGTATTCCAAAGAGGTGGTCATGCCTKCAGATTTCCCAGGAAGGGTCTACGGGGGTCGCCCATAGCCATGTCCCAAAAGCACATCCCCAGCTTCATGCACCCCCAACCCAACTTGTGTTTTGTTGTCTASCCTGTCTGTATGACACCTTCACTCTCCCCTCCTACCTAGTTTAAAGCCCTCTTTACTAGGCTGGCCAACCTGTTTGCAAAGGCAAATGTGCCCTGTTTGGTGAGGTGAATCCCATCTCTCCCCACCAGTAGTTGGTCTTCAAACCATGTTCCATGCTCATAGAATCCAAAACCCTGTTGCCAACACCAGCGGTGTAGCCAGTTGTTGATTTGGGAAATCTTCCTATTCCTCTTCCCATGCCTTCCCCRAATTGGCAGGACCAATGAGAAGACCACTTGGGCTCCCAGACCCTTGACCACCAYGCCCAAGGCCTTGAAGTCTTCCCTGATTGTCTCTAGTTTGTTCTCTGTATCATTAGCAACCACGTGAAAGAGCAGCAGAGGGTAGTAGTCTGATGAGTAGACAAGCCTTGGTAGCCTTTCARACGCATCCCGTATCCTCGCCCCCAGYAGGCAGCAAACCTCTCTASAGGAGGGGTCAGGTCGGCAGATAGGCACCTCTGTCCCCCTCAGCATGGAATCACCCACTACAACCACTTGTCACCTCTTCCAAGTGGTCATGCAAGGCACAGGCTCAGACAGCCCAGTTGCTTCCCTTGAGGCCAGGTCCGGGTTCTCCTCATCCTGGAGTGCACTAAACCTGTTCTTCAACTGTAACTGCAGGTCTACAGGAGGATTAGGGGCCTTTCTTTTTGTTTGAGAAGCAACTAGCTTCCAGCCGCCTTTGACAGTGCTGTGTGCTGAACTATTTTACTCTTCACAGAGTCCTCCAGCAACTCCCCTGCTGCAGGGGATTGGGACTCCCGGAGCAGTACGGTCTCTGAGAACACCCTGTCTATCTCCTGCTCACTTTCTCGCATGTTTCGCAATCTACTGACTTCATCCTGCAACTCTTTGACTTGATGACACAAATCCTCAACAGCAGCACACCTCTTGCAGGARGGCAGACCATCAGTCCAGGCCTATTGGAGATGCTCCAAGCACTCCCTGCAGCCTGGGACCTGTAGGGCAGCGTCTGCTGCAAGAGGCTCTGTCWGGGTTGACGCTTCCGACATAGCTGATGTAGCAATTGCCACAGCTACTGGCAAATATGCTTTACGGCAAGTTACAACCATGTTAGCAAGAGTGAGCGCTACTGGTGCTGGAAGAAGATGTCCTCTTGCACCTAACTGCGCTCCTCCTGCACAAACTGCTGCACAAACTGCTGCGTCTGTTTGCTGYGCTCTGAGAACTGAGCTCCAGGCCTGGCTCTTAAATAGACCTCTCTCTACTACTGACCCACAGGGTACTTGATCCACCCTAAACAAGGGCTACCTGTGTCAAAAGCCCCAACTCCCTCTATTCAGAGGAGCACCTTGCTCATCCATGCAGGTCTTCTGCCACCTTTGCTGGACTTCTTTCTCCTTGGGATGCACTGCTCTTGAACTTGGGGGAAGTGATGCTTGACTACCAGTCAGCTCTCTTGGACCTCCCTTCCTTCTAGGGCCCTAACCCATGRGATTCTTCCAAGTAGTTCTCTGAAGAGGCAGAGATCTAGAAAAAAGAGTGCAAGACTAAATGGAAGAATTAAGAATGTAAAGATAGTTTCATGAACTCTGGCCTTTATTTCAGAGCTTTTTTATGTTCCTTTGGCCATGTCMATGATGAGCATATTCCTTAAACTGTGTTGCATTGAAGAGCCKTGTTACAGGTACCCTAATGGCAGCCACAGGGGAGACATCCATGTACACAAAACAATGAGACTTTGATCATCTCTTTACCGTATGCTGCTCAGAAGGCTTGATGACATAGTGGGAAGGAGGGAAAAAGACCACTGTTTTTATGTCTATACTGTTATCCCTGTTGTTACTTCTACAGGGAGAGCTGTACTTCTAAACTATAGAGAAAACTAAATATAGAAAACAYATTAGATATGTTCAGACATAGCTGTTTTATCATTTGCTAGACCTCTGAATAGGCTTGGCATGAACCATCTCTGAACTGGGAGCCTTGTAACACTGTTGTCGTAGCACTGTTACCATGGGCCAACCTGCAGTCGGGCACCTACATGACTCTGGGGCTGGAGCTTACGTGTGTCCATGAGATGTGGGACATGGCAGGGCAAGCCTGCYGGGTGCAGTGTAGATAAGATCTGAAAATGCCAGTGGGATTCACCTTGCCAGCTAAAAGTCACTTATTTAATGTATTTGTGTTCTCTTTACAGTTAGTGGAGAGAAACAGGTACTACTTTGGATAAGACATTTGTCATGTCTAAAGATGAGCAAGCAAATTAGGAGATGTAAATAGCCCTCAAAACTACAAACAAGACTTCAATAGGCTAGCTTCAGCTAAATGCCTAATTTTAAATAGTTTAAATTAGGTAAAATTATCAAAATGATTGCTACTTTCCCAGTTTACAATTAGAGTTAGTAGCCCTTATAAAAATAGGCCAACCAAATCCTTGACTAAAATATTTCCAGTATGTTTGTACTACAGATATTTTGAAGTGCAGATCTTAGATCCACATACTTCCAAACTTTGTAGAAGGCCACATTAGCATACAAATCCAAATTTTGTGGTAGAATAATAGTCTTCCTTGGTCTCAGATGGAGTATTGGCCCTGGAATATATTTTGCTCAGAAAACCTGAGGTTTGGATTTATATTAATTTTTCTGCAAGACTCTTTTCTAGTTCATGCAATAGGGACAGAATAACAAAAGATTTTGATGGAGAATGGAATTATGTTCATTTACTTCTTGGACTCAACTCTTAGGGATACGTGTAATGTAAGGAGGATGAAAATTGTGGACACATTGTTTCTGGGTTGAGGGACTAGAGAAAAAAATCAAAACTGTACTCTTCTAAAAGCAACTGGCATKATTTTCACAGTTTCCAGAAGTAATATAAGTTACTGATGCATAAACATATTGAGAATAGTCTGTGCTATGTTTATTTCTGGTGGAATGATGAAAACCGTTGAGTGAAAGCCAAGTATCAATCTTAGTCAGCCACACTGTGGTGAAATAATTGCAATTTCGTAGATCCAACTCAATCCGTCAGTCATGTGTACCGTCCTGGTAATTAAATATATAATACCCTTTGTTCTTCTGCCACAAAAGTCTGTGGCAAAACAAAATTTGCAGCAGGCTCCCTTGAAACAGAATAGGAAATGTTTTTTGTGACTATTTGCAAAAATGAATTCCTTATTTTTGAAAAACTCAGTGAAGCTATTAAGTATATTCGTGCCACTGCCAAAAACATAGCACTTCGTTATCCTCTGCTCAGCCATTTTATTTTTTCTAAGTAGGCATTAATAAGCGAGAATATCTGCATAAGGGCTCTTTGTGTCTGTYCTGCCAATGATTTAAGAAAAATTAGAGTACATGTGTGGGGATAAGGGGATTATTATGACTAGTATTTCTGTTAGGCAGCAATATATTATAGTCAGAGAAATGATGGGAACCCCAGAGTTTGAGTTTTTAAAAACTAAAATGGATATATTGAGTGGGCACAATCATTCCTTCTGGGTATATGGGCTAGATAACATAGAAATTGTTCCATCAGTGATTTTATTATAAAGAAATATTACTTAATCTTCCATTTGAAAATATTCTTCTTCAAAGAAAGTATTATAACCTCAGCCAAAAAAAAAAACTTTTTTTCATTTGTTTGTTTCTGTGCTCATTTTTGTCTTCCCTTGCTGCCATTTCTAGTAGGAAAAAAATAAAAAAGGAATTAAATTATTAAGGAGRTCTGCATCAAATACTGAGATAGGGTAAGACTTGCTTCCATATTTCATTCCTATGTGAACTCACAGCTGTTTTATTTTTCGRGGCTCTAGGTGAGTGCCCTTATTCAGACAGTTCCAATAGAGTTTGTGTATTATGTGACATTTTTAAAGGTGATAGCTTGAAAGCATAAAGATACCCTGATTTTTTCAGCTTATAGCCCACAAACATTTTCATTAAACCAACAGTGTCTCATTTTCTTTCATTTCATTAGTCAAAACTCTTTTTTTTCCCCCGATCTGTCAGAATCCTAATATCTTCTGGCACCAAACAGGTTTTTTTCTATGAAGGGAAAAAGAGTTGGATGGCCAAGCCAATTTAGCCCAACTAGAAAGCTGTGACAAAAATAATTAAGACAAATGCACAGGTCAGGTTTCATGTCACAAAGAAGCAAGGAAAAGGACATAGAAAGTAGAGAAGCCCCAGAAAGAGAAAGGAAGATGAGAACTGGTTTCTTACTTGAAAAGTATCCCACGATAAGCTATAGATACACACTTTCCCCGTTTTAGTCCTTTCATGCTGTAAAAGAGCTGTGATGGTCTAAACGCCCCATTTCTGGCTAYGTGAGGATCCCCCTGCCAAGGCCTGGGAGAAGAGACCAAGAGGYGTGAAACTGGGCAGCATTAGAAAATCTCAGCAATGCCTGGGACGCAGCAAGCCCAGGTGGCTGTTCCACTCAGCCTGTCTTCGCAGGAGCCTGGGAACCAGAGATCGTGGAAAGAATTTAAAAGCACTCTAGATCCCGCTGTCCTGGCATGCAAGCTCCTTGCTGTACAGTGCGGAGAGGGGTTTATTTGAAGTACAGTATGGAAAGGCACAGCAGGGCTCAATTAACGCCAGGGGTGGAATATTTGCCGGCTTATATTTTCTGAACAGATTGTCAAATCCCAGGACTGAGATATCAAAACATGTGAGATCCAATTTTTCCCATTTCTTCAAAATCACTTGCCTGTTTTTTTTTTTTGCCAGTGTCAAACCTGTCTAATAGTTTAAACACATGCTTATCTCTCTAAATCTCACTCGCTTTGCTCTATCTTAAAGAAATAGTAGACTAGTTCTACTAGTTTAGAGAAATCATGTGTGGGTCACAAATTCACTGATGCTCCAGATGTTTCCCCTAGACTGACTCCCCTAAAATTCAGAAAGTACGTATGGCTATATAACTTTCCTGCAGATGTACTACCAGWAATGAAGATAATAATCCAAATACTTAGTCTAATTTGCTTTCTTTTTAGCAAAGGTCTTTTTAGGTAGGTCCTTCAACTCTGGTGTTCACGTTCAACAAAATGCATTTTTATCTCTATTTCCATTTTCTGCAAAGAGGGTTAATTACTTCATTGCTTTGTTCTGGATTACACCTAGGATTTGTTTCCTCAATTAATCAGTAGCAATGTTCCCTTCTGTCTAAGGGAACACCAAGGACAATAGTGCTGATATCCAGATAATCTATTCTAAGGGGAAAAATATGGAAAATATTTTTAATTAGAACATTTCTAAAACACTGCAACCAGTACAGTAAATGAGGCAATATGGTACAATGTTAGCTCTCAGCTGAAGTTATCTATATAAAATAGTCACTCTAAATAAATGATTATAAATTTTTTCTGCTTCACCACATTGCCATATATTTTATTTAGATGGATGTGCGTATATACTTATATATTCCCATACTTTCAGCAGTTGGCCAATATGTTATCAAATGACTAGTTATTTGGGGGAGTTGAATTTATGACACTTCCCACCTACCTAATTTGCAGAAAATGCTGAGCATCCAGTGTTTGAGGCTATAGGGCAATGTAATAAATTCAGCAGTTAGAATTGCCAGTCACCTCTACAGATCTTAGCCATACATTATCCAAGAAAAAGCTTTTTTCTTTTTCCTGACTGAGGGCAAATAAATAGTGTCAGCTGTAAAAATCTGTTCCAGAGTGATTCTAGGGAGGAAATGAACATATCCACTTATATTTTGAAAACGTAAGGATGTGAAAACTGATATTTATGAGGGATTTATTCCAAAGGACTGAAAATTATAAAATAATTGGAGCTTCTCTTACATAGTTTTGGATGGGTTATTGTTTTTTTTTATACTGAGTGAAAGTGGAAAAGAAAACACTGACACATGTCTACAGAATAATCATGGTTTATATTTTTTATTTTTTTCCAGATATATTTTCTTGCTGGAGGAATACAGCTCCATGTTCAGACTGACACTTACACACATAGGCAGACGAGTTACACACTATCTACCTCCTTCTCTTGTCTTTGAAACAGGACTTTAATGTTGCTCTGGCTATTTTACTGCAAGAAAATCTCAGTTATGTCATGCAGCTTGCTGGGAAGACACCAGACGTGATTTTCCAGGATTTAAACATGAATCCAGATTTCCAGCCTATCTCTTCTGTTTGCCTCTCCTCATCACACTAGAGATTCAATCAGACCATCCGTGGAAACCTCATCACACTAGAGATTCAATCAGACCATCCGTGGAAAYCACTCACACAGTCATGATTCCATTCAGGCTTTGGTAATGTTTTACTTCATACGTGTTTTTTTTCTCTTTCTAGGAGAATTTGAAATAAATTAATCCTCCTCTACCTTCCCAACTCTTTGGCTTTGTATCCTCTGCCTAGGAATATCTTTCTACCAACAGCAAGGATGTTCAGCTCATGCCTGTCTCCGTTCACACGTGGATCCCATCTCCACAAATAAGTAGCCTGGAAAGTGGCAGGGGAATAAATCAAAGGGGGATGTTAACGGAGTAGAGAAATAGCCAACAACTGAATAGCTTCTCTCTAATGAGACAGTGGGGTCATAATTTGGCCGGCTTTTATTTTAATTGCTCAGTGTTTTTGCTGGCCAGGTGAGCTGCCCCAGGCACAAAGACCCCCACAGCTTTTCTGTCTGCTGAGGGTATGATCTCAGGCTGAGTCACACCCCGTGTGCTTGGCCCTGGGGATTAGCTCAAGCATTGCATAGCTACAGAACTGGCCAGAGGGCACAGAAAGAAATAGTCAGCAGCTCAATGCATCAATGAAGATGCTTCTGTGCCCTTGAATCCCAGAAGAAAAAAATACTCAAGGTTTGTTCTCTATATATGCATGCTGGCAATCCCTACAGCCACCTACAAGGTGGCTTTAAAAACTCTGCATGATTCTGAATTATGGTAACTTTTAAAGAGCTAACTGTATGAACACACTGTACTAGGGCAAATGTTCTAGCATCCAAAGGGGAAAGTGTGAAAATGTGCCCATTCCTGCACTTAATTTGTATCTAACTGCTTTCAGTACAGTCACAGCCTTTCTCCTTTGAATTTATTTCTGGTTCATGCATGACATTACTCACATCTTAGTGAGCTGCAAATTACTGACAATTTCTTCAAACAGCAATATCAGTGCATTCAGATACTTTCCTCTACACTCTGGTGCATAGATGCAGATTGAAATAAAATAGAGGGAGAATATTCATTCATGTTACTTTTCTATCTGGCTGCTGTGTTCTTGCATTACTGACTTCAGTCAAATATAGCACATCCTGAAATCGATTTTGCTATTGCTCTCACCACACATTCACTAGTGACATTTTCACAGTATGTCACCAGCTTCAGGTTCTCTACTTTTCAATGAGTGTTCTTTCCTTCAGTCATTTGCAGCCACTGCCACCTAAAGAGATAGTCCTTTCTAGTCATACCAATGGTATATCTAGAATCATAGAATCATAGAATCAGTAAGGTTGGAAGGGACCTCYAGAGCTCATCTGGTCAAATCTCCCTGCTCAGCAGGGTCACCTAGAGCATGGTAGACAGGGTTGCATCCAGGCGGGCCTTGAACATCTCCAGAGAAGGAGACTCTCCGAGCAACCTGGTCCAGTGCTCTGTCACTCTCACAGRGAAGAAATTCCCCCTCACGGTCAGGCGGAACTTCCTGTGCTTCAGTTTCTGTCCATTGCCTCTTGTCCTGTCACATGGGACAACAGAAAAGAGTCTGGCCCCGTCCCCTTGACACCCTCCCTTCAGGTACTTGTACACACTGATAAGATCCCCCCTCAGTCTTCTCTTCCCCAGGCTGAAGAGGCCCAGCTCTCGCAGCCGTTCCTCASAGGGCAGGTGCTCCAGCCCTCTGATCATCTTTGTAGCCCTACGCTGGACTCTCTCCAGTAGCTCCATGTCCCTCTTGTMCTGSGGAGCCCAGAACTGGACACAGKACTTGAGATGAGGCCTCCCCAGGGCTGAGTAGAGGGRCAGGATCACCTCCCTCAACCTGCTGGCAACACTCTTCCTAATGCACCCCAGGAGACCATTGGCCTTCCTGGCCACAAGGGCACATTGCTGGCTCATGGTCAACCTGTCATCCACCAGCACTCCCAGGTCCTTCTCTGCAGAGCTGCTCTCCAGCAGGTCAGCCCCCAGCTTGTACTGGTGCCTMGGGTTRTTTCTCCCTGGGTGCAGGACCCTGCACTTGYCCTTGTTGAACCTCATGGGGTTCCTCTCTGCCCAGCTCTCCAGCCTGGCCAGGTCTCTCTGAATGGCAGCACAGCCCTCAGGTGTGTCAGCTACTCCTCCCAGCTTGCATCATCAGCAAACTTGCTGAGGAGGCACTCTGTCCCCTCATCCAGGTCATTGATGAAGAAGTTGAACAGGATGGGACCCAGTCCTGAGCCCTGGGGGATGCCACTAGCCGCAGGCCTCCAACTGGACTCCACGCCACTGATGATGCTCTGAGCTCTGCCTTCCAGCCAGTTCTCAATCCACCTCAATCACTGTCCACTCATCTCACCCACACTTCCTGAGCTTCTCTAGGAGGATGTTATGGGAGACAGTGTCCAAAGCCTTGCTGAAGTCAAGGTACACAACATACACTGCTCTGCCCTCATCTCCCCAGCCAGTCATTCCATCACAGAAGGCTATCAGGTTGGTTAAGCAGGATTTCCCCTTGATGAATCCATGCTGGCTACTCCTGATCACCTTCTTTTCCTCCATATGCCTGGAGATGACATCCAGAATGAGCTGTTCCATCACCTTTCCAGGGGTGGAGGTGAGGCTGACTGGCCTATAGTTGCCTGGTTCCTCCTTCTTACCCTTTTTGAAGACTGGAGTGACATTGGCTTTCTTCCATTCCTCAGGCACCTCTCCAGTTCTCCAGGACTTTTTCAAAGATGATGAAGAGCAGCCTGGCGACAACATCCGCCAGCTCCCTCAGTACCCGTGGGTGCATCCCATCAGGGCCCATGCATTTGTGGACATCAAGTTTGCCTAAAAGATCTCTAACCTGATCCTCCTCGACCAAGGGAAAGTCTTCCTTTCTCTAGTCTTTCTCCCTCATGTCCAGGCTGCAGGATTCTTGAGGGCTGCCCTTAGCAGTGAAGACTGAAGCAAAGAAGGTATTCAGTAATTCTGCCTTCTCTGTATCACTCGTCACCAGGGCCCCTGCCCCATCCAGTAGTGGGCCCGTATTTTCCCTAGTCCTCCTCTTGCTGCTGATGTATTTGAAGAAGCCCTTCCTATAATTCCAGTGCTTTAAAAATGTGTGCACTAYGAAGATCATATGTGATTTTGAGAGTCTAGCTAGTCCATTTTCTCACTCCAACAATACCTTTGTCTTTCATGACAGCTGTTCAATCTGTTTGAACAGAGATCCAGTGATGAAAACTGCAATCTTCTTAAGCGGTCTGTTTTAGCGGTCTGTCACTGTTTTTTTATCTTACACTTGTTACTGTTGAATTTCTTCTAGTCTTTTTTCAGACTATTTCTCCAAATTTGTTTAGATCATTTTGAATTCTCTTCCTACCGATTTGACTTCCACTCAGATGTAATTTTAATCAACATGCTGTCTCTCGCCTCTTGCATGTTGGTCAGTCATGAAAATATTGAATATACCTGTGTCCAGGGTAGCACATCACTGCATATATTCTGCCATTAACCACAGACTATTGGAAACAACTGTCTGGAACTGGTATCTATCTGATTTTGCATCTAGTTTTTAATAGTACAAGACAAGATTTCCCTAGGATTCACAGAATGACAGAATGATTAAGGTTGGAAGGAACTTCTGGAATTGTTCACAGGAAATCATCCCTGAGTAGGTAGGTTTCTATTGGGATCCAGTGGAAATGAGCTGGCACTATATTATTTTCCATTTATATTGCTTTTCTGGAGAAGAATGTGAAATCATTTCTGATAAATTTTCAGGTGACAAAAGGATGGTGGGAATAGTGATGAAAAAGAGGAAATTTCTATAAGGTAGGTGCAAGGAAACTCTACAACTTTTTCAAAAATATCACTAGCTCAATCTATAGAATGGTGGCATCTGTCTCAGAAAGTCTTGACTATGGCTAAAGGATAACATGTTCCTTAACTGCATAAATAAGAGTATGTTGAACTGAAGTAAAGGGATTTTTCCTTCTGTTCTAAGAATTCTTGTATTGAGAAAGCTGTAAAAATGGTGTGTCTGATTCTGGTCATTACAAGGTTTGTTAAAGCACTGGGGAACATACTGTACTGTTAGAATCTCAAGAATCTCAGTCTACTTTTTTTAACAAAGAGATAATTAAGAAATGACTGGACTGGAGGAAAATGTTAAAAAAATTCCTTTCCTCACTTGCATGCAGTGGTAGCTCTGTAACTATATAATGCTTTTTACAGTTTATATTGTTATATTTCAAAGTTTATGAACAGCAGAAGGAAAAATGAAAATATGTATGTATATATATGTAGGTATATAAAATTAAAATATTGTAATATATAAAATATGGAAATATATAAAATATATTTTTATATATATATAGTGATATGTGTGTGTGTGTGTGTGTGTGTGTGTGTGTGTGTGTGTGTGTGTGTGTGTGTTGTGTGCATACTAAGAGAAACCTGGCCAAACTTTTCACATGTTAAGAAAAATGGAAGGGAGTGGAAAAATGAAAAAAAAAATGTGCAAGATGGAAATAAGCTTACATTTTCCTCATTTTGTCTCCACACTGCCTCCCATTTTTTCAGTGAGATTTGTGATAGATTCTTACTCACTCTTTTTCTTTTAACATAAACTAGATGACACTACTTTTTTCTTTGTTTCTACAGTTTTTCAGATTTATCTGTATAGATGGGGAGTTAGCTGTGATACAAGCTAACTGAATGCATAGTTTGTGCATCAAGAACCAGAAGAGTCGCTAAGACATGTCTTACGCAATCTTGTATAGGGTCAGCAGTCAATCTGAAGTTGATTTTTGATGCTACTTAGTAATGAACTCCATGTCTACCTGTGAAAAATATGTATAGGGATGAACAGAGATGATATTTGTGCTGAACCTATATTAGTTCTTCCAGACAAGAATGGACAGTGATACYGTCTCTACTGAAACCACAAACAGCACAGCCCATTTGTTTAACTACACCACAGTAAGTCACATAAAGCACTTTCTTTGGAAAAAAAATGAGCTTGCAGATTTTTCTAACATCTTTCTGACATAAACATTAGTCACTTTCTGAGATTTTCCTCTAATCTGTCCAAATTATATGTGTGAACAGTGTATTTTCAGCATTAAGAAAATGAACTATGGTGTAGAGAATTTGCAGTATTGAAAGTAAAGAACGCTGATACACTGTGAGGGCTGTCTCTTTTGAATTCWGCTTAAACTTTGTAAGAAATGTGCGTTGTTATAAACTGTTAGCACTTACACACAATCTTTGTGCCCATTGTTTCTTTTTTCTTTTGATAATTTATAAGTGCATAGTTTTCCAGGTTTTATGGCATCCTTCTAAGTTTTCTTATAAGATATTATTCACCCAAAAGAGATCTCTCCCCTATTTGAAGCAYGTTAAAACCGAGAAGTGAAAACACTGATTCTCTTAGAACTCCAAAGGTTGCTGATTCTGCCAGAGTTTGGGGAACAGGAKATATCATTGACTGATTAATCCAAACGATCAGTGGTGCATTGTCACAGCAGAGATAATCCATTTTTGTGAGTCATGAAAGAGGTATTAGGTTTTATTTTCAAAGACAACAGGAAAGGAGATGAAAAGAAAACAGAGTTGGGCTGACTGACAAGATGACAGTATATCCTATACCGTTTGAATAGCATCCCATAGGTTGTAATGTTAGTCCTGGGAGATGCCTCCAGTAATATGCTCACAGTATAGAGGACAACAGCGTGCCAAATGCATAACTTAACTCAACTGAAGCCTGCCAAAGCTAGTTATKTATACTGTCTGTGTTTTACAGTTGATCCTCCATTTAAAGATTGAATACCATCAGCACAGAAGCCTTAGAACAGACAAGAAGATCCAGCAGGAAATCTTTTAGAAATCAAGAATTACACACTGGAGGAGCTTTTGTTCTCTATTCCTAGCTGTCCTTGTATGTATATTGTATACAAAGTTCTCATTTCTAACAGTAATGGATAACTCTCAAAGTTACCAAGGGGCACAACTAAACAAAGTTAATTGTTGCCAATMAACTATTTTCCATTCAGACTTGCCAAAATTTATTTAGAAAATCTATCTAATTTTCCAGGTTATATGCACTTTATGTTGCAGACATGAGGTAAAATGTTAAGGAATAAACACAAAGCCTACACAAAAGCTTTTGTTTATTTTAAGARGAATTGAATTTGGTCAATAATACTATCATAATTATACAGTTGGGAAGAGGAGAAAAAAGAAATAAACTTTTCTTACAGACTCTTAGAATTCCTATGTTACGTCAGAACAATTTCATCCAGTTCAGGAGCTAAAATTCACCACAAAGTTATAGAAAWTGTTAAAAAACAGGGTGGTCTAAGCTTTGGTTTATCTGATCTGTTCCAAATATTTTGAATGAAAGTGAACAAGCGTGTCGTTGTTGTCCCTGATATTTAATTTTTTACATGTTAGTATGCCATGTTTCAATATTCCCCAAAGATGCCTGACTGTTTTAGCAGATGAATGATAATTTGGTATGTTTGCTGTTTGGATAAATAGAATGTTTTTAGTACATGCTTATTCAGGAACATCTGATACATGCTGCAACAGCTACAAAAAAAAAGAAAAAAGAAAAAAAAAGTTATTGCTGCCAATTTTGATTTAGTTTGAAAAGTTAAATGCTAGGAAGCTAGCTAGGAGAAAGTAGTTTTACACATATATATAGAACCTTAATTCCTCTCACTGGCACATGTGGGCACATAAATATGTGGCCATGTAATTAAGACCAAAGTGTCACGTACATATCCAAGGGAATACTGCTGACTGACTTGACTATATTGCTTTTAGGACACAAAGTCATGTCTCTACACTATGCCTTATGGTTATACCAGCTAGGCTTTTTTTAGTGTTCTACATTCAATTTAACATTTTTGCTCCTCTTTCTGTCCTTACTACTGCCTCAAAGCTTTGTAAAATGCAATTCTGTTACTCTGTTTTGTTCTCTAGTGGCGATCAGGAAAATGTCTACATCGAGAGCTTAAACTCAGTCTTTAATAACAACTTTGCTAATAAACAGCGAAAAGAGGGTGACAAACTTGTCTGCCTCTCCAGAGGCTTCTCTCTCAGAGCTAACTCATTAGCTTACCCTGGTCAGAAGTGGTCAGAAAGGGTCCTCCAGTGTCCGGTGTCCATCAAAATCCAAACCTGAATAGCCCATCAGACCACGCATCACCCAGCCACACAGCGGGAATGCGTAACACCCCTCCTGTAAGACCTTCCTCTTTTGAGAGAAATGTATTCTTTTTTAAGAGAATTGTTCATATATTACAAGGAAACAAGGGCAAACAGCCCTTTCCTGCCTCGCTGGGCTGTCCTGGGACAAGAGATACAACTGCAAAAGAGAACATCAGAGACAGAACCGCCTCTTCTCTGCTCTGCTCTGCTCTCCAGGGACCCTACCACCAATGTGGAGTGACTATGGACATAAATGAATGTCAGCCATAAATGTCATCAGCACCAGCATACCTTCTGCCAGGGCATGCCTTGAGAAGCCACGGAAAGAGCGACTGTGAAATTGATGGTGAGCATTCACCTCCTGCAGCCAGGCCATCAGAAAGGCATCCAGGTGCCGGGTCAGCCAGCCATGCGAGTACCTCATCTCCAATCCCTGCATCATGCACCTTGCTGGTGCTTCTCCACACATGTTTTAGCTCTTCCTCAAAGCCTTTTTTTGTCAGTTTTAGCATTTAGCCTGGTCTCTGGCTACTGTGGAGGACGTGCTGAGCATACATTCATGCAACTGCTGGCCACAGCACAATGATTAAACATAAAGGTTTACTTCTTCCAGTATTGATACCACCTTTCCTATATGGGTTTCTGCTTCTACACTAAAGTGTCTTTTCTCACAAGCTACAATAAAATAAAATAAGACAAAGGTTTACCTTATAAGTAAAGAAAATGTTTGCCTCTGTCTCTGTGTCAGCTTCTTTATTGCTATGAATCAAACATTTTTAAAAGCAAAGCAAACAATGAACATATTTCACAAAAAGTTCTTTTACACCTACCCAGAGGGCTAGATGGCTAGAATAAATTTGTCAGCTTGATATTGTAAAGTGCATTCCAGGAAGCGGCTGGGCCCTTAATCCCATAGTTTAAATGTACCTAACTGCAGAGTGGAGAAGAAACTTGAATGATATGCTTTAAAGATTGAAGTTTTTGAATGGTTACAAGCTAAAAGGCAATGAAGAGAAAAAGAATTGTTAAACCCTCCCTCTTCTGTTTATACCATTCCTCATGCCTGTCTGTGGCTCTGATGCATGACAAATCCCATACTTGTCACAACAAGCTTTCTGCAAATGTCTATATTAAATGACTTTGTACTATAGTAAGAAATTGAAAGGTATTTCTGATTTGAGTTAATCCTACACACCCATACAATCCTACACATGCACATTTTCTAGAATGAATTGAAATATTAGCAAAACATAACAAAACATTTCTGTTAAACTTTTTATTTGCCAGACAGAAGGTTGGCTTTTTTATGCAAGACAGATTTTTATAGAAGATATCTATTTGCTTGAAAATAATTAAACATTTTTATACTCTCTCTCCCTAAAAGCAAAACAAAACAAAAAAAAATCCTTTGTAAAACTACATGGTGTATGTGTATTTCTACTGGATCACATCTAATTTATAAATAGCAAATACTTTTTTAGTCCGTAAAAAGGGGGTGGGAGAGGTGAAATTGTCATGAGAAGCTGTGGAGGGGATGGAGGAGAAGTTCAGTACATCTGAAACACAAGACTCTTTCAGAGTCTGTTCACAAAACCTAAATCAAACTTCATAGGTTTTCAGAATTAACCCTATCAAACAGATGTTCAATAAAATCACCAGATTTGATTGCCTTTATAAATTTTTAGCCTGCATAATCAAAGATTACAGAAAGTTGGAGATTTCCATGATCCCTTTCTGAGATTTGAACTCATCTCTGATTATTTTCCATTCCTTGCATTTGAATATTTTGAAATTTTGTCTGAGAAAGAAGTGCTGAAATGCCATGACCAAGACTCAAGTTGTGGTATTTTTGGATAGAATGGAAACAGGAATTAACAACCTTGCAAAATAGCCTTACTCTCTTGAGACATCTAGCTTAATTTTGTATTTAACAAGTAGCTGTCTCCTTTTCAGCCTAAGACTGTTTCCTACTGCAAGCTAAAGCAATGAAGTTTGGCATAATAACAATGCAAACATATATCTGCCAGTGAGACGTGGCTGAGATGAGAACTATGATGCCAAAGCAGATGCCTACTGAGAAACACTCTGTATTGCACAAGGATGACCTAGTTTCACAGGGCTCTTAATGAACCTCCACAAGAGGATGAGCTCTGAGAAAATTTTGCATCCTCCAAGTTGGGAGACATTTGAGACTTATTCCTCTAGAGCAGTGCTTACTTGACCCAGTTGCTTATTTTAATCCCTGAGTCATCCTTGTACCACACAGTGGTACAGCTGTTGGCAGCCTCCAAGGACAGTGTGAGAGCAGAATGTATTTCAAGGGCACAAGCTTAAAAGTTTCCCTAAGCTCATTTCTTCCCAAGATGTGCTGAACGTGACAGCTAAGGTTGTAGTTTTCTTTTCTTCCTCTGGTCCCCAGTTTTATTGGTCAGCTTAGTCCTTGCAGCACTAGATGGAATATTTCCACTGTTACATAGCCAGAGCAGAGGAGAGGTGTAGAAGCAAGCAGAGCTGTTTGTCACAGCCCTGCCCAGTTTGACATGGCCTGGCCTAATGCGTTTTGACATATCCAGACACATAGAAATGTATATATCATTATTTTGCTCTGGAACCTCAAAACCTTTGTAGCTACATGGACATTAGTAAGTTAACAGTAGTGCTATGGCCCATTCTCTGGCTCTGAGGCCAATAGGAACAGCCTCATCACAGGCTGGCTACATCCAAGCTGTTTATTTCAAATGGTTCCTGGCTGTGSTAGCTCCTGATTGTGCCTTGTTATTTTCCAGGAACTGTTCTAGCAGTTTAACAGTACAGATGACCAAGGTCAGCTTGTGCCTGTTCTGGCCTGTGCCTGTTTGATCTAGCCAGTATGTCCCTTCTTAGGAGTTGAAAGTACATTTGATGGTAAGCAAAATGTCATCAACCCTATATGATTGTATCTTCTCACTGGATGCAGTTGAGAGATTTGCAGAACTTTGGGGCCACCAAACTGAATGTATTTTGAGTTTATGCTAAGCCTTTCTTTTTCTTTTCTTTTCTTTTCTTTTCTTTTCTTTTCTTTTCTTTTCTTTTCTTTTCTTTTCTTTTCTTTATAAATCTGAGTAGATCAGAAGCAAAAAAAAATACGTCCTCCTCTCCCCCTCAAGAATAATTTTTAGTTCCTCTGAAAATAAATGCTTTTACTTCTGGGCACACTTAGTGAAAGCCAAAGATGCAAGCTGCAAGAAAATTGAAGCAGTGCTCACAGAATAGGTGTGCCTTCCCTTCCTCATTTAGCCACAACTAAGGATGTCTGGCTTCATCCATCTTTGCTCTGTGATTGAGAACACGGATACATTTGAACTAAGGCCTGTCACATCTCAGCAGAGTACCCTAATTCGGGCCTACTGAAGCTATTCCATTTGTATACAACACTACAGTGTTTTGTTTAGGTCGGAATGACTATGAGTGACTATGCCCTGTTGTTAGGACGTGCTCTGTGGTTAGAAAGACTCAGTCTGGGGGCCACTTTTCAGTGAAAATCTGAAATTCTAAATGGGTAGCTTTTACAACTGTAAACCCTTTAAAAAATGGACTCTAAGTAATCCTTTAATTCCAAAAAAAGTTTGTATTTGCATGAAATTACTTTTCTGGATGGAATACATTTCTTCTTATCTCTATTTCTTCTGAGGATAGACTTTGTGTTAAAAAGGACCTGCTTCCCAACCTACAGACCATCTCTCTTCACCTTCATGATCTCATAACATTCCTGAGGCCACTGGAGAACTTACTCATGTAAGAACCACTTCAGGCATTGCTGTAGTTGGCAAGCAAGAGCAGGAGCTTCACTAGGCCCAGGTTACAACAGCCCAGGTCCCAGGTTATGAATGTGGCAGAAGGAGATAAGCATTAGTGTGCAATTTGTCAAGTGGCGTTTGCTCATTCCTGGTACCAGGATTCCTCCCAACTACTCTGCATCTCTGAATTGAACATATATATGGTGGTCTATATGGCTGTACAGCAGCTACAAGCAAAAGTAGCCAAGAGCATGAGACAACAGCTCTTTGCAGATCACTGCTGGTGAATGGACCACAGTTTGAGAACCACGGAACAAACCAATATTTAACAAGGGCTCTGAAGAGGTAATTGCTATGTAAGTGCTAAGTACTATTATTATTTTGCTAGCTAGTAAAAAACAAAAGATAATGATATGATACACAATACATCATACTATACCGGAAGACATATTTGTCCTTGGTTTTGGTTACAGTTTTGTGGAATCAGAAAAGGATAGGAGTCGTATTTTTCATTGTCTATAAAACAAGAACTGTAGAAAGAGGGTTCAAGTCTAAAATGCAGCTGATAAAGAAACATACAGGAAAATGTCAGAAGAAGCTGTGTCTGTGAGTGGTACCTGGCCAAGATTCGGATCCTGCTGAGCTTGGCTTTTCCTCCAGCAGCACAGGTCCTGGGGCATTCTCCACCCTCTCACATGCAATAGCAYCACAGAGAAAAATAACACTCGCTGGGCCATGGAATCTCTCTCCTTATGCAGCTGTTCCTCGGTCTGAAGACAGCGCTCTTGGCTTTTCCTGGTATATACTGGTGAAGACATCTTTTCCAATTAAATTAATAATTTCTGGATGTCTATTTGTTGTATAATGTCTGTTCCCAGAAGATTCCTGTGCTTCTCAGGCATCATACCTCAACCCTCCCCTGAACTAGGTGAAACAAAGATGCTCTACAATCCTCATTTTGAAGAAATGGAATTGTAACACAAAAAAAAGAAGCCCAGATTTTCAAACTGGGTTGCACAACTCATCCCTTGCTGAATTTCAGTGGGAGTCAGTTGCTTAAATATCTTTGAAACTTGAATGGCTGGTTAGGGATCACACAGAAAGCTAGTGGGACCCCTTGGAAGAGTATCTAAATCCAAATTGAACAATCTAAGCAGTGGGGAGTGTTCACCGGTCCCAGCTTCTCATTTTTGATCCTTCAACATTTGTATTATAAGCTTTTATCTGCAAGCACTAAGGTCAAGGAATTCACTGGTTTTGAAGGTTGACAGCTGTGATTTGTCTGTAATCACATATCTGCATACCCCTATGCTATAAAGAAAAAATAAAAAATGGCATGACCTGTGACAAAACAGTTAGTGTTGGCTTTGCAATGAACATATAGGGCAATATCAGAAATTCTGGTTAAATGCTGTTTGCATAATGCACCCCTCCCTTAAGCACCAACCTCTAATAATATATCACAAGATAGCAAGTCAGCATACAGATGTCTGATATTCAGTTATTTGTGGGTTGTGTACGGCATTGCTGAAAGTGGGTCCAATCCCACACAGGCAATACTAATCCTTGCAAATATAGTCAGAATCTATTTGCAGATAAGGGCAGAAGCAGTCAGCACCAGTTCGGGTTTTTATGGTCATTTAAATACCCAATGAAGAATCTGTAATCCCAGCCCTGCAATTACACTCACATGAATGGAATTCTGTAATGATCCCTCATTCTTAAAGGACACTTTACAGGAGTTCATCCTGAGTGGCTTTAAAGAGGGAGACATGTATTTTCACCTTTTTTAAAAGCAGGGAAACAGATGCACATGGAGATGAAATAAGACAAAATGAAAATCCAACTGTACAGCTAGGAATAACTCACAGACCACCCATCTGATGTGTCCTTCTGCATGGTGCTCTGAAAATCCACACAGGAATGGAGGGTGAGGTCACAGCTTCTGCCTTCAAATCTGCCATAAAATTCACTGTGTTTGTATATATTTCATTCTGCCCATCTCAAAGATCTTGAATGGACTCACTTACATCTTTGGGAATTGCTTTTTGATGGGTAGTTGTGAAAATGTTTTACTTGATTTTTTTTCAAAACCTGCCTGTAGAGGAGAACATTTGCAGTTAAAGGGAAGTACAAGCGAAGAGACCTGAGTTTTGCCTTCCCTTATCTTTAGGCCCTGATTTCACCATGATGCAAATAAGCTCATTCATGAGAAATCACAAGTACTTCTTGTTTTTCAAGTGTTAAGCTAAAAGAGAACATAAATGATTAGAGGAGTGACCATGGGGATTGTTATTCTTATATCTCTGCTTGTAAGTGTTGACATATTTCTGAAGTGACTCAGAAAGTCAAGGGTACAAGATCTACTAGAATTTGGAAGCTGTGCTCATTAATGCTTTTCTGCCACTTGCATATAAAAAGCTACCCTAGACTGAGTACAAGGCAGAAGAGCATGAATCATTTGCTGGAATTATGTTGCTTTGGGTTAACAGAGCAGATATGATTATGGTTTGTTTTGTCAAAGAGGTACTAAATAGTGACTTCTGAAAAACCACACTCTCCTCCTCCACCCCACCCAAGTGTTATTAGGATTTCTTCCAGTCGTCATTGTAATGTCTGAGTGCTTAGTCTGGCTCTGAAAATCCATTTAGTCTTGGCTAGGAATTTCAATGGGAGTTGGGTGGCTCAGACTCCAGGGAAAATCTAAGCTCTTATTAAAGTACTTAAATTGTAACCTCTTCTAGTCCTGACCCCTTTCCCTTGCAACTGAGAGGAAGCCTCAGCTCTGTCCTGCAGTTTTGCAGCTAATACTTGAGTTGTCTTCTGACAAGATTTTCCATCCTGCCCAGCACTTCTGTGCCTTTTTTGATCTCTTTTTCTTTCTTCTTTCATGAAGCAAAGGAAATTCTGTTGTGACTAACAAACTTGCTGATGTACTCAAAAAGAAAAAGATATCTTTACTGTCTCAACATCCTTTTTATGTATTCATATTTGAATTGGCAATTCGGTATGTGAGAATGGGACCTCAAGACCTGTACACTCACAGTCTGCTGGTGAAGGTAGGCCTTTGGACATCCTTCTGGAGAGGGATGATTAATATTAGCACTATTCATTAATGATTCTGCAAACTTCTGCTTGTACAAGCAATTCTTCCTTTCATTTTCTCCTGACACTCAAATTATTCTATTTGAAAGGAATGAAAATACTCTTTCAAGTGAAAATTTCAGGATATGAACCAAATATAATAAGCTACTTTCCTGTACACAAGGCAATGTCTGGCATCAACAGGCCTCAAAGGGCTCACTGACACAAGACCCTTTAAAAGTAAAAAATTTTTTTTAAAGAAAATTTTGGAAAGAAAATAATCAGCAGAACAAATAAGGCAATCTTACTTCCTACACTGGTCCACATTCTATGATTTTACMCTTTGGTATTTTGCCATCTGTCACTTCAAGGGTCCACCACAGGAACATCATTCAATGAATAGTAAGTTTCTGATGGTCTCTCAATCATTTTATGAAGAGTGTCTGCCTTGGGATATCTGCAAACTTTGTAGAACTGAACCTGACTTCCTAAATAACATGATTATCACCTGTTGCAGGAAGTGTCTTGGGAAGATAAAGAGTAAACCTGCTGTCAGATTCACCATCTTCTCTGGTAAGCTGAAGGTAGCTTGTGTATGAGACATACAAAAGGAAGGTAGCCTATTTTGAAGCTCACATGTGCTCAGAAGGGGCAGGGTCCATTGCAAAAGGAGTAAAATTGCTGCAAGCCCCATTGGGCTTGTAGCCCACCAAACACTATAGAAGTCTCTCTGAGCTTCAATCCCAGTGGACACTGAGGAACTGTGGTGATAGCAGAGAAAAAAGTGGTAACGTTGGTAATGTAATTAAAAGCACCTCTTACCGCCGTGTGCTTCCTCCTGCTCACAGACAAGCTGCAAACAGCTCACCAAACCTCCTTATTGGCATGCTAAGCTGACCAGCACGCTCAGGCCTGCAAGATCCTGTGTGCTCTAGAGGATGTATTTAAGCACAGATCTCCCTGCACAGACTATGAGTCTGGCCAAGGTGATGCTGACCTATCCCAACTGTATTCATTTCCCTCTTTGTACTATGAAGTTTCCATTTACAGATCAAAAGGAGCATCAAGAGAGGTGAAAATATATTGAGAGAAGCTCCTGGAAGGGCACAGAGGCTCAGGAGGAAAACATATTGCTCAGGTATTAGCCAGACCTGGTGAGGCCTGGCAGTTGGCATCTATTCTCATAGACCCCTGAGCTCCAGCAATGATTCTTCCAGAATTTCTTACTTCTCTATGCTAAAGTAAATCCCAACTCCCAGCAAAAATGAGTGAAAAGGCAGTGGTTGAGATTCTCCCATAGAGGGATAGAGAAGGATACAAGGTTTGGTATTCAGCTTTAGCCTGAAGAAGGGTTTTATCCATATCTGACACTCTTCAAAAGGTCTAACCCCTTCGTGCCTGCATAGCTAGGATGGAAATCTCATCAGCTTCTGCTTTCTTGTGAGACTCTCGGGGCTTCCTGCTTCTTGCAGGCCTGCAAATAGCACAATATTTCCTCACAAAACTACACCCTTGCATGTACTGAATACCTCCAATCTTCAATAGCTACCATTGGTTTGRGGCAGGGATGCGGGATGGAAAACCTACAGTTTTCAGCCTGAATTATCTCATCGCCATATCCAGATTTCCCACAGGCTTCACGTGCCATTTTTTAAACACAACTTGCCTACATCAAAGTCTAGTTCATCTAGATTATTGTTGTTTTACGTTTGTTTTTTTTCATGCTGGTTTAGATTCTCCCCTTCTCTTAACCATACAAACGCACTTTTTTTCCTCCATGTTTTGGCTGATGAGAGGTGTGGAAATTTTGCACACTCAGCCACTTCTGAGCATCCCTTCAGGACAGACTGTTGCTGCCACTGGAGTTTAGCTATCAGTGACAAGTACTATAATGATACCCATGGGAGAAGAAACACTTAATTTGACATAAAACTTTGCTCCAGGAAGTTGCTTGACATTCTGGCCGTTATTAAATGCCTATGTTTGTGCCCTGGTAGATTAAGGCCATGCAGAATTCTGTATTTTATTTGGAGCTAGATTTAGGAGGGATATCTGGCTCAAAGGCTGATCCGTACTTGTTTTCCAAAGCTCATTCATTTGGAAGATATTATTCAAAAAATTACTAGTCTGAGAGAAAGAGAGCCTGAGAACAATTAAATACTTTAAATAAAAGAAGAGAAACAATGTGAGAAACTACCACTAGCCTAAATTTTACTATCCATTACATTCCATGTTGGATGATTTAATTAATGAACTTGTCCGCAGCCAGCTGCATACAGAAAACATCATGTGTTTCATTATTTATTTGCTCATTGGTGTGGTTTATTTGTTTGGATTTTTTTTCTTTTTCTCTATCTCCAGCCCACTGAAGGGAAAACATGATGTTCAAAAGGCTGTTTATATTCAAAGAAACAACAAAGTAACAGACTCAAACCACAGTCCTGTGCTGGTCTATAGCTAGCAGTTAATAATAGATAAACAAGGTCTAATAAAATAAAAGCCGGCATGGCCGCTTGCCCAACATGCAGAGCAAGTCAGATGTGGAGGTTTGGAAAAGCTGAGTTGTTTATTCCCCTGAATACACCTCTGGAGCTAATAAAGTCACTAAGGAAGAGAAATCACAGGCCATGTTTTGTAAAGAAAGTAGTCTCACAGGATTCCTGAATCAGCCAGCCAAAAGCAGAACTGATTACCAAGCATATGAAAGAGCAACTATTTTTCCATTAAAGGATTTTATATTTACTCTTGATAATATTAGGTTAAAAAATATTTTAAGATACAGCTAACTGGTATCTGAATTACAAATAAGCAACCTGTTAAAATAAATTAAAGGGGAAAATATGAAGGGTGAAATCTCTAGACCATATCCATCAAATCTCTAAAATCTTGTCTTTTACAGGCAGCATAATATTTTGAGAATACAAGTCTGTGGGTTGGCCTACATTAAGTCTGAATACTGATTTAACTAAATCAGTCTTGCRTTTGTCTGTATGAGGAAAGTGATTCAAATAAATATTGTGTAATAACCTACTCTGGAATCATTTCCTTTAGACATGCTATTCTGAAATAAAAGTCTCTTTATTCCACAATCATTAGCGTGCTGTTGAAGCAGAGGGTTCAGCTCACATTCCTCAGGCCAGCAAGCTCTTGAAAACCTCACGCCTTAGTATACAAGAGATGTGAATGAGGAGAAGTGGTTTATTAGTGATGACCAACAAATAGATTACAAACATCAGTCTTTGTTTGCCTGTTAGCAGTTAATTACCTATAAAAGCATCAAAATCATAAAAAATATGATATTTTGAATAGCTGTGACCGTGTGGAATTGTTCTTGAAGTCTCTAATACTGAGCCTAAACTGTTTCATTTCTAACTTACAAAAAATCACATCTAGGCAGTCTGAGTTAAGCATGTGCATCCATAGCACAGAACAGCTTAAACCACTTTTTACCTAAAATATAGGTAAACCAGTTATAAAGCTGTGCATTAACAAGGTGGCTGTGTCAGGAAATATATGGTCTGTTCCTCTCTCTGCTACCAACTGGCTCTTGCTTCTTGCACTGACTTGCTCTTTTAACTTGTTTTCCTGTTTAAATAAAAACATACTTCATGAAATGATTTAAATTTGGAAAAATTTGGAATAGGAAAGGTATTGCTTTAGGACAAGGTAGTCCATAAGTCCATATTAGAAAATCTTCTCTTGGCTATAGCCTAGCCAAAAGTCCTGAGAAAACTATCATTTTTTATTGTTTTGCAAGGGTTTGGGGAGAGAGCAAAGTCTCTCTYAGCCCTGCTTATCTTTACAGTTCTGAGGTCTCAGTGCTACCTTGAAACAGAACAAAAGTGGCTGTGAGCCCAGGGATAAACGAAGCCAGTCACAGACCATGAACAGTAGGTCAAGCGATGTCAAAAAGACTTGTGATAGTAAAAAATGCAGGAGAGGAGGAAGAACATTTACCCTCATTTAAAATACTTTACAGTCTAACTATCCCAGTGTAGACATTTGTCTTTCCATTGTGAACCACTGGGATCCACATTCACATCACCTCTGCCCACAGTTTCCTGTTATTAATGTGTTTGTAGGGATGCTTTATGAATGATACCAACCATCACAGATATTAGAGAGAGGAAATAAGAAATAGGACATGCCCTGTCCTTGCCCATTAGATTATTTTTCCACTGTCACTTTATGGAAGTCCTGCCTTTTGTTTAATTCACTTTATTTTTCATGTATAGATGCCAAGGAATAGATTTCCTCAGACAGCTTTAAAACCTACTGAATTCATTGCACAATACTGCAGTATAAGGCAGAGCCTGTATTTAAAACTGGGAGCCCCAGGCTCTGAATCAGGGAGAAACATCATGCATTTAGGAGCTTGAAAAAAAGGTGCATTCAGTCAGCCCTGGTACTCCAAGACCTCACTCGTCTTCGAAGTCATAAAAAATAACAGTCAAAAAAACCCACTACCATTTTTGCAGTGACACTAGAACCATCCAGGGAAATGCACTGATGGAATATAATTGTAGTAAAAGTTCAATGAGAAGATCGAACYGTGATTGATGAATCCAGGGAGGAAAAAGAAGGAGGCATATCTTAAGGTCTGTTCAGTGTATCATACTAAGAGTCAACATTCACAGACCAGTGTAATTAATCTGAGCAGCAATCACTTATGGAAATGAAAGGGAAGTAAACTGGCTTTGGATAAATAATACTCATTTTTATGCTTTAGATAAACAATACTCATTTTGATTCTATTGAAATCAGTAGCAAAAATCTCATTGTCTGCCATGGGCTTGTGTCATCCAAAGCACTCTTCTAAGTTTGCCAATGTGCAAACCACTTGGTCATGCAAAGGTTGCTGAATTAGCAGCCTGTCTTTTAGCTTTTCAGAACTGACAGTCTTGMTGAAGGTAGGAGGCAGGTAAGATGAGAGAATACTACAAGTAATTTGAGGGAGAAAGGAGACAGAGTAGGTAAAGGCAAAWAAGGAGAAGAGAAGGCAAAAGGAAAGATAAGCATTTAGTCAAGATTTATGACAATACCTGAAGTGGATAAGCAGCTTATGTTGATGGAAAAAGTGACAGACAATGAGCCATCTTCACTGTTAACAGAAACATCAAATGRGTGTTCAAGTGAGCCTTTACTGAGAATGTTACAAGTGTTACCTACACTGTCTGGTAGTCAYATCCAAAGCTATATTAAGTTTTCTTTTTCCTGTTGACTCATTTCTCAACTAACCCCAGCAGGAGCAAGCACTGCCACACAAGCGGTCACCAAGACTCTTGTCTTGAAGGTGAGGAAGGTGGCGGAAGTTGTTTGAAGATATACACGAAGCTGTGGCAGTGTCCTTCCTTGSCTTTACAAGTGGACTGGGTTTATGTCACCTAAAGCATGAAAATGTAATCAGACCTTTTCTCAGTTCTTTGTTTCTGTAACGGCTCATGAAAACTAACCTCTGCATGTGGATCCTCTGTGAAGGCCAGCAGCAGGGAGAGAGGAGAAAAACGGATACACTTGAATAATTCACAATACTCTTTGGGAGCAGAGAACTGGCTATGGATGCCATACTTCCCAAACCAAAGAGAAGTTCTGCTGTTACCCCATTGCCTCTCAACCAGAGATAAGTTATCTGAAAGTGTTGGTTCTATTTTGTGTAAAGCCACTGTGCTGGCAGATATTCTTAATTTTGGATGGATTTTCTACGAAAAATATCACTAATCTGCACAAGTTCCCAACACACAAAGGCCATACATTAAGATACTCTCTGAAAAGTTAAAACTGGATAAAGGAGAACAAAAATGACACACACTCATTTGTCCTAAATGTATCTAATTTGAGGGTGGGAGGTGGAGGGGAAGTGAAATATGACTTTTTTCTGCGCAGGAAGGGCCAATTACCAATTCAAGTGGCAAGTAAAAAGACCCTAATTACAGCAACTATTGGGATGAACTGAGAACTGCTGTCCTCCATGAATTTTCCCTATTATTGCTATGCTGGTTCAGCTCCTCTGATAGGAGCTCTGGAACAGACACAATGTCAAGTTACGCTATACACAACGTTATCTCAGTATGCTCAGAAGAGAAGAAACTGCAAAGATGTTAAAGCCCCAGCCCCAGCTGGTGCTGTATCTGTGTTAGCACTGTAATGGTAATACTATGATAGGAATGAAAAAGAATTATGGTCAGAAAAAGCCTTAGTTTACATAAATCCTTGGAAAGTTCTGCAATGATATCATTTAGAAGTCATTCTGGAGATAAAGCCTGTAATGTCAATTCTGGAACTGGATCCATATACCCATAGGCAATTGGCTGCAGAACCTGGAGACAGAGGTAGAACTAAACCAGGTAAGTCTGTTGAGGAAAAATATATTCTCAGCAGCTGCCAAAAGTTAAACTCTAACAGCCTGTAAGATTAAAGAGAGAGAGAGAGAGAGAGAGAGAGAGAGAGAGAGAGAGAGAGAGAGAGAGAGAGAGAGATTAGAAAAAGTCAATCACAGAGTAATAGGAAAAGGGGCAGAAAGGAACGCTGAGTTGATGTTTTCTCCATCCCCTTGTAAGCATTATTCATGTCTGTGTGCACAGCATTTCCAGTCTACTCTTTAAAACTCCAAACACTAGCACATGCAACCTTCTTTARCACTTCACTGTCACTATTACTGGGAAGGTTTTCATCTGCCCTGAATTTTTCCTGCTGCAGTTCAAGCCCATCATTTCTGGTCCTTACTTCAGTGGAAGACAAAAACAATACTTTCCTTTGCAGCA
Source organism: Rhea americana (assembly GCF_003343005.1). Classification (NCBI taxonomy): domain Eukaryota; kingdom Metazoa; phylum Chordata; class Aves; order Rheiformes; family Rheidae; genus Rhea; species Rhea americana. The sequence continues at coordinate 4,954,705 of NW_028186568.1, forward strand.
ACTTCTTTTTTTTTTTTTTTTTTTTTTTTTAATGTGTATGAAGAGCATTATGATGTCTCCTTTCAGTTTTCTCTAGTCTCGTAGAGACTAAACATACGCAGCTCTTTCAACCTTGCAGACAATTTACAATCTAGTCACTTTCATAAAAGCCAACTAGAAGTAATTTCGGGTGCTGCACTCAGATGGTCTGTCATTGTTTTTCTGATGGTTTTACAAGTATATTTTCCTCCATTCAAAAATAATAAAATAATAACAAAACCTCTCTCCTTGTAGTTTGAAGGACCCACACAAACAAAAAGAAGTGACTAACTGATTATTCACAAAAAAAAAAAGTTCAGCTGACTCACTAAGTGCTGTTGAGATGTTGAAATCGGGGGGAAACTCTATTAAAAAATAACCCTTTTACATCATATAATTATTTTAAGTGGGAAGTCAAATATTGACTTCCCTGGTCTGTCATGCACAAGTCTGGAAGGCTGTAGCCTTGCCGCCCCCCAGCCTCTGTGTGTTGCAACGGGCAGCCTGGTCACTGCTGTGCACACTGGATGGATGGGTCCCTCAGTGCTCCTTTGACAATTCAAGCTAGAAATGCCCAGGGCAACAGCATGAAATTTTGAATTTAGCATTAGAGTAGAGTCTCTGGGAGATGGGAAAGCCATGATGCTGCAGTGATATTTAAACTTTCTGGGTCTCATATGCTACCCTGGCACCATATGAATTATTCAAATCCCCATTTCAGGCCATGACACATCTGATTTCCAAAACCTGCTGTCTTTTTCAAGGTCCATATTAACCAGCACAGCAGGCCAAGCATGTGTGTGTTTTTTTACACCATTTGGTGATTCTATTTTAAGGATCCTCACTCTCTAGTTTTTACAGGATGTTCTTGCTGTGAATTTTCTATTTCCCTTTTATAAACAGCATTTCATATTTCTCTCCTTACCATTTACCAGTATTTATGTGCCATATCACAAGGTGTCAAACAATTATACAAATCTCCAAAACTCTCAAAACAAATCATAAAGTCTCTATGGCACTTTAAACTAGATTTTAACAGGTAGTGAAATATTAGTAGTGACATGACTGTCTACCACTGTGTAAACAGCAGTGAAAATTCCAACTTCATTGATAGCTGCAGAGACACTGGCCAAAAAGCTTTCAAGTCCYTCAGCTCTTGGTCCCAGTAATGCAGTTGTCAGTCTGTTAAAGCAGCAGTTTGCTGAATAACAGCTTCTGGCAAATGCCAGTGTGCTTGCTGCAGTTCACTAGGTGTATTTACCACTGCTCAAAAATGTTTGCCTTTATCAACAACTGTTTTGCTACTTGCCTGTAATTTCTCYGTTTGAACACTGATGCAAATGCATCTTAGTGCACATAATGTCATCTCCTRTGACAGGTCAGAGCCCTATATCACATAGAAGAGGGCTTCGTYGGGACAAAGCCTTCTCCACTGCCCTCAGCCCTGGCTGGAAGCACCTTGCAATGACATGGTCAAGAGAAATACCTCTTTTAATCCCCTCAGCCACTACCCTATCTTGGCTTCCTCAGACTCATGCAGGTAGTCAGTCTTTGCTGTTCTTTGATTTCCTTTGATCAGACCCCTCAAGACCATGACAGAGATGGTCACGTCCTTACTTGATACCTTAGATAAAACAGTTTTTGATCTTCTGCATTAGTTAAGGGTTTTGTGACCCTGATACCTCAGTCAGGGCTGTATTTGAACACATCCTGAGTTCAGCCTAAAGCCCGAACATAAGCCAGTATCTGCTTGATATGTACACACAAATATTTACTTGAATTTAGTTGAAATGAAGTAACTGGCCATTTAGATAGACTTAATTCAAAATCAAGATAGCATAATTCATGATATTTTGGATTTGTTTCTGATGCAGGCAGGGCTTGATTTAGGCTGAATTGAAATGAAGTTTGAACTGAAGTAGGATAGGAGATTTGCAGACAATAAGACCAGAAAGCACCACTAAGCTATTTAATCTGCCTGAGCTAATATCTTTGCAATGGCAAAATCAAATTTTGTGGAAAAGGCATCCGGTACTCATTTGAACACTACAAAACAGAAAATTTTCTACATCCTTGGGTTGAAGCAAGGCTGCTCACCCTCACTGTTGAAATATATTTCTCTGTGTCAGGGCCTGAGGATGCTCCCAGCCCTGGCCCTGATCCCATCTCAGCCCAGCCTGAGGCCGTCAGTCACTGCCCCATAATGCTGCAGTGGTGCTGGCTTCAGCCCCACCGTGGCCCTGCCCCTGCCTGGCCACGGGTCCCCCAGCCCCCATTCCAGCYCTGGCAACCCCTGGTCAACGGCACCCAGATGTATTCAAGAGCAATTTCACGTCTGCTGTTTTCTACCCAGGAAGATGCTCCATGCTAAGTTAATTGCTTCTCTATCTTCCATCATCGAAGCATACTGAACAGTTTACCTCTCTCCTTGCGAGGWGACTTTATGAGCATTTGGCTTAATGCTCCCACCCCCTCTTCACTTCTAAAAACTTCCTTTAAAAAACGTGAACACTGGCTCTACRTTATCTCTGGATGACGTTATCTCTCTGTTATTCTGCACAGGTAAGAAGCCAAAGATCACACTGGTCCTTCTGGAAATGGCTGCACCCAGGGGCTCATGTAGACTTGCTAGACCACAGTGTATTAAAAGTCCACCCTGTTTCTTGCAAGGGCTTAGCTAATGTGGCTTAAAACCATGTTGTTACTTAAAAAGATGTGTTTTGCTGTGGATAGAAAGTCCAAAGTTCAGTATTCAAGTGCCTTTTATTCATCAGAATAAAAATGGTAAACTTTGATGGTGACAGCCTGAGGCTCACGGACCTGGCAAACATGAACAGCTTTTCCTTTTTACAAAAATGAGCTGAGATTGCTCACCAAGTTTTCCATTGTTTATCAACCCTTGTAAATATCTGTGGGTGTCTCTATTCATAAAATATTTTGTATTTGGGAAGGAGTCTTTCCAAAAAAAAGAGGGGAGAAAATAAGGGGAAATATATGGAACGCCAACAGTAGCAGCAGCCAATGCAGCGAATGCCAAGAAGACTTTAGCATGGTTTGTGGGAGGTCCATTGCTTACCCCTATCCAGTTCGCACTAGCTTTTCTGTCTCAAGGACAACCTTACCAATTGATACAAAGAATTTACCTTGCAGCTCTATATGCAAGCAGAGTTGATTGATGTTTACTTTCTAGAACAGGTTAAAGCAGTCAAGAAACAGAAAGGCAATCCTGACTGTAGTAGATGCTCTTTAAAGAAAACACGGGCGGACGGCCAAAGTGTCATTTCTCTCTTGTTCAAGACCTTCGCATCATATGCAGGAGAGCTGATATTTCAAGGACRTGTCCTTCTTGTTTGGTACAGGGATTCCTGAGTATGCCGTTCATACTTTTCCAATTTCAGAGGGAGATTTGAAAACATGGAAATGCCCTTGCTGGGAAAGTGTGCAAAATATGCTCATTTCTAGTGGCTTTCTAATACAAAGGCATTATGCTGTAGGAGGAAAGAGAAAAAAAAGCGTTGCTCAGTTTTGATATACCATCTCAGCCACAGAACACAGCAAAACTGAAAAATGTTTTTGAGAAACATCATCTTGATGTATCATTTAAGATGTTTCATTTGTGCTCATYCCTTATGTCCAGACTTTGTCTCCCACAGAGCGTAGTGGCACACCCTAGACAGGAGCCATCTCCTATGCTGTATCCTTTATGTTGGCCACAAAGAAGACAAAGGTATCTGAACCAATACACCCATACAGCAACAACTCCAAATCAGATTTTGCTGGAATTGGACTTTTTTTTTTTTTTTTTTTTTTTTTTGTAGAAAATTCCATATTCCCTGAGAAGCAGATTCTTTTGCTTCATTGGCTCCAGATTCCAATTTTCTGTCACAAACAATTAAAATAGAACATTTTCAACTAGCCCTCTCACTTTGCAAACCCCCTAACGTTTATGCTTATTTTTTTTTCTGGCAAGTACAACTAAACTTTGGAAACATTTTTCCTCCTTCATTTTTCTATCTGAAAATTTATGAGTTCATTGCATTTCCTGGTAAACTGAATCTTCTTCACTTTGTAAACCTGCAAGAAACAACAGTGTTTATTTTTTTCCTCTCTCTCTTTTTCTTTCTTTTTTGTTTTTTAAACTTTGAACAATATTTTCCTGGCTTCCTACCTATGGCATTAGTGGGGGCCTCATAAGAGACTGTGAAGCTAAATYAGCTCTGATAGTCATTCCAGATCTTAGGTACTTATATTATTATTACTAAAATTTGTTTTAATTCATTTTAATAATAATGAATCTCACTTATGGAAAGCAAAACTGCTAGAACAAAACAACAAACCAGRATCTCCCTTCAAGAGTCAGGAACATAAACCAAGATTACTTTCTCCTTCTTATTCTTTTATTGCTCAGCAAATCCTCCCAGATATGCTGTCCGGCACTGGTCTACACTGCAAGTGTAGCATCCTGTTGCTGCCATCTTACCAGTAGTTCTTCTGGCTGAGGCTTATACTATAGATTAAAAGATTTTGCATTCCTCCTTCTCATATTGTTCAAGCTTGATTCAGCATATTTTTATTAGGTGAAAAGGCTGTTTTCAGATTGTCTTTACTGAATAAAAAGAGACAGTCATGCGAAAAAAGCTTGTGTTCAAAGGGTATTACAAGGGTCAATCCCTGTGCACTCAGATTTATTTACTAGCACACATCCTAACCACTGGACTATACAATGTACCTGTGGGCATACATGCATTATGATGCAGCTTTTCATAGGTACATGAAAACACACAAGTTGCTTCTTGAAAATCTGAGCTTACCTACTGCACAGACAGCAGAGTAGAGGAGAACTTGGTAAAAAATTAAAAAATTAAAACCTGCTTACTTTTATATTCTAAAGCACTAGTCTGAGACTGAGAAGAACTGAATTCTCTTCCTGGGGTTCCCACAAATGTCCTGTTGAGCAGGAGTTGTAACAATGCCAGCATTTGAGGCTGTCAGAGTAGCAGGATGCACAACCTCAACCATGCAATTTCCTTGTTTTCACAATCTGTACATGATGCTACTGCTAAGCATTTTTGCTTGGTTTTTGCTGGGGGAGGTGGGAAGGAAGGAGGGATACTGGGAGGATGAGTTTCTGACAACAGGTGTGGAAACTCAAGTTCAAGAAGTAAATGTTAGGAACACCAAGACCCGCTGCAGACCAGAATAAGAATAAAACCCATGCATGTTAGTCATCTTGCCCCTTTCCTATTTACAAAACAAACCTAACTCTCTCCTCTAGCTAGACACTCTGTCTCCCTGGGAATATAAATTATTGTGTTGGTTTATGTTGGCTTAGCATATTTTGGTTGCTCATGATGAAAGGAGTGCTTTTAAAGAAGCCTAGGTAATATTGCTCCTGCTCATTCTGTTCTGCTCCAAGATCTTTCCCAAGCTGGTAATATTTGTAACAGAGCAGTTTCATTCTGAGCTTTTCACTCCTTCCCCTGAGATAGCTGTCAATGCAAACAGTCAAACTCATGTAGTAAGAAACTGCATTGCTGTTCTCCAAGAGATCCTAAGTTACCAGCATGTGGTTCTCATTTGGAAGGACTGAGAAGGAGCAGTGTTCTCATAATAGCTCCAAATAAAAACCGTCTACTTGAAACTAAAGAGTACAGTGAGAGGTGATGTCCTCAGGAATACTTTTTTTTTTCTTTTTTTCTTTTTTTTTTTTTTTTTAAGCCAGAGTGGTACAAAAAGATGCATTCATTTGCCAGCCTCATCATCTTGCCAGAATATATAGAGAAGACTCCTTTCTCTATGACCTCAATGAATTCAAGAAACCCTACTAAAAATGGGAGCATTTGCATCAGTGCATCWTGGGGATCAGGCTGAATCTATATCCTGATTGAAAGTGAAGAGTATTCAAAGGCAGAGAAATTTTTAAAGCAATTTTTACATTTAATATTTTCTCAGCTGCTGCCACACACTGCCACATTAAAACTGTGCTGATCTAATTTTCTTACCTAAACCCATGAAGCCACTTACAGCCTTTGCTATAGTCTAAACATCATTGTAAAATCATATTTTGTTTTACCATTCTACTATAAAGATTGATTATTTCTATTTAGCTTACTACATATACTTGAAGCATCAGTCGTTATTCTGAAAACCTCCTCAGTAGTGTTTAAGTTAAACATAAATTCTATTGCATATAATTGTGCTACAGAATACCAYACATGCAAGTTTGATGTAGCTAACCCCTTTCTAGGGCAAAGAATATACAGGTCTTATTGGCCGGCTTTGGCATCTGAAAGATTCAGGTTGCAGACTTAACTTGGTTTCCTCCTCCTAAATTATGAGTCTCAAAAAGCAGGAATTATCTGAGAGTGAACAGGCAAGGAAGTCTATAWTATAGACAGCTTGCCCTTAATAGGAAAGGGCTATGGCTGTGATGTCTCTTAGGAAAGTTTGGCTAAATAGGAAGAGTGGACCAGGATGGAAAATGTGAGAATTAGGTCTAGGACATGCTAGGTCTAGGTCTTAACCTTCAAACCTTGGAAGGTATAAAGGGATGGTCTTGCTGAATGTGGTATCACAATTTATTGATAGCAAGAGAAAGGATCATGGAGATACTTGTGGAGTAAGAGGAAATATTTATCAAACATATGATGGCAAATATTTTGGCTTTCTATGAAAAAAGCCTCTTGTGATTTATGTAAAGCCTGGTCATATTATTTTTGAAAAGAGCTCATTTTGATGAGCTTCCCACTTTAAAAATTTTGGAAACTGAAAAAAAAATCTACTTTTTAAAGAAAACTTATGTTTCTGAATAAACTTTTCTTTCTGCACTGAAAAATAAGTTTAGTTTCAGGAAAATCTAATGTAAAGAAAGCAGATCTGCCTTGAATAACCTAATAAACTTTCTTTTTTCTTTTATCTCTTTCCCAAAGAAAGTTCTTCTATGTTTCCTAAGTAAGAATATGACAGTTAAAAATTTTCTATTTTTTTCCTGAATAATAACATTTTTCCACTCCCCCCCTTGCCTTGCTTCATGCTTTTATTTTTCTTTAGGTTTGTTTTATTTCTTCGGTTGATCTGAAAAGGGAAGAATTTCAGCTTTCACAGAGATCAGAGTTTAAGGTGACCACTTTGTTATTGTTGTGAGCATTATTGCTGATTAATGATTATTAACCTCCTCTGGCAGTAGTATAGATGATTTCCCAGGTTCATAGCTTAAGATGAGGAGTCACAAAAATCATATATGCACTATGACTGTAGGTAGGAAACCTACTTGTCTCATATGAGGTTCCCAAAATCAGGGATAAAACAGACTTTCTAAACACTTTTTTGAGCATGCTGAGACAGGAGGAAGATTCAAAGAAAGCCCACAYAACTCTGGATTGCCTAGTCAGCCTCCCAGACTTCAATTCATAGCCATCATACTTGTAGAGATGAGATATATGAGGAATTAAGCAGACAGTGGCTGCCAGGCACGTGATGTGAATTGGAGCAGATCTGCAGGTTCTTTGTCCGTCCTGTCTCTGGAGTAGCTAAAACATACCTCTAAGTACCCGTGCAAAAAATAAATTACTTTGAATAGGAGAAAATTCAGAATCGTACCCTTTAGGTGGATTCTGTAGAGTATTTCCTGGTCATTCAAGTCACTTTGCTGTTCAAGAATGCTATGAACAATCAATGAATAAACTAGTAAAACACGTTTCTATTATTGATTTTTCCCTCAGTACCTCAATATAATTTATGGTCACGACTTGATTAAGTTTCTGACAYTTCATGTGGCACTCTAAATGCAGTCACCCCCATAGCACAGAAGGAGACGCCCAGAAGGCACCTCCAGACCAGTAGGCAGGTATTCAGAAGAAAAGACAGAAAGAAGAAAAATTCAGTAGAATTTTGTATACTGATTATAGTAATAATAATAAAAAAATCCCTCTCTATAGGTTCCATTGGGAGGCAGAATAGAAGGGGTTAGGAGTAGCAGCAGGGATTTCTGCCAGCTCTAGAAAGAAGAGCAAGGACAATGCTGGCTCACTGCAGGATGCCTGTTTTCCTCCTACCAATTTTGAATGACTGCCAGAGAAAGAATATACTCAAGAATCTCTCTCTCTAGAGTGCCTGTGTTCATGACTGTAGTGCTAAATACATACAGAATGGCTCAGCTACACCTTCAAAATATGAAATAGAACTGGTCAAAAAGTTTGACCAAAACCTTGCTGAAAAGACAACTTTGTCCAACAGTTTTCATGAGAAAGTATCTTCAGTAATTTCAGTTTGAGATTTCTGTCAGAAAGACAAAATACTAAATTAGGTATGTCTCAAAGATGCCAAAAATAAAACTCTCAYTTTTTCCTTTTACTTTTTCTTGCCCAGTAAGATGATTGAGGCAGTTGTTTTCCTACCTTTTACTTTAGCATTTTTTCCCAATGTGCTTCCTTCTTCTTCCTTTTGTTCTAATAGTTAAAACAGCAAAAGAAGATGGAAAACAACTCAACTGCAGTCAGAAAGACTCCTTAAATCACCTCTACTCCCCCCAAAAACTTCAATTAAAATAAAATGTTCCATTTTATTATTTGTAACATTTCAAGCAGAGAAAATCTCCAGATGATCTCCAGAGGTCTTTTCCAACCTCAGCCATTCTGTGAYAAACAACTCCGTAACAAGTCAATGCTCTCACCAGAGCAAGGGGAGTCAGGTTGTCTGACTCTCTGCTTAACACTTAATGAAAGCCCTCACAAGCTGTTAGTTCCCTTGTGGGACTAGAAAAGCGACGGCAGCCTGCTCCTTCTCTCGCACTTCTGCCACCCGTGGTGCAGAGTTAGGAGAAGCATCTTCAGAGATTTATGGTGCCTCCCTCTGAACCTTTTCTATCTGAAATTGTTCTCACGGCGGTACATTGCTAGCCTACTGGAACGCCACTGGGTTTGGCTTTGTTTAACAGCTTGGCATTTCCACAAAAAAATAAGTCAGGCCTTTAATTTAGATGTTTGCTTTATGCCTTCAAGTTTTAATACTTTGGTCTGAGACATTTAAACTGTACCCATTATTTCTGCAGATCATATAATCAGATAGTACTACTAATAATACCACCTAATTGGCTTTTCTTTCTGCTAATGCATATTTCGCTAGTCTTGATGATTATTATAAAACATAATGTGTTTCAGTTGTTACACAAAAAGAGAATTAAAGAACCTTAATGCTACAGTGGACTTTTTTTCCTGTTTAAGTATAAATTACTTTTTCTGACGCAAATTTCTGCAGTAGGAGTTAAGCCTGGTCTCAATGAAACTAAACCTGCCATACCTTCAGCAGAATGCTGTTTGCAAGAGGACGACTTTTTTTTTTTTTCCTTTGAGAGCAAGCAAGGAGCAGTGTTTCCCTTGTACTCAAAGCCTGGATTCTATCCACTATGGATATGGTTTCTATGATTGTTACATGAAGCTTTAGCCTGTCCGTGGCACAAAAATGTTAGGTTCTGTGCTATACATGAATAATAGGCTCAAGTTAGACTAGATCCCTGCTCCTCAGATAAATATATTGTATTTCCATAACAACCTAACAATTCTTGGCAGATTAGTAGTTAAAAAAAAAATATTGTGCATGAATCTCTCTTTAAGTGTGTCCTGGGAGAAGGTCTGGAAATTAAGAGCAAATGCACAACAGGAAAAGATTACCATCAGTACAATACCAAAGCAGCTGGCATCATTTCTTTAAGAAAATGCTATCCCCCTGCGTATCCTGCCATACTCTTCACAGCACTAATGCAAACAAGCTTCTGAGCAGTTAATTTATTGAATTTCCAAAAAATTGTCTTAGCAAAATCCAAACAAAGTGGTAACACAGGAATTAGAGCAACTGTTTAACATGAGGTACAGAAAGAAATTACGGAAGTCTTGGAAAGAACTATTTTGTTTGTTATCCCTTTGTCCCAGCAAAATAGAGCTGGTATGAAATTTCTTAAGGCTTATATTGGCTGGAAAAGAGTAATTGTACTGTGTTCTCTATAGGCTGATCGTGATGTTAAATTAATTTTCATGAACATACTGTTTCCTAAGTGAATCTATTTGTACAGATTCAAGAAACCCCCCCCCATTCAAGATCTGCTAATTAGAACTGTCCAAGAGTTGAGATAATATTTCTAACTTCACTTAATTATTGAAATTTGATAAGTGTAGGGTGGTGTGTAGGAGGTTAAAGTGGGCAAAATAAAGCCTGGCTTCCATACAACACTGTTAGACTTACTCTTTAAGTAAATTCCGTGTCTATTTTTCTTTGCTGCTGTATGTAACATAGATATTCTGTTCACTGAATTCTGTTGAGGTGCTGCAGGGCTTAACTTGTTATAAAACACATTGAGACTTTCTGACTACTGTTGCAGAATTGCATGTATTAAACTTGCTTTGGAAGTGCAAAGAAATAAATTAAAGACACTGGGCTTAGATATACTCAYGTGCCTTAAGACTGAGCCAAATTCAGGAGTGAGGTGGACCCACCTTTTGGCAGATTCCACTGAAGCTGTGCCAGCTAATGTCACGTCTGAATTTGGTTTGCTCAGCAGACCAACACAGAGACCTTCAGTTCACTTGGCTCCATGCATTATGAAACCAAAGGAACAGTACTTTGTGTGTGTAATGAGAACAGATTCACCCCCTCCCATATGTCCAGATGATGAGCCATGCCACCAAGCTTTGTTTGATATTAGAGTGGACTTACCAATATAGTCAAAGAGGGCTCACTATGAATTCAGAAGAATACAAATTACACGTGGTTCTCCCCTTCTTTTGAGTCAAGCTTGTTACCTTTCTCATACTCTTAAACCTGACAGCTTTGTTCTCTGCAGTCAGGAGGGACTTAAGTTCCTACTTCACAAGTTAAATTAGATTCAGGTGAGTGATCAGGCACTGCAGTTAAACGTAAAGCAAAGGTAGCCCAATAGGAGGCAGATCACTGATAGGCTTAGCTGAGCAGCTTTGGTTCTCATGAATAGAAGATCATTGATTATTTCAGATGAAAAAAGTTGTTTGTGTTACCAGCTCAGTACTTTTAATTAAAATTATAGTACTGTTGGATGAATGTTCTAGTAACTTAGATGAGTGGATTATCTTCAGGGTCTGGTTTGACTAACATCTTTTCAACTACTAGGGAAAGTAATAGCAGTACTGATGCTCTGGAAAACTGTTATAGTTTACATTTTTTGTTTTTTGTTTTTGTTTTTTTTTAAGATCTGTGGAATGGTAGGAGAATAGTTATTTCCAATAACCTAAGAAGATGTGAGAAAAGATTGTCARCTAGAAGTGTTTACAGGTGAACACATCAAAAGTGCACCTGGAAACAAAGCACTTCAGAGGTGCAATGACTGAAGCACAGAAAGACCACATCCAGCCTGCTTGCTGATGAGTTTRTTTTATAATTAACACAGGCAGGATTTGAAGTTAGGTCTTGCTCCCACTGAAGCCACTGACAAATTATTTTCTCTACTGAGCAGAGCTTAAGGCACTTAGTTCACAAGTCAAAGCAACCCTCATGGATTCTCACGGGATCTAAGCAGTCCATATGTCTCCCATCAGTCCTGAAATCCTTATGTCTCAGAAAGAGCATCAATGTGATTCTCCTGAGTGTAATACAGCATAACTTTCTAGGTGTGAACACAAGACTAGGCTACATGAAGGCTAGGAAAGTTAGGTATCTAGTGCTCCTTGCATAGGTCTTTATAACATGACAGCAACAACATAGTGCTGCTTTGATAACTAAAGCCCCTACCAAGAAAAACCCCTGTGCCAGGGCACCACTGATGCCATGGGAGGTACTGYGAAGAGGTGTGAATTTTACAAGAGAATGGGATATTCCATCAACCAGTCAGCTATAAGGACGTTTCTTCAGGTGATGGGACTGGATAATACACGTCTACAAAGCACCCATCCTTGGAGTTCTAACACTGAAGAAACACATGCTAGTGATAGTTTCTGYTTTCAAGGGTTAAAAATTAAAAAAARTAAAAAAAAATGAAGGCTCCAAAAGACCTGTGCAATAAGTTGGCAAATTCTGCATTAAACAAAGACAGAAGGAATATTTTACTAACCCAAGCTGATGATCRTGTGTGAGGTGACAGGGAAAGGAGATAGAACAGAGGAGAAACTGTTTGTTCTTTCTGTTTCAGCAAGAACATAAAACACTGCATTCTTATATTGATAAGAAAAAATATGTAATGACTTGATCAGTGTGTGATTCCTCCTAGGAAATGACCGGTAAGAGAATTTTTTCTTTAAAACAACATACTTCTTCCAGAGTTGCTAAATAATCATTATAAACATCTCTGCAAGTTGAAATAACAAGATCCTAAGCAATTTGAATGCAGACTCAATTCTGAAAAATTGCTATGTAACTAGTTCCTCCATAGCACAATGACTATAAACTAGCACACAATGCCCAAGCCAGGTTTCATTTAATAGTCCTGTTTAGGAAATTATGCTTAATACTAATAAATGAAGCAATAATCTAAAACACAGCAGACTTCTGGTTTCATTTTAGGCAATAAAATTCCTTTGTAAGCTGGTGATAGTGCATTTTACAGACGTTAGGATAGCAGTGGGGGGAAAGATGCTTTGCGTGGAGGAAATATTTGAAAGATGCTATTATCAGCACTCCCTGGCTAGCTGAACTTTGATACGMTACTATAAAATTGATCAGTGGATTMTAGTTAGGCTTTGGGAACAAGAATTCCTATTTGTGTAGCTAGGCACTGGAATAAGAGACCTGATTTAAGGGTATTCAGTCCTACTTTTGGAAGAAATGCTTAGAAAACCTGAGCATCAGAGCATGTCTTTTGGATAGTTCATTTGAAGGGTCCTGAGTTTGAAAATCTTAGCTCTTTCATATGAATTGTTAGTCAGGTCTCCTAAGGAAGTGAGAGGTGTGTATGTTCATCCTTAACAAATTTTGAACTCCTTGGCCAGTTTTAGGATTATTTGACAAAGAAGTGAAGATCTTTAAGATATTATATCTTCAAGTCTCTTAAAAGTAGGTAGCCAGTTGAAGAAAATAGAGTCTGTGAGGACAGAAAGCACACATTAAATAACAAAGCTGCTGATAGGAAAGAGCAGTTGTGAGTCCATGAAAAACTTTAGCCAGATCTTATACCAAGGAATTCAGTCACAGGTGTCAAGCAGGCCCTATTTGTCCCACTGCTCATGGAAATGCTCATTATTTCCTAGTGATTTTCCTCCCAGTACTTCTGTGCTTCTGTGTCTTGTCATATTTACATAATTAGCTTCATGAAACTTGTTTCAACTTCTCCATCAAGACCTCTTAGCACTCCTGATAAAGTCATAAACAAGTTAATGTGGGATGCTGGGAGAGATTCCCAGCTGGCCACATRCAGGTGAGTCCAGCCATAGGACCTCCTAATTTAAATCTGCAGGCCCTCCCCAGAGCATCTCACTTAACAAGTGCTTCAGTACACTTCTGTGTGATTTGCCAAGCTGTAGTGATGGGTAGCTCCCAACAGGGCTCTAGGCAACTTTGCCTGTTTATGGACAATGCACAACAGGACTTTCTCTGGCCAATGTTGTCATCTGTGCAGGTCTTTGGTCAAAGGAAGTCAAAGCTTTCATCCCAACATGTGTTTACACCCCATTGCACAAGGGTAGATAAAATAAAATGTACCGTATTAGTCAAACAAGCATGGCTAATATTTGTTTTCCCCACTTCTGCTGTTTGTTTTACTGACAAGAAAAGAAGTGACTTTGGATCAACAACTGAATGGTACAGGCCTGTGCAGATTTTTGATCTTCATTCAGTTTAAATAAGAGGATGAAATAAATATGAAATCTAAACTAGTGTGCCCAAAACTAAACACTGGAGCCAATATTTTACTCTGGAAAACAAACACCAGTAAAGCGTGGCTTTACTTAAGCTTTACTGGCTTACTTAAGCTTTACTTAAGAGTAAGCTTATCTCTAATTAAAAAATATATTGAAGGATTAATTTTAAACTGCTGGCATTAGAAGCAATTCCCTCCTCTTCTCCTATATTATGTACGTCTATTTTGAAATTCACGATCTGTGAAAGCCAAGAACCACATAATCTGATAGTCTCATCCCTGCCACATAGATCCTTGCTCAACCACTACTGCTCCTGGCCCAGCATCCTGGCTGAACCAGTGAATATCTTTGAGGGAAACACTAACTATGATTTAAGAAGTGAAATTCTGTCCTCACTGCAGCATATGGAAAGACTTCCCCACATTCTGCTTGTGTAATTACTACCTAAGTGTTTGGCTGTGACCAGCTTTCAGCATATCTTAAGAAACACAGAGGAACTTCATGATATTTGCTCTACACATCTCCATGTTGGGGATCCACAGTGATGTTATTTGATGAAGTGGTTGTTCTCTAGAGCCAGAGCTCTCTAGAGTAATTCCTCATTTCATTATATGTGACCAAAGATAGATTCAAAATGACATCCAAACAGATTGTAATATAGGCAATCAGCAGCACAGCTACAGATGCAAAAACACAAAGTGACAAATTTACTAGACTGTAGCATCAGAGGATTTGCAAATGGGAGGAAACAGACCTTCCAACAGAGCTCACAGCAGAGCAAATTCATTTCCAAAGTGCAAAAATGACCACTGACAGGTGGAACTGAGCTTTAGTGAATTTGTTAGATGTATCGTCCATACTGCCAGTCCATGACAGTAATTTCAAACTGTGATTTGTGACTGCTCATGTTCCACAGACTATTTCTAAGGAGTTTGTGAAAAGCAGCTAAGAAAGCTCTGCTCTCAGTATCTTGTATTGACTCCACTGGAGAAAGCACTTTGAAAAAAATTACAGATTTACAAACTGAAAAGAGTTAGAAACTACTAATTTAAGAGACTGTTACCTTTTCATATACTAGCAAAGCAATAGGGCAGCTATGTCTGAGAGAGCAGACAAGCTAAGACAATGATCAGAGAAATAGATATAATGAAGAAATTTCAAAAATASCTACATAAAAAGTTATCAAAAAATAACATTTTCCCTAAGAACCTTACAATGAAATTACATTTTGTTCACTCTTTTTCCATGAGAAATGGTACTACCTGAATCCATATTTGAGTTACAAAGCTGGTGAAATATGTTGAACCYCTTATGATAAAATAACAGGAGTACAACATGTCTTCACATCTGCCAGCATAGGGAAGACTCCAGCTTAAGGAATCCCCTCTTTAGGAAATCAACCAAACGAACTGAAATGCATTTGAAGTGAAGGGTTGGACTTCACTACACTATGTCCCCCATATAGTGGCCAGAGTAGCCTGGGGTTTCTGAATGTTTGGAAATGTAGTTTATCATCCAAGGTGAGGAGGACACTAGGTTAGCACTAAGGGTGAAGGTTCATCGCCCAAAGCAATTGAGTTGGCTGTTACAACTTTTAAACCACAAAAGAAAACGCGTCTTCACAGCAATGTCTCTCATATAGCTCTTTCCATTTGTGTTACTTATATTAACAATTCCCTTCACAATAATTTCTAGAGTTTTGCATAACATTTCAGGATTTTACCCAGTTCATGGCCTGAAAAGTTACCTAAAACTTGCTGCTGTATGTTCTATATTTTAGTCACATTGAGACTGTAAAAGGAAAATATAACCGAACGTTCACTCCAAATAATCTCACTTGTGAGTTATCTGACTAGGTAGTCAAGCAGACAGACAAACAAAACTTGCTTCTAGCCAGCTGAAACATAATTTCAGGATCTTCGATTTTGATTTTTCTGGAAATGATTTTTTTCTTTCTTCTGGAGGCAAAATTTCTTTGTCAAAGCTGACCAGAATTTGTGCGTAGCTATGCTGCTCCTACCCCTAAAAACATTTTCTTGGGGAGTAACTTTATCATTCACCACAAAATTTAACCCAACTCCCCTCCAATCAAAAAGCTTTTTAACAAGCCTTTAATCTTTCTACTTTAGCTGAGGATATCAGTATGGAATCTGTTTTCAGACTAGAYAACTAAATTAAAGCAGAAAACCATTATAAATCAACCCACAATAATAATTTCTCTTCACAATCAGTGCCCGTGCCTTTCTAGAACACATGTAACCCGGCTTTGTGATGCAAATTGTAGATACGCTACGTTCCTGGAAACGCAGATGTGAGTACAGCCTGGGCTGCCAACCTAGCTCGGTTACTGGAAAAAGGTTCTCAGAAGACTTGTACAAGGATGGTGAAACTCAGCTGGAATAGAAGCAGTGCATATAACTTCCACAGGTCTATTCAGCAGGACCGACTTTATCTACTATTAAAAATGCTGAATCTTCTGGTTGACCCTTAAGTTTTAGCTTTTGGACTCTTCTGACTCAACTTTCTAAAGATTCCCCCAAAGTAAAACTTACAATTTGCTGACCTTTCACAAAAATGAAAAATGGATTATTTTTTCTTTCTGATGATGATTGAAACCATTACATCAGTGCAGATGTCTGGATTACACATTAGATGCTTTGATTCTAGCTTCACCCATGAGAAAAAATAAAATTAAACTTAAAAAATATATCTGGTCCATAAAATCAGCATTGCCTTGTTCTTCAAATCCCTATCTTGGAATCGCATACTCCTCATTACTCAGACAAGTCAACCAGTAAGCACAGATACATTTCTTTGTACCTAGGGCCAACTATGCCCTAGTCTGAATCTTAGGGGGAATTAAAGCTGAAGTAATGGTTGCCCTAACTTACTGCTGGCAACCAACCATTTCTCCTCCCTGTTTGTGGCAGCCAGTCCTTGCTCACTTCTGCATTACAGAGTAGGTCTCATCTGTTTGTTCATGCCCGTACCTATTAAACCTGATGGAAAGGCTGCCTGGAGCCTATTTGTGGGAACAGCTTGGGCTGGTGCTCACCTGGAGTCAAGCTCAGTGCTGAGCCGCAGAGCCTTACTTTGAAGTGACAGCACTGGTGCCCCTCTTTGAAATAGACCCAAGTGCTACACTGCAGCCCGGCACCTACTCACACGTGCATTTAGCCCATCTGCCAAAACCGTTCTGCAAGATTTGTAAGCCATCACCTCGCTTCCAGGTTGCTGGGAGTACTCGTCTTTAAGAGCACCCAAGCTCACTCCCTGTTGAGAGCACTTCTGTGTTGACTTTCACAAAAACACACTACAATAAAGCGATACTTCTGTTCTGCTCTCAAATATCTCTTATTCTGTAAATCCATGCAGCACTCAGTGAAGTCTCTACCTYGGGTCGCAAACGCTGGCTCAGCGTTCCTGGGGAACCAGAGCACATCCAGTCTGCACAGCATTTTCAAGAAAAGTAAAGATTTTTATGTGAGCATGAAAATCTGCCTGCGTGTTAGGTTGGCCAAAGAAACATAGATTTTGCTATTAACCACAGCACTGAGTGTTTACTGGAGACAATTCACAACGGATATTAGACAGAGGGCATTATCTTTTTATGTAGAAACATCTGTATGCATTTTCCTGCAACAAATRTAACATATTTCACTATCTATTAAATGCTGCTCTAAAGAAACTGAGTTGAAAGTTCACCATAAGGCAAGCTTAAGAATAGCACAGGGAGGCATTTTACAAGTTTCCACATGCAGCTTTGCCTTTGCACTTCCACCTGGCTCATTTGTATTCCACTCCTTGCTATCTTCGAAATAAAGGCTGTCAGCCACATGCAATTATCTCATAGTTTTGTGATATACTACAACCACATGGGGATTAGGATGAAAATAGTCAACTCCTTTATATTTATGACAGACATTTGAGGAATGGAAAACCCTTTTGTGAAATCCTGCAGTATGTTGAATTTTTGTCACGGAAATGCATGTAAAAGAAGCTGAACATTAATAAAGATTGTGATAGAGTGGATTCACTGGCAGAATGTGACTTTGCTCTTCCTGAAATAGATGGATTTTTTTGATTCTGTTTTCCATTGTTTCTCATTAAAAAAATAGCAATTAATAGGAAGATGATGCAAGTTCAGTATCACCTAAATGTATGAAAAACAAAATGTGAAAATATCATAAGTAAAGCACTACTTCCACCAATATACTGAGGCTGGATGAAATGACCATGGAATGGATAGGCCTCTCTCATCCATGTTTTCCATTATGCATAAGAAGATTGGCAACATTGTATAACATGCAGGAAAATTGGTATAGCTGTGGTGTTTCATGCTGTGAAAGACTCTATTTCAAGCTCATAAGAAAAAAATAGAATATTAAAATAAAAGATATGCTAAGAGTTGCAGTCAACCAAGACTGCATATGTATCCACTACTGGCTTCCCCTCTGCAACAAGATCTGTATTTTCCATTTGAAAACCAGTACAAACTAAAGCAAGACATATGTGGAAATATCTCTGAAACTGAGTAGGCTTGGTACTGTTTCATTTCTATGTCTCAGGCCATAATGACCAATTTCTTAAACAAAATCCATCAAAAGTGATGCCGAAAGTTAAGAGAAAAGAAAAAGGGAAAATATAATGATTGAGTTCCTGTGATCTAGTATTCATTCATGTGTTTAGTTACTAGTTAGAAGCAACACCAGATTTTATGTGTTTTCTGTTGTCAGAAGACTCCCTTCGTAGCCTTATCCCTATTGTGGGAGAAACGTAGACCTTCTGACCCTCAGCTATAGACTCCTTTCAAACTTCTTAAAAAAACRAAAGGAGTGTGAGACTTCTGATGTACCATGAAAGTTAGCACATTDCCTRGCTAAAAAATGCCCAAAGAGGTGTYTCCCAAAGCTTCTGACTGAACAGCTGTGGTGTTTGGACAATTTTTTCAAAAAGACGGTAAGCCTGGATCATGCTGATGGCTCAATCCCTGTTTCTYTCTGTGAAGAGGACACTGATCCCTGGGAAGTTACACGTCATAGATTTCAGAAGACAGATGGTCTTTTTTTTCTGTTTTAAAGAGATAAAAGTGCATAGAGGCTGTGGAGTTTAAAATAGCCTTTTTCACACACACATACACACACCTGTACTGCAGGCAGCCAGTAAATTTGTGCCAGTTGTCATTTTCTTGTATTTTACAGSTGTGCTGCCTGGCTCCAGGCAGAAGTTGTCCTGAGAACCCCAATGTGGACTGAATATGATGCATAACTTGGGAGAGTTAGAAGTCTCTGGGGTTTAAGCAGTACGGCAGCCTAGTCCCAAGCCAAGTTGGCTGGGCACCCTCAGGGTTAGCCCCTTCCTCTTTACCTCCTCTTCTCCCCCATCCTTCCTCCCCCACCCCCCACCAGTTGTGAATGGGCATGTAGCTGGCACTCTTCCTCTCTTCCAGCATACCCAGGGGAGGGCTCCTGACCCTTCCTCATGCAGTGGCCCCAGCCTAGGTCTGTTGGCATTAGGACAGCATGTTATGGACTTGCTCCTTCACCTTTTCCACTGGACCACTAAAAATCTGGAGTGCGACTATTTCCTGTCATTAGCTATGTTCTCGGTCATTTTTACTGATAAATATTCAAAGATAATGAAGTCAAACTGCTTGTCATCAAGCTGTCAGAATATTTGATACCTTGAAAATAGTTACAGCCTGAACCTGTGAYAATTTCCATAGGTTCTTAGTTTCTTTGAAAATATTTCTTGCACTCTTTTTCTTTCTCTCTCTCACACACAAACCTCCAGATTAAAGATTACAGATTTTAAGAAGTATTTAAATCATTAGGTTTTAGCCACCCCAAGGGTAAACATAAAGGCAACCACAAAAAAAGACAATGAAAAGCCAGCACTCTCTTGTAATCCTTTGCCATCAATGTGTTGATTAAAGAAAATATTAAACTGTAGGGTATCAGCCAAGCCTAAAGAGGATCTACTGGTACAATGAATGAAACAACAACAACAAMAAAAAAATCTAATTATACTTTGCTTGCATCTTTACTGAATAAGAAATGCAAAAGGAAATTTATCTTTGTTGTGGTTCAGATTTCCTCATCCTTTTCAAATCTGCTCTTAATTTAGAAATATGCTGGTTTCTGCTTTCATATTTTTATTAAATGTTGCTTCGACTTCCTGGATCTAAAGGAAGCCTTAGAATTGGCCAGGAAAACAAATATCTCTTGAAACAAAGCATTCCAGCCACTGGGAGGCAGGGGGACAAATTCAGACCTTATGTATGGACAGGAAGATCATGCCATGGCAGGCTGGACCTCTGGCACAGGTCAGAAAGTAGATGTGCTGCCTCTGAGAGCAATGCTGTTATCCAGGAAGAGGAAATTTTGTGTTTGCTTTTCATTGTATCTCCTCCATTCTTTTTTCCCTCCTAGATCCCTCAGACTTTTTCTCTTCATGTCTGTATCTCACTGGCTGTTTATTGCCGACTCTGGCCTTCCCTTTTGGTTCCCTTTTTGGTTTCTCCATTATTCTCCTTCCACTCTGCATTCCTCTCCCCTTTGTCCCTCTGCTTCACTTTTTCTTCTCTTTTTCTTACTTTTATTTTTTTTTAAAAACTTCACGTTCTTTATCTTCCACTTCATCTCCTCATCCTTCATATATTTTGTCTTGCAAAATATTTTTTAAACCTATTTAGTGCAGCAACAGTGCAATTCAAGCTCCTGGGAGAGCAGAGAGAGAAGGGCTAGCAAGCAAGCTTCCTCTCTCAAACCTAACTGTTCGACATAAGGACATACACCACAGACTGAGAGAAGCATGCCTCCCATCTGCAGAACATTAAAGACCCGATGTGTACAGATGCTGGTTGGTCATACGGTGCTGTGAAGAAAGRGGATTTGTTAGATGGGAGTTTACCTACTATATGCCTTTGCTGAAGGAGGACACAGTATTTCTCAAATGCCCCTTAAACGAGACTTGCGTTAACTCTCACACCGCTGAAGCATAATGTAGTTGTTAAGTATGGATTTGGTGGACCAGGAAGCAAGACATTAGTCATTGATGATATGGAGTTGCAGTACTCAGCCATTTTTTCTGYAGTGGGCCACAGCCCTCAAGGGTAAAAAATCTGAGCTATGGAGTAATAAATATATTGTAATTTGCAATATCTGCCAATGTGTTTTTTTCTTGCGTTGTTTTGGATCTCAGTCCCAATGATGGGCCAGCCTGGAGTCTCAGAAAGCTAAAACCAAGCTGTGGATTGAGGAAGGCTACTGGGAGTTCTGCAGTGATGGAGCAAGGACTGCTCCTCTGGTAGTGGTTGAAGCTGGGTTTCGCATGCATCAGTCTTTGAGTGAAATGTCTGGTAGAAGATAGAGATGTGTTAGCATGCTATTTCAGGTTTTAGAAGGATTTTATTCATTCTCATAGTAGATACATTTGTGCAAGCCTGCAAAGTATACTATACACTTGTGCAGGTCACTATTCAAGCTGCCATGGCTTTTGCTGCTTTAACYGTGCTGTGTGGATACAAACTAGTATAAATACCCTTACCCATACCGCAGTTTTCTTCATGATCTTTGTGTCACAGTGGTAAGTTCATCAGTTCATCAGGCTCTATCCTGTTAAATTAAAATATAGAATTTCTTTGCCTGATAAATAGATAGGAAGGTGCTCAGAGACTCAGCTGAAGAATTACAAATGCTTGAAAATTAGACTTCTTTCAAATAAGAAAGATTTTTAAAAAAATCAAGCTGGGGTGAGGAGCAAGAATGTCTATATTTTTCATATCTAATTTTGTGATAAAATGGTGTCAAAATACCCCTTTTCAGTGTTGACACCATACTTTTAGATAAAGGAAAGGAAGTTTCAATATAAAAATAAACATTGAACTGATAGGATTTTTTTAAAAAGCAAAATTTCATAGAATTCTTCAATCACATGAAATCTATCAGTCAGGGCTTAGTGAAAACAGTGTCTCTCAATGGAAGCATCATTCAGCATTTTTCTTTTCTGAGTGACTACTTAGAACAGATACAGGCAATCTCAGGGATGTTCTTTAGGTACTGGGCTTTGCAGATGTTTATAAACTGTTGTTTGTGATGTAATACAAAATTACATCCTTCCACCTACAACAGCTTTACCTCATAGACTACGCTAAGCTTGGAGGAGTGCTTTTCTTCATCAAGTTATCTGTTCAGCCAGGAATGGATTCTATGTCAGTGCAAAGAAGCRTTCTGTATTTGATGAGAAGTAAACAATCCTATGCATTGAATTAACATCAAGAGTAAAGAGAATATCTAGTGAAAGGATGCCTCAGATGACTTTATTTTACAGAAGAGATTTTTCACATGTATGTAATTCTCATATCACTATCTTGCCTCCCAATACACTTTGTATTTCAGGAGTGACATTAGTCAGAGGACAAAACATAAGACAAAATAGGGAATGTGGACAGAGRAAAAATAGTAATACTGTAGATGCTGCTATTGCTGATCTAGATAAAAATCAAGACTGCTTCATYCCCTGTCATCCTCCACCATTTGCTRTTCTAGAGAAGCATGTTGTTCTGAATACTTTCCACATAAGCTTTTGTTTAAAGAAAAAAAATACCATGCAATATTTATGATTTTTAAACAAAGGGCATATTTTCACTTATAAAATTTGAACTGAAACAATTAAATGGGACAAAGAGTACAGTTTGTATCAGTAATTTACTATAATCGTTCCAATGTTTCAGACATCAATAAACTTAATTGCTTGCTATTTAATGTSAAATTGCTTCARAATGACATCAATTTGCCATCCTAAAGAAAACAAAAGTAATAAACCTTTCACTTTCCACATTAAAGACTCTTTCACACTTGTTACTARTACAAAACCTAGTTATATAATACACTAGTGTAAATATTTAAAAAGGATAGCTACATTATCTTTGACAGGGAAGATCTCTTAACCTCTATTAATCCATCTTTTATTACTACTGTAAAAAGAAAACACTAGCTAAATCTACCAAATCCTGGACACATTTAAAGGTCTATAATGATGTAGTCTATATTTTTCTTTCACTTTCCAGCTTTCTAAGAATGTTTGCTTTCTCCATTGGCTTATAGCACATATGGAGGGCAAAAATACAGACCAAATGAGAACAAAGTGTAACTCCTGACTTGTATGCAGAAAAGATTTTAAGTTTTAGTTTCAGTCTTCTCCCTACTTCCTATGTATACTGATGTTTTTTTGCTCCCTTCTCTTCTCTGAAATGGCATTAACAAGAAAAACTATCACTGAAAGCAATCATATAGGACCCAAGTCTGCAAAATCAAAATCTAAATGCTAGGCATTGTTAGACTGGGACAAGAATGAGAATTAAGYGATTTTGGTAAAACTGGCACTATGAAGTTGGCCTAATTATAGGACTGGGAACAGGATGATAAAGTTATCCAAAATGTTGACAAAACATAGCATATTTMTCACTGTGTGGCCTGTTGACTAATGGACATTGCAACAGACTGGACAAATCACTGAACACATACACATTTCTAAAAGTTATTAGTCTTTGAATTACAACTTTATAAAAGCTCTAAACAAACCTCATCAGCAATAGCTGGAATTAGAAGAAATATTTGTCAATGAGAACCAGAACATAAGTTGTGTTTTCAGTAAGAATGGAATTAAAATTACATCTAAATTGTTGCACATGGAATAGGATAAAAACTAGAACTAATTCATTACTGTGGAACTAAATAAACACTGGTACTCTGTCTGCTGTGAGCCTAAGGGCCTATCCACATGGATTCCTTTTTGGGATCAAGACCATGCTTGGTTACAACTAGAAGGGCAAAGATTTATCTGAATCTCACTATTCTATAGACATATAGGAGATATATGAGCCAAATGTGAATTTGGCAAGGATTCAGGTGTGTTCCAGGTATGGGTTTGGACTCATCTCTAATTAGAACTACAAGAACTAGGTACTGCTTATAGCAGAGTGACATAAAGGCTGGAAATTAAAAGGAACCATAGATGTGATGGTACATAAATATGTACAAAGATGAAATACCTTATCTTTCAGTCATTTTTTTTTTTAACGACTCAATGCTGTAAAAGTCTTTGGAGAATGGTTATAGCATTTATTTGTGATTTGAAGCTCTTAAGGCTACTCTTAACMTAATCACATAGCTAATCAAAAGTTGTCCCCGTTCCACGTTTAAAAATAGCTGCCATCCATGCTGCCAACATCATGGACAGCTTGATAAAATATTTGACAACATACATTTATATTGCCTCTGAAGGCCACAGTGATGATGCTCCTTACAAAATGCTGCTATTTACCATAGTGAACTCTGGTTCACTAAGGTGCTGAGTTTTCCTGAGGCAATGCCTTTCTCTCCTTATTGATTCCAGTGTGGCTGAAGGTTGCCTAGCAGCTTGCAGCCACACTGAGGACCAAACTTAGAATATAAATAAGACGTGAACTAACTTAGGAGAGAAGTCAGTAGAGGAACAAGGGAAGAAAGGGACGACATAAACTGAGGTCATGAGGTTACTTGTAAAGTTATTAAGATCATCCTGATATTTACAGTTACTTGTGTAACTTATTGCTTGTCTGCCTCACAAAATGCTTAGGTATCAAAGTGAGGGCGGCTTCATAAAAATTGTAATAGTGCTTCACTGATGGGAAAGAACTAAGGGAAAAATGTTGAAAAAGCGATTAAAGATGATGTAATTAACCACAGGTTGCACCCGATTCTAAAGATGCTTTTCTATGCTGCATGGAGGAAAAAAAAAAAAAAAAGACACCATAAAAGTTTGATAGTATACTGGACTTTAATCTATAAAGAAGATTAAATTCAAAGCTTAGCATTATAAAAGAATATCAAATACATTTTAAAACAAAAATACGAGACAACACAGAGTTGCATCTTGGTTCCTCCTGCTGTCAAAGCTTAGAGTACTCACTTTCTGGGATACAATTCCATTGCATACAGTGTTTGCTATCACTTCAGCATATATCCATATGTAGAACTGAAATAAAACATTCTTTTTTGCAATAAAGCTTTAACAGGTACAAGCTCAAGCCTGGGTGTTATTATGATTAGCTAGTCACATGTCCAATCCCACATATTATTTAAGCAAACCTGAATGAAATCACTGCTTGTTGTAACATTCCTGCCTTTTCATGTCAGTTTTTAGATGCCAGCAATCCATCTACCACTGCATCAATCAATCCAGCTGCTTGTAACTCATGGTTGTTTGAGGGCTAAACCCTTTAACTTAGGTTCTCTGCTCTGAATTCACATCCGCAAGTTCTCATTTCCCTCAGGCACACACACAAAAAAATGTTGTGGGGCTGCAGGGGATATGACAAAGAAGGTATGAAAACTTGTGAGAAATTCTTCCAGAAAGCAAGAACAATGCCTCAGGTAAGGGCAATGTGAGTAGCCCCTCCTCATGGCAACTGTTYATAATTTGTTCAGCAATAGCTTTACCTGTTAGTGGACCTCGAGGCAACTCTAAGAGTTGGTGGAGGCAGCCAGGTGTGGGGGAAGAAAAAGCTGACAAATCTGTTTAGCCTTCCCTGTCTCTTTATAGATAGATTTACACTCCTGACCCACACAGATTCCTCTCTTGCTTTGCAATGACTGTAGGAGCACACTGTTAAGCTTAGTTTGAGCCAGGCTGAAGTGACATTACAATCCATCTTACTCCTCCTTGGTTTGCTGCATTAATAACTCAAAGAAAAAGAAGCAGGGTAAAAAATCCTAYCAAAACTTATAATGGAAGGCACCTCAAAAATGGATAAAAGAATACATTTTTCTACAAGAGTCTTAACTGTAGTATAACTGTTTTGAATCCATTAGTGGTTGCATTCTCATTGCCTGATCTTTGGAAAGCATAATAATAAAATCAAAATGAAACAAAGCATTGCCAGCAGTGAAAAATCTGCTCACTTAGAAACTACAAAAAACAAGTCAACAGCAATTTACACACTTCCCTTGGTCCTGGAAACCTGAAATATCCAACAATGCTTGGACAAAACTGAGAATACAGTAGACCTTTCAGCATAACTCTATTTAAATGACAGTATTGGTTAAAAACACAAGGCATAAAAACAAGGCATACTACTGAAACCAAAATACATAGAATCAGGTTTCTATGCTAATGTTTTTAAACAAGTTTTAAAAAAGGTTTAAATGCAAACTTGTACATCTCCCAACACGTTTTACATATTTCAGACAACAGAAGGCACATACATTGTATGTGACAATTTTTCAAAACTAGCCATTACATTTTCACAGATTAAAAAAAAGTCTATTTAAATATTTAATTTCTACAAAGTGAATTTACATTTTAAAGTACAAAGTGCAAATACTACAGTTGTTTTTATTGCCTTTTGGTGAGGAAATCTCCCACGTCAGAGATCTGCCTTGGATCAATAAGCTGTTCACCCTTGCTTCTTAGAAACTTGCTGAAAGAGAGACGGAAAAAATATTGCATTATTACTGATGTTTTCAAGTAATCAAGTATGAATTATTTCAGCAGTGCCCACATGCCACTATCAGAACAAGAGTTCTGTGCAAATATATATGAGAAATAAAATAATCCCTGACACATAGTCCTTCATGGTGCCTATGAGCAAGGGGAACAACATCTTTACTATCTCTTACCTACGGTCTCTTTAAAGCTATACCTGCTAAACACACAGTTTTAGCAAATGCCTGGGTATGTCCCTGAKGCAATATACCTTTCTATGGCACGTGATGCATAAGGAGTGGGCTGCTGGCCAAAGCCTTATGAACAATCTGCAGTTGCCTTGTAAACTTTTTGATAGGCTGCCAAACATCCTCCAGGTTTCACTGATATTGTATGTGTGCATGTATGTGTATGTTTGTTGGACAGGGTGGAGCTGAGTAAGGGAAATGTCCCTGGCCATTACCCCAGTTCTGTCAGATCTGTGATGTATTTGATGTCAACTGGTATATTCATATATGTATCTATATTTCCTTTCTTTCAGTAAATCTATATGTTTGTAAAAAATACCTGAAAACATTAATATGTAAAAAATATCAATGAATAAATGCATAAGCACACATTTTACAATTGCATAAATAACTGGACTTCAGCAATAAACAAGTAAAAATGGAGGCAGTGCTTTCAAGTATCCATTTCCTGATTCATGCTGATCTAATCATTCCTTCTTAGGTGGGTGGTTTCTCTTAAGCAACTCCTACCCAGCCCAGTTCCTTTTCCATAACTTCCTTTCAAGCAAAAGCTTTTGTGATGAAAACCACCTCCTGCATTTGCAAACTTGTATTGTTATAGTATGGAACTGCCAACAGATGGTTTGCTGGGCCAGCCTTATTTCAAAGCTATCACTGTCAGCAACAGGTTTTAAAATAATTGGTGCTGAGTCAGTAAAATTACTGGATAAAATTAAAAAAACAGAATCTGTAGGACATTTTTATTACAGATTCTGCAAGTCAGGATTGGATTACAAGAAAGGAGGAGAGGGCATGTCATGCTTCAAGTGCAATGCACGTGTGCCAGTAATTGCTATTATATAATTAAAATAACCCCTTTGAATGTTTTTGAGTTCCAACAGAGTAATTGTTTTCAGGCTGCCTTGTTTAAAGTATAAGTGATTTGTGGGGGGAACTTGAAAAGTTAAGACCACAAACATTTGTTTAAATAAACACAAACTTATCACATCCCTCTAGCTGTAAGAATATTTTATATTCCATCAAAGGTATGTAGGAGGTCTCTGGTAGAACCCACAGCCAGTGTTAAGCTTGCCTTAGGAAGCTTAGGAACCTAACATCAAACAAATTAAGAGATAAAGCAAGTAACAAATTGACTAGCAACAATGAGAGGAAGATTTCTCTTGGCTTGTGGGGAGGTTCACCCAGGATTCAGTTTTCAACAAATTAGTCTAGCTTTCTGATAGATAGGAAGACAGCAGATAATTAACCACAACTATGGCTTTTTTGAATTTTTAGCCAAACTCATATTTTCTCAGCTTTAGTGTTCTTGAACTGTTATTCAATATATTTATAGCAATACCTTTAAAAAAATCATCATTACCTGATGCTTTTATATCTGTTACTCATTTAATTACTTATAATGCAAAAGTGAAATAAGAATTGCAAGTTAATACTTTTAATAGATCATTCAAATAACTGTCAAACTCACAAATCCTTCTTCAGATCAATGTCAAAGTAACACAAAGTTGTGTCCAGATTGTCAAAAAAAGTGAATCATTAAGATTAATGACTATAAAAATAGATATATACAAACGAGAAGTCCTCTTCTAACTTAGTCTCTCCTAGGCTTCCCTTTGCATCTCTCCTTCTCAGTGTCTGCTTTTTGTGATTCAAAAATTTTAGTTTTGTGCCTTGTGCAGCTCTGAAGGTACTGCTAGACCACTATGAATGACATAAAATGGGTGTTCTTTAGAAAAAATAAAATCAAGTCTTTGCAGAAAACTGATCAAAAAACCAATCATGAATTACGTTATCAGGGCACCTGACATTTTCTTATTTGTTACAATTCCTCAACAAACCAAGCCAATTTTAGTTATAAGATGCATCATCCGACTGATGCAAATCCAGCATCACTTAGCTCAGCCAGCAAAGGCATTCATTTCAAAGAGACAGCTCTTTTCTCTACATTAAGACTTTAAAAGGTGTTTAAAAACACCCTACAATAATTAAGTGGGGTTTAGATGTACAGATTTTCATAGAGCATAAAAAATGCACAGCTGTCTTAACAAAAAGTGATTTTGATCAGTGTAAGTTTGTGTCTGTAGTATGACTCACAGGCAACTTGACAGAATTCAGCTGAAGCCAAAAGTATATGATGATAAAGCAGTTCACATTAAAGTGTTTGGGAGCACTGTCATTCAGGAGGCAGAAGACTCATATGATGGCTCAATTACAGTGACCTAAGTATCAGTAACCTAGATGTCACTTTACTAGGAACACCTACATGCAGGTCTAATCCATTTTGCATTCATGCACATTTACTCTGCCCCTGTAGTTGATTGATCCAACTTTCCTGAGAAGCATAAGAACTCAAGCTTTGTTTACCACAATGCTGCTCTGTATTTTCCTGGAAAGTCTGCAGCATGGCAGATGAACACAGTTTCAAGCTGCAATGGTAACAGCTAAAACACCAAGACGTTCAGTGGGGCAAGACAGGAACAGAGATCTTGCTCTACCTAGTACTCACCTGCCTGTTGGATGAAGTGCTCTCCGTATTGGCTTTAGGGGCTGCTAAAAGAGGGAAAAGAAAATATTATGGACGTGGTTTGCAAGTTACATGTATCTTCCTCAAGAATTGAAGCCCTCATTCTGAAAAGGGATATACAGTTTTCAATAAGTGAGATAAAATATTTCAGATCTTTAATTGAAACTTCCTATTTTTCTTTCCTCACTATAGATGCTGCTTCTTCGACGCAGTTATCTGGAAGCTGAATAACAGAAATTCTTGCCAGGTAATATGTGACTTTTGCTTAGGACAGGTTGCATCCAGCCAATCAACGTCAAGCATTTCCAACTTATTAAATCCTCAGTAGTAAATGTAGTCTAATATCCCTGGTGAGAAAAAAGCATGGAAAGCAAAGACTGCCTGGAAGCATTCATTTTGCTTGCAAATACTGCACAAAAACACTTGTGCTACCAGTCAAAAACATTGTTCACATTTAAGCTGTAAAAGCATATGATTATMTCAGGCTTTTAAGTTTCTTGTTAGTAGCAAAGACCATTTAGAGTACTCTCTAAATGAGGAGAGAAAACCCAGCTACACGAACTTGCTGGACTATTCACCTTCACAAGCAAACTTGAGAGGCTTGAGAAGAACTCAGCTTCTTGATTTTCCATCTCAGTTTGCTGGTAAATCAAGCTGAGCTGAGACAGAGGAACTAAACTTGACCTTGAAAAAATGCTGCAGAAACTACCATTCGCCAGAAAAAATACATATTGAAGTTCTCTGACTTTTATATTGCTTCAAACGGTTCTCATAAGATCCCTGGGACCCACACAGAGTCATATAGAGTCACCTGTGTATCTCAGCTATCACATCTGAGGTGAAAAGGGTCTTACCTATTCCTGAAAGTATAACTAACTTCAGTGAAGTGGTGATTGAGTTCTTTTGTGGAAGTAAAAGGATTATCAGTAAGGAAACGTCCAGAATGAGAAAATGTTTTGTTTATGTATATAAATTTAGTTATAAAGGCAAGAGAAACAAAACAGAATGCTGACATYCCAACAAAAGCAATTTTTATTTTCTTGTCTCAAGAAGTATATTTTATTAGGAAACTGAAAAGCAACCAAATGATTTGGTTAAGAATTTTTTTTTCAGTTGGGTGCTATTTCAATGCAAAACTTTTGAGTTTTTTTTCCTTCCAAAAATCAGTGTTCTAATTTTTTACTACATTATTTGGAGAAGCTCTGTCAAAATGTCCCGCTTTGGTGAATATAATTTTTACTTTAGCTAAAATTTTTACTTTAGCTCTCTGTGTAATCTTCATATAATTTCATATATCTTACAACATTCTCCTCTGAAACAAGCAACCTATGGACAGCAGGAGAATCCTAATCTTTTTTTTATCATTGGAATAGGCATAAGAAAATAGGCAAGAAAATTTGGTTGTGTTTTGAGTTCTCTACAGCCTTCTTTTATGTCCTGGACTTGGAACACAAATTTCATTTACAGTATGAAAGGCCAAGTGCTGACTTCTTCAGTACAGAAGTGGATATTAACATATAGAGTGAGCAGAATGGCCTCCATTTTAAGCCACCATAAAAAAGGGTGTTATGTTTCAGTTTCCCCATCGGCAGCATAAAGACAATAACACTTAGCCACCTTCATATACGTTTTCACCTGTTTGATACGTTTGTTTTAAAAATTCATTTCAGACAGCCATAGACAATTTATTTTATTAGTGCACTGTATGCCTATTCCTTCTTTCTGCAACATACCCTTTTTAGACTGGAAAAAAAAAACAATTATGTGGAAATCTTTTCTTTTTTTTTCTTTTCTTTTTTTTTTTGCATTTCCCACTTAGCTTTCTCTTCATTCACTATGACACCTTTGTTTTACTGTCCTGGCTTCATTTTGGGGCCCCAAGCAAAAAGAAAAAAAAAAGTCTATATTCATATTTTACAATTTATTACAGAAAAAGATAGGGATCTACTGTTGTTTGCAAAGACTCTTTAATTCTTTGTTCTCAGAAATTGTGTGAAAAAATACTGCACTTTAGTCAGCTGTTCCCCTTTCTACCAGTGTTGCAGGCAAAAGTGGCTGTGTACCAACAGTTGTTCCATCTAGTTGATAGATGACCACATTCCTCACTGTATCTCTAAGTCACATTTGAGAAATAAGAAGCTATTAGAAGGGTCAGTAATGTACTTCCCAGCAGGAATCCAAAAAGTACAGGTGTGACACTTCCACTCATTCAGAACATGCTATTATAATAACACTGCATTGGCTTTCAGGTCAATGGTATCATATCTCTTAGTTTTCCTGCTGTAATGCAGCAGTATAACTTCAATAAGTGAGCATTTAATGATTAGTCACAGGAAGTTTTTGATTCTGTTGGGATGTGAAGAGATGATCTGTATACACAGAAGTAGTCTCCTCTCATCCATCCTAAGCAACTCCAAAGGCTACAGACAGATGTACATTTTTATTTTGTATACTTCTGGCATATACAAATGCCAACTTTGCCAGCTTTGAAGAATCTAGTGAAAAAGATAGTTAGAAAAAGTTCTTACTATGGCGTTTCTTTGTTTCTGCTTTACCTTCTTCTTTTGTTACTCCCAGACAGCCCATTAATTCTTGAACTGACAAGGACTTATCATTGTTCACATCACAGTATTCCACAAACTTCTTCACACATTTTTTGGGTTTTGATTTCTTTCTTAAGAATCTCTTAAATGGCTTGATTTCTTTCTTGCCAATGTCACCACTGGAATTTTTATCAAGTTGTTTGAAATACCAGTGGACTACTCTCTCCTCCAGAGTGTGATTTGGATCAGGCTCTGAAACCCTGAAACAGAAACCAAGTGTTAAGCCTTATTTGTGATTGCGTATGTTTGTTTATACCATTACTTTTGAATAGGTACTTCACTAGGTGCTTTACTAGATGAACCTCTACTTTTGGACACTACTTTCTTGTAGCAAATCTCTTTCTTTTTACTGTGGCCAGCTGTATCCCTAATATTACATGAAGGGCTGGAACCTGGTCTTAATCAACTCTCTGAAACTGTGCTCAGATCTGCACTATATGCAGAAAAAAAATGCCTTCCCCTTCTATTTCCTGAAGCACAGAAAAGTGAAGAGAGAAATAAAAGTGAAAAGGAAAGTTCCAAAGATGCAAACACTTAACATGCCCAACTGAAACAGGCCAACAATCAGCATAAGCAAATACCCATAATAGACATTCTTGGAGATTAAACGCCTAAATGCATTCAACAGAGGATGTTATAATAATAAATGCAACCTCCTCTACTGATCACAAGCACCTGATTTGCAAACTCCCAAAATTTTACAGCACTTACTTATTTTTAATTCTTGCTGTGACTATTGATAGCATTTGACACTAGGCAAAATATGAATCTGGAAGTCATCAAGAGAAGTCTCACAGGAAAGCAAACTAAGACTAACACATAGTTGTAYTGGCAGTTACAGATAAACTCTAAGCTGTGATAAGGATTCAACCATTAGATACATGTCTATTTAATGGACATTGTCCACAGTGGTAACTTTGAGGTAAACTCTCACAGATCAACTCTTGGAGATACACTCTTTGTGAAGGCAGAAACTGAATAACTTCTCCAAGCCCTTAACATTTCATTCACTGCTACCAGAACACACGAAGAGGATCTAAAGATACATGAAAAAGATCTATAACCCACCGGCTAGAAGACAATGATGGATCAGAAACCGCATGCACCATATCTGTGGACAATGCATCCAAAACACTAGTCAAGAACTCATTCTTCTTGGCTCCAGGACAACCTAGAAAAGCAACAGATTTTTTCTTTTCTTCTTTCTTCTTTTTACTTTTAATTTCCAGCAATATTTCAAAGTCAGAGAAAAATGTGACTTCTGTATACAAACTCCCATAAACTGTGGAGAAATTCAGAACCTAATTCAAAGTGAAACATCTAAATTCAGGCACATTTCTGTATGACAGATCAGAGACAGAAAAACTTTTTTTTAATTCATGAACCTGGTTTATATAGCTTGGATCCCTTTCTTTCGATTTTAGCATTTTTCATCCCTCTGTGAGATGCTTTTTCCATGGGTGTGACATTTTGAAAAGAATAGCTACGAAAAGACACACGTTTTTCTATCACACAGACAGTCTGAAAACATGGGCTAGAAGCCCAAAGAACAACACTTTTTTCAGATTTCCTCCTTTGCCCTTCTGAGCTGCCATCAGTTTTCTAAACACTCTTAGTGTATCAGTCTTCCTCTCTGTAAAATGACAGTCATCTCTTTTCTTCTTCCACTGTTGTCTTGGACAAGGGGTTAACTCCCACTATACAACACCTAGCATAATGGGATGCTGTTAGTTGGTACTTTGGTTCATACTGTTGGATGCTATGGCGATACTGTATCATCCTAACAATTTTACTCCCAATCCCACAAAGCTCTTTGAAAGAAACTGACAGTACGTTAACACATTTGAGATACATAATACATCAGATAAATATGTACTGAAACATCCATTCTTAGAGCAGTGCAGCTGGAGCAGATAAATTAATCTGACAAGTGCAGGGTTGTTGACACACAGAGGTTTGCTTCCACAATGCACCTGCTTCCTCTCCTCTTCCCTAGAGCCCTAAACCAAATACCAGGTCTTCAGCTATCTCTGTAACGACTGAGTTAAATTCTAGGACCATGAATGATCCATGACATAAAGTTCATAAATCTGAAGCTGGAGACCATGGCATGGTCTTTCACAGCCAGTTCTGCACTAGAGGCTAACTTGTCTATAGCTCCTTTTCGAAGCAAAAAAGAGAAATGCATTGAAGGTTGTGGAAAAGGAATATTAGTCACAGTAGTGATTTGTTATTTCATTGCATTTCTCAGTGGCCTCTGGACCAGGCAGTAGAATTACCTGAGCCAAAACTCTTATCTTGCCTAGCAAATTATTCTTTAATACATCCCGTGATGCTTCAAGGAAATGAATCTCTGCTGTATTAGCCCTGATTTGTGTTGCAGTAAGAATAGCTATATTGCTCAGTTATTATGTATAGCAGCAGCATCCACCACATATTGCTGTGTCTAACACATTTATGCATTTGCAAGTTCCCTGTATCTTATATGCTTGCTTTCGGCGCTGGGGATATTTTATTCCAGTAATTGTAAAAGGCATGTTACAGGAATTCACTGGAACAAGTTCCATTGCACTAGAAGTACCTATCTGAAATCAAACGTCACTCTCCTAGAAATGTTCATCTTCCCTTAGCTTTTCACCATTTTTTATTTTTGCGTGTATTGTACTTGGAAAAAAAAATGCAACCTAATGTACACTACAATCCCAAGTACTTGAGCTCTCTCTGAAAGAAGCAGCAATAAGAAAGGACTTTATACATACCAAAAGGTTCATGGCAGTATTCAGTGGGTAATTCAGAAGTATGTTCTCCAGAACMAAGTGCATGCTGGCATATAAGACTCAAACACTTTCTGACTGTGCAAGTAAGTTTTTTGTCATTTAAATGAGACCAAGTAATTTTGCAAGTCACAATGCTCATTTGCCCAGGGATGAGCAGGCAGAGTCCAAGTAGTTCCAGCCCAGAAAGCACATCTAGCCATGTTAGCATGGCAATGTACTTCAGTCAATCAAATAAATTTCTGGTCAATCTACTAAGCACAGCACTGCATCTTACTAACACTACTACTTGGCTTGTGGACCAGAGCTGATTCATTTCAAAACATAGCAAAAAAGGAGGTCTGTCTGCAAATGTCCATGCAAACCAGTCTTCAGCAATACCAGGTTTATCTATTTCTTGCTTGGATTGTGTTACTATTATCAGACATATGCTTGAATCTTATTCTAAAAATGAGTTTGCAGTTGACATAGAGTACATCGAAAACACAGAAAATAATATCTCAAAACACAAAAATTTATTACCATACATAGACAAGATAATTTGACTTTTTTCTTTCTCTGTCCTTTTTTTGAATAGATGATAATGTTAATAATCCGATCTGAAAATCTGATCTGAGCTCTATCTGAATTTTTCATGTTAGTTATGAATGTATTTCTGAAACATCAGGAAGAAACAAAAAAGTATACCTTGGGTAGTTTCCACTGCTGTTCAGGGAGTTGCTGAGTGTACATATGCCACATTTGTGAGACTAAAATCAGAATTTAGCTTACTATTTATGAGATACAGCTAGGGAGGCAAAAGAATCAACTTCTAAATTCACAMGAAATCACACACACACACACAAAAAACACAGTTAAAGTCCAGTCTCTGACAATTTTGCTTAAGATTAATAAAAGTTTCTAAATGTTCATTGCACAAAGCTGCAATAGCAGCTGACAGTACTGGAAATCTTCTCATAGAAAATAAATCTTGCAGTTAAAACAAACACAGCTCGTTGCTGTGAAACATTCTCAATTATAATTCTACTACTTAATGTAAAATGACACCCCACAAAATCCTCACTATTTAAACACAGAGAAAATATTCAGTTTCTCCCAATTATAACTTTTTGCTGATGTGTGGGCAGTCACACAGCAATTTACCTCACAGTGAAATCTCTGTTCTTTGCAGGTGTTATTAACTCAGAGTTATTCTCTGGAGGCTTTATGTTGAGTTTTAATTTTCAGCAAACTTGCAGACGAAATAGCAAGACTTGGGGAGCTGTCGCCAGATTGTAATGAATAATTCACTCTTAGTGGACTAAATACAGAAAGGGGAAAACTAGTTTGTGATGGGAGCCTTATGCTTCTCACTATGGTTTATGTGCTTCAGCAGTTTCTTCTTGTGCAGCTGCCTGTCCTGTGTGGCTTTGGCAGGTTACGTAAATAATTTGTTGTTAAAGCATATGCAGTTATCCTGCAGGTTCAGAGATGTAACACAGAACTGAGTGTTTGTTTTAGGGAGAGTTTTACCCAGAGTGTATTCCCCATTTAAACAGAGAATAGGCCTTAGAAACCTTAGGCCAACAAATACGACATATGACAGGGAAATATAAAAACACCTAATTTCAACTACAGTATAAAGATAATCAAAGGATCATTATGATATATTATTATATATCTGTATGCACATGTGCATGTAGGTATACATACATGTCTTTGCATAAAGATATCTCCTATTAATACTAAGGATGGATTTTTGGAATTAATCTGTGGGAAAGGTGTCTATAAACCTTTTAAAATATGCACCCAAATGCCTTAGAGCTTGAGTGATAATAATCTACTACTGTAATTTTTGGAAGAATATCTTCAGTACATCTGAAGCCATGGATAGAAAAGCATTTTGTTCACTTCTGTAAAAACTGTGAACACTATAGATAAGATTAAAATTTTTCAAAAGGAGTTATTATTTGTTATTATTAATATTGTTATTAAGAATACTAGGTTTAGCAGTGCACTCAGATACAATGACCACTGAAATCTCTTTGAAAATTATAAATTCATTTTGACATGCAAAAAATAAAATCATCAGAACTATTCATTTTTCCTTTGCAGCTTTGACTTCACTGAAACATAGTAATATAAGGGAGAAAAAAAATTAATGCATTTTGTTTGTCACTGTGGTTATGCTGAGAGAGCAAAAAAGCTCCCAACTTTTCCTCTAACTTTTACACTATATACATATATATGTATAGTTTAGGAGATTATCCATGTTGGACTAAATAAATCACAGCAAATTTATCTTTGTCTAGAGAGCGTCCTCATTGTACTGAGGACTTTCTGAGCACTTCCTGAGCCCCGGTCCAGTAACAAAAAAAAAAAAAAAAAAAAGAAACTTCAAAAGGTGAGTCTAGGAACTGAAATTCATAACTCTCCTGCAGACCATGGCCTCAACAGAGTTAGTGGTTTTATGGCTCATTATAGTTTTTCCTGCACTGCACCTCCTGGTTACCTCTCACAAACAGTAATTACCTTCCTCTTATTCTCTCTATTCTACAGTTTGAGGACTCTCCTTGTTAACACCCCTCAGGTATTAACCATCTTATTTTTCCCCCCTCAAATATTGCTCAGATATTCTTACTGATTGAAAGAGTTAAGTTAAACTCAGAGCCAAATTCTCCCAGGTTTGTACTTAGCTCAATTTCCTGGTTCTTTTTTTTTTCCCCAAATATATTCTTTGGCCTAATAAAAAATTACTTTTTCCCATAAATTCAGTCTTTCTTAATCACCGCCCTTCTCATTTCTTGTTAATTAAATTGTCCTGTGCTTCACAGGGCCAAGGAAAAGCCATTCTTACCACTTAAAGACTGACTAGACATCCTACTGAGGGCAAATCTAAGGAAGAAAGTTGTATGCCTCTCTGTAGCACTGCAGCCAAGGTTTCTGTGTCCTGAACAGAGCAGCACAGAAATAATAAAGTAGGGCAGAACAGACATTAGCTGGAAGGGAGTTACAGATCCACTACTGTGGAGCTTCATATCTTTATGTCTTACGAAGAGAAAGTATTATTTCTGGAACAGCGAGATTTCAGTTCTCCACATATATTATTAACTTTATCGTTGTTACTATTTTAAAATGATCTTCCTGTTCTAATTTGGGGGGAGGGGGAAGCAAAGAGTTAGCAAAGAATAGTCTGTTCTTCTATTCCAGACATTCATATCATACCAAAGTACAGTGAGTGAGATTTGCTGAACCTGAGCCTACCGAAATGAGGTGTCTCACTCATAACCACTGTTTAAGCTCTGTACAGAGAAAGGGAGAAACACATTCAGAGTTTAGAGCGTATTGATTCCAATTAGCTTAGACTTTTTTCTTAAATTAGGATAGTCTGTCCCTGGAAATGTCTCTTTTCTTCCCCATTAGTAACTGAGGAAGGTAAGATATCTAGCTCACACTAAGGTGATGGAAAATTGGTCGAGATTAATCCTACATATATCTGTTTTTTAAGTTCAATTAAACTCAAACTACTCTACTATTCATGGCGTATATAAGGTGGAAATAAGTAATAATGTTCATACCAGAAACATATATGATCCTATAAACAGTTTTTGCAGGCCCAAATGATCAACTTAGGCTAGGAGATTTGTTGATAGGAAAAGCAGTTCATTCGTCTTATTTCAATTCTGTTAATATCATGGTTAACAAGAAAAGGAGAATCAGAACATCACAGCCTAACACAGGCAACGTGAAATGACTAATTTTTAAATGCCACTTGCTAATTTGATTTTTCCTCTGTAAGAGTTGAAGGGGTTTTGAGAAGCAAATTTGTTTCTTCTAACTGTTCAGAGGTATCATTGTGAGAAAAGATAGAGATGAATGGGCTAAAACAACAAATGCCATCCAAAAGTCAAAGCAGAACTTGAGAAGGTCTGTGGAATACATTTGCCTTTTTCAACATTCTTTTGTGGACTCTTTTTTTCCTACTTTTGACTGGGAAATAGGAAAAAGTATCAAAAACTCATAAGCTAAAGAGTTCTTACTTCCTTTTTTGCCTGGCTAGAAACAAGGCATGCTGATACCGTTATAAGGTAGCCACTGCCTACACCACATGTAATTCAGTTTGGGAAGTCAAAGATACTTTAGTACGTTGAGAAGAATGTGAAATTCTGAGCATTTAGGTTCAGCCTGTGCCAACGTAAACTCCCAGCCTTTAGAGGCTGGCCACATTACATTGAACTTAATCTTCACTATATTTATATGGATCTTGTTCCAGGAAAAGCAACAAAATGTATTCGTCTGATATATTAGCACAGAGACACAGGTCAATCAACTCATTGATTACGACACAGACAGAAGATTTTCAGGACTAGAAAAGGGGCCAACTAAATTCAGAAGAGAAAAAAATTGAATGCAATTTTCATAGCTTTACATTCTGTCTTACATACCATATTTCAGGACTACCTGTCACCAAGATATACAACTGCTATTTCTGAGCACAGTAACA
Organism: Rhea americana; assembly: GCF_003343005.1. Lineage (NCBI taxonomy): Eukaryota > Metazoa > Chordata > Aves > Rheiformes > Rheidae > Rhea > Rhea americana. The sequence continues at coordinate 4,993,637 of NW_028186568.1, forward strand.
CTTTCTACAATAGCTTATTAAATGGAAATATTTTGGAATACAGTTTTGTACAGCATAGCAGGCATCTGACTCTCCACATATTATCACTTCAAGAGTCTGAACAATTAAAAGCCAACATTATTTAGGGAGTCAGATGCATCCCTTTTTAATTAATACTACTTTCAATTCACTTAAGTATTTTCATCATGCTGTTATGTTTCCTCTCAGGAGATGAGTATGAAATAACCATATTTAATTACTTGTATTTAAATAACCATTAAAAAGGAAAAGCTATTATAGAAAATGTATGTTGTTGTAATTATGGAAGTGACCTCAGCAATAAGACGCATAATTCTGGTCTCCTGCTGGAAAAAATTGAACGATGGGGACTTGCTTAGTAGGGATGTTTTTTACATTACTTAATTAAACTAAGCAGCCTGCTCCTTGGAAACATGCATGAAAAACGATCTTTTCTACAAATTGACGTTGCTTTTAGCCTTTCTAGATGTCACTTTCTGAGACTTTTACCATTAGAGGCATCAGCTGAAAATCCCAAAGGCATCCACCTTCAAAAAATCAAAGCTACAAGAGAGCTCTCTATTCAGACACTAAGAAGCATAGATAACTAACCTAAAAAGATGAAAGGAAATTCAAAGCTGAGTTAGAAGTTGAGTCAGCCCAGTAGCATATGTATATGTGTGTTTTTGAGAAGTCTCGGCCCACAAAGTATACCAGGTACTGAGAGAGCAGAGGAGAACCTTCATGCCCATCTGTGATCCTTGCATTGTCATAACACAGGATAGATGGAGTTGTAAGGCCAATACTCTTTAAAGACCTTTCAGTTCTCCAGAAGAATGATTCATACATGATGAAACACTGCTTCATTTGTCCAGATGTACAGAGCAAACCCTACCTGTGCTCCATAAATGGGGAGTCCCACAGATGCAAAGACTTGATATCTCTCTGCCCTGGAATTAAAGCAGTAGTAGAACCACAATTAAGAAACTACGTCACTTTTATGAGGGTACAACTCACCCAACAGGTACCACTGTTGGATGGTATAGGATTAGCTGGAACAGGAGATGGGAAATGGGGAGTAGAAGGGAAGAAAGATGCAGCTACATTGCAAGCAGTCAGGTGAAGATGAAAAGACAGTAGAAGGCCTCTTATGAAAAAATCCTTTATCCACGCTTTATTTTGTTTATACAGGTATGTAGGAGTACTGAATTTGAATTAGGAGTCAATTTTTTTCATCAGCTTCACCTGCTTATCTTTTCTCTCTCACTCCTGTAACTTGGAAATAGAAGATTCAGAAATTGAATCTCAAATATCAAGCTGAGCTGGGAACAAGGGGAGGGCTATTTCTTGACCTATTAACTATATACTGAATTTAAACTCAAAATGAATTTTTACGGCAGTGATTAAAATAGAGGTTTATAAAACTGAAATTCTGGAGGTAGTTGAAGTGAAACAAGAGTCAGCAAGAACTGCTAAAGCATTACTTTAATGCTATGGAATGAACCAGTCCTTGGAAACCTGGCATCACAAAAATCTATTGCTCCATTTATGTAGCATTTAATTTCGGATTGGCAATTGTGTTTACTTCCTGGATATTTTCCATTAAACATAACAGATTTCTTCTGCAAATACCATTTCAAATCTCATTGGCTCATCCTCTGCTAAATAAAAATGCTGTAAAATGACTAATACAAAAGCACAAACACAGTCTTACAATTGCTCAGTATGAAACTTTTACAAGTTACGACATTATGCAAAAATGAAAACCCTTAACTCTTGCTGAAGCAAGTTGGGGGTACTGTGACAAATTGCAGGCTCAAGCCTTAACCATTAGACTCTATAACTTAATTAAAATATTAAGATCCATTCCTAATTCACCATTATCCAGCTCACTTCTCCAGAGTTGACAGAGAGAGATCATTGCAGCTAGAGCAGATTTCCAAACCAGCTTTCTTTGCAAATTGGCATCTGTCTGGAATGGATCCCCTAAGCCAAATATAATACTGTGTACCTCATTAAACCACAATAAACTCAAGTTAAGCTTGACTTCAACCCACAAAAAACAGGGCAATTCACAGTCAAAACCAATGCCATCTTCAATTTGCAATTTACAGTAAGTATTGAGGAAATGAACACATACTGCTTGGTAGCTAAGATCCTGCAATGATAGAAGCACAATGGAGAAAATTAAAGATGGAGATGAAAGTAATTATGGTTCTAAAGTGTCTGCCAGGAAGGATGCAATGGAGCTGAGTTTATGTAAAATAGTTTACGGTGTGTGGTTTGATTACAAAGTGCCTTGGATCATCTGACAGCATGGAGATCAAATTACATGACAGCAATCCATTACGGATTATGAGGATGGTCTTCTAACTGGACCACGACACTGTATGCTAGTTTAATTGTGTACAGTGTGGTCAGTATCCCTCTTTTGCTGCACGTCCTGCATTGGTTCAGAAACCTCGCTAGGAATATCCTGCAGCCATGCCAGGAATCAGATTTCCTTGCATTTGTGCAGCCCACCTTATTAACTTCAGCAGGGGTTGAGGAGTTTAATGCTGATCAAGTTGGCTGGAGTCAGTCACTCAGTATTAATGCATAATATCCAATAGGGCTGAGGAGATAGGCAAAAACTGAAAAGCAAAACTGTCTCAGGCTTACTGACCATGGGACTGGAGAGAAGACAAAGAGGTAAAGAAATACCATACAATATCCCTCCAGTCAGCAGGCTTATTCTGAAAAAAAAAAAATCCCTTTTTATTCATGGATTGACATGACAAGGACTGTCTGGAATGGCTGCAACATTGAGCATGAGTACACAAGTAGAGGAGCATATGTATCACATTTGAGGAACAGGCCATGCACGGCTGAAGCAGCCAGTAGCACATGAATGTAATCTTGATTTTTGGCAGCAGAGCAACAGTAACACATAAAGGGGGTTCTCCTGCAATTTACTGTCTGCTGCTTCATTAATTGAGAGTTGAGATTGGGACATCACATGAATTCTTTCTGCCCTGGGCATTGCCGGGAGTAAGAGGGAATTAACAATCTATGTATGTATATATATTTATATATATATATATATATATATACACACAAATATATTTATACATATATATAAAAGCAGCATTTCAACTGCTCATACCCTGCAAAACTACAGTTTCCTGTTATGCATGTATAATAACCTGTTTTCTAATGATGCATTTTGCAATAGTGCTTGCCTACTTAGTGAATGGAATTTAAATAATGACTCTGATTATAATTCATACACCCCACACTGCCATTCAAACTCTCATGTGAATAATTTTTATATATATGTATATATATTTATATATATGTATATACTCACACTTTTATATATACTTTTATAAGGATATATATAAGTGTATATATATATAGACATAATTTTATATATATGTGTGTGTATATATGCATATATATAAAAATTTATATATATGTGCATACAAATATGTATATTCTAATGTCGATTTAGTAAGCAGTGATCATTTTCCATCTCAACTGAGTGAATATAAAGCACTCTTATTCAAAACTAAAGGGCTCCACACTCCAGACTTGAAGATATCCAGCACCACAAATTTTAACTGACACAGGGCTTTCAATCCATGAACTTTAAATGACTAGTATAAGCTAAACTCTGCAAATGGCTATAAAAGTGTTTACATGCTAGATTGTCAAAAATCAAAATACAGTCTACTGTCTTGTTAGAAATAGAACACACAAGAAAAGGTAGGTGGAAGAAAGATCCTTAAACCTTTATACATGCCTGAGATTACATTAAGAAATTCAGTGTGTGTGTGAACTATGAGGACAAGATAAAGAGTTAAAACCCATCTGTTTTTGTCAACTGATACAAGTGTATTCACAGAGGGGTCTGCGCCAAGGTTCAACTATGTGTGCCATTAAAAAGATTTAAGTCTAGGCCAAAACAATTTCTTTGCGTGGAGAAGTTCAAGATTTAAGGAAATCAGAAGAATATGAATATATGGTAAAGGTAGTGAAGGGACATGACAAGCATGGAAATTAGAGAGAAGCTAAGGGAGAGGAGAGAGGCACATAAACTGGTGGAGAAAACAGTTTAAGTTTCAAGTGAAGCACAGACAGCCTGTGTTCTGACACAGACACCCCTGACAGCACCGACATTGACAGAATATTAATCCTACTCCCCCATTCTCCCCCAGACAAAACTGTAGTTCACTGCGATAGCTCTGGCTTTCACATGAGGAASCTTCTGGTGGTTTTGTTTTCCTTGTTCCTGCCAAAGTCATGTGGATAACATGGCTGAATCTCTTTACATCTTTAGCTTCATTTGCTGAGACAGGGAGTTTTTGTATCTTGCTATTGCTTCTGGCTGTGTTGGTATCTGACCATGAAGAAGCTCTCTATAGGCTGGCCAGAAAACAATTCCATCATGTGGAAAATGTCAAGATTTGGGAATTTAGATTTTATTCTGATGCAGAATTATTTTTTTTTCTTTAAGAATAAAACACCCCACCCCATCTTGGCTGAACAGCTTCGTGATGAGGGCATGCAGCTGAGATGAGGGAGACTGAGGTTCAATTCCCTGATCCAAACCAGACAGAGTAGGGAGTTGAACCTGGCTTGCTATTATCCCAGCTGAGTACCCTGATCTCTGACACCGGAGAGTCAGGTTCAATTCCCTGCTCTGTCTGGCTTGGATCAGGGAGCTGAATCTAGGTCCTTTGCTATTTAGCTGAGTGCTCTGAACATAAAGCTATTTTGTGTCCACAGAAGGGTTCTTTCTGTGAGAAAACTTTTCAAAAGAAAAGAGTAACAATGAACAATGAAGTAATTCTAATGTTATATTAAAACATTTTTTTCTGAAAAATAACAATACAAGTCAGACTGGACAGTATGTTCTTTAGTTTAGGGCTTAATCCTGTATTATGCTGAGAAACACAACCAAAACCTTCCAAAAAACTTGGCAAGTAGATTAATAGAATGTACTCTCACTAAATCAAATGAATACATAAGCTTAAAGAAAGCATGTATCTCAGTGTTTTGCTGAGTAAAGGCCACTGTGCTTTGCACACTTAAGAGTTGAATCCTCAGTGAATAAGTTTTTGGCCTTGCAGGTTTTGGACTCTAGGCTTTCTGTGTTACCAGACAACAGAGATGGGGGAACAGATGGTTAAGCAGCATGATTACATGCTGCCATACTGTAAGACATTGTTAATCTTTTTTTTTTTTTTTTTTTTTCCCAGCAATGTATATACACAAGAGAAGCCTGTCATTTGATATAGGAACTCATTAAGTCTGTTAGATTTTATTTTCTAATTTTAAATCCATTCAATTTAAAACTGAATATTTAACATGACTATTATTCAAGATACTTGTTTAGCTTAGGAGAGATAAATAGGAGAGAAAATAAAATATTCAGTGAGATAAAATTAAATCTAGAGCAGATAGGAAAACGTAGGGGATCTGGAGGGAATCAGACACAGGAAAGAGTAGAAAATAATGAAAAAAATCATTCATGTAGGCAATATAAAGCATAGGATACTTCACTGGTACTGCCTGAATTTGATAGGTGTGTTTCCATTTATAACCCAGAGCACAAGCTCCCTTTTATTTGCTCTTTTGTTCCTTCTGTGAAAAGGAAAGGTTTAATTTAGTTTACTAAGTGTGAAATAACTTCACAAAGTGTGAAGTACCTTCACAAATTTTACCAAACTTGACATTCAACAATATGACGTACCAAAGCACATAAGACTGTGTTGAATGTTAAGTGTATCTTAGGTTGTCCTGATGTCTGATCCACTGGAGCAGAATCAGTATGGTTTATGCATTTCACAGACATATAAAGATAGAAACATCTATCAGGAGAAGATAAGAGGATGTTGGTTCCAAATTTAAGTCTAACAATAATTTTTGGTGACCTTGAGTTTTTCTATTTTCTGTTTGTCTATATAAAAAGGATTGTATTTAATCTCTCAAGTATTTGAGAGATTCRGTTAATGCTGGTAATGTGTTTTGAAGTGGTTACGAGAAAACACTGCACAAGGACATAAAATTTATAGCTTTCAAAACAGATTTTAAGAATAAATTGCTCTTTATGATAGACATTTATCTGTAGACTCTACTAAGAATATAATGAGTATAGAATGTCCTCACCTTATCTTTCCTGTGTTAAAGTATTTTAGTTTATCAGTAAACAGAGATAAAACATGAGTGAGATGACTGGGGGTAGACGGGTTGGAGAATGAATCTTTCACTGTTGAAGAGTGGAGTTCAAAATTTTGTTTCGTTATTAGCAAATTAACTCTATTAATTCCCATTCACCTCCAAATTACAGAGGTTACTTAGCAAGCACAATTCAAGTAAAATGCTGAAGCTAAACAGAGAGAGAGAAAACAGCTATGATGGAAAATTTGAGCCTATGCTCAGGTATATGAATCCCTCCTTTAACAGAAAATACATTTGCAAACAAATATTTAAAAATATATATATATTCCTCAGTATGAGGACTAGAAATAGATCCACTCACATAAATGCCATCTTGAAGTCAATGCTGATGAAGAAATAATGGATATGAAGTACCCTTCCCTTTCTGTGTGGTTATATATAATATATAACCACAATAATGAATTTCTGAAATTCATTGTAGTAGGAAAGAAAACTTCATTATTAAGCCACTCACTGTACCCCTTGGTGAGCTCACTTTCTACATATCAGCTATATTTTTCTGAATTAAGAAAATGGTATAACATTATGGAGTGAGATCCAGTGGGTCYAGGGTTTCCCCCTCCACCCCACAGAAGGACAGGTTTTATTTGGAATGAGGAGCCCACATTGAATAGATTCATTCAGGTAATAGTTTTGTGATAAGAAATGTATGCCTCTCTCATCACATAAACTGAAGTTTTATAATCTAGTTCCCAGGGTGACTTTGCTTGGGCTGTTTGTAAAGAATCAGTGCAGTGTAAATCTATTCATATCTCTCCTCCCCGCTCCAACCTTCCACATGAAGTGACTATCAAGTGAAGCCTGCCTGCAAGATACCCCACAGCTAGAGATGAATGACAGCTAGCAACAATAAAGCACTCTCCCAAACGCTTAGCAAGGTCTCCAAGCTTAAAGTATAAGCAGCTGAGTAATTCARAAAAACAAGGTTTCACTGTAGAATAAACCATACAGGTTTTATTCTCCCTGAAGATTCTTGCTTCCCAAATAACCCTGTTTTCACCAAGCCACCTGCCTGTGTCAAGGAAATTAATGAACTTCAAAAGTAAATACAGCTCAACATGAACAGTAAGCCCTGTTTATCTACACATTGGAAATGCCAGCACCACAGCAAGGTGTCTTCTTTTTTATTAAGCCATACAGGGAGCTGTAAGTTAAAGCCTGATTTCTGGACCTTACATGAGCAACCATTTCAGTGGACATTAATCTTTTTTCTTTGATTCAGCTGCCAAGTTTGCAATAAGGTTGTGTGATGCCAGCCTTGAACYACAAGTTTAGCTCCAAGAGAACTGTGCTCCCTGTTAATACAGGAGTCAAAATACATATTTAAAGAAACTGATTTTTTATAGGAACTTCATATGAGTGATTTGTGTAATCTTTAGTGTAGTAAATATTTGCTACTTACAAACACATCTACTGAACAAAATCCTCCCTATAAATTCTGCATAGATCATAGAAGAAGTAATGAACTTATGTTGTAAACATGTGAGACAGATGCTGTGGCTCTATTTGCCTTGATTTTTTAACCAAGAAGCAAGAACAAGAGGAAAAGAAGCATAGCAAAGGATGAAATCAACATTGTGTAAAAGAAAGGGGATAGTCAAAAGAGAGAATATGATTTCAAACAATTCATAGCAAGTTGGTATTTTAGTGTTTACAAGAAAAGTCAATTTTTCACAGTTTGCATTAGAAAATTGTAAGATTTTCATTAAAAAATGGAAAGGAAAAAAAGTCTTTCATTTAAGAAACAAAAGCTGGTTYTGACAGGAGATCCTAGCTTACTTTGTTTCAGTAGGAACAGGACTAAGTTAAATCAGAGAAAAGTATTTCCTTTCACAATCTGACGTTTGAATTGTATATCTAATGTTAATTATTTTTATCTGTGACTTCAGTTCAAATTGATAGGACAATGACAATGACATCTAGAGCATGAAATCTCCGTAGGTGCTGTTTATGTAGTTTAGATAGTCTCAAAAGGCCCAGCTGTCATTGCAATCACACTGGGGGTATGCTTTGCACAAGCAGATCTGAAAACTTGGATTCCACAGACAATTAAGGAGGAAGAGAGAAATTTATGAAGAGTTCTTAATTAACTAAATGTTCTGACTTGCCAAGGAGGGAAAAAACACTGTGCTATATGCAAAAAGAAGTCCCTTGAAATATACACAGTGTAAGATGCACCAATTACATTTTTCATAAGCAATCTTCCTGCCTTTCAAAGAGAAAAGATGTGGAGACACAACTGTAATGGCTGGAAAGTTAAATTTGCTCTCAGGTTTAGGTAAACTCAAAATTGTTAATAGGTCTCCACAAAAAAAATGAAAGATAAATGCAAAAAACAGACATAAGGGGTTGAAAAACGTGCCCCTGTCTGCCCCATGCTGTACATTTTAACCTACCACTCAATAGCTTTAAGACGCAAGAAAATCAGTGATAAACTGATAGTGTGGATGAACTCAGGCTGTCACACAGTATTTGCAGTGAATCTGATATACCCTGGGGCTGTTGAGCTCACTGACACAGTGTAGAGTCAACTCTGTCCCCTCCAAAGGAATGGGTTACAAAAGTATCTTCAGGCAAATGATGTGGGAAAATACATGTGCCTACAAGAAAGGTGGGCTGGCCAGAGGAGTTCATCTTAATTCTGGTAGGGGCAGTTTCAAATCCCTGTCAAGTCTCACTGACAGGAAAAGACACAAAAAATTCATCAGTGACCCATCAGCCCAGACTCATTCATTATGAAGTTGGCCTCTGACACACCTGGAGTGAGTTGATTGTCTCAGACTATTCCTGRGCTGGGGGACACCCCCAAAGTGCAGGGGGTGTACACAGATTGTGTCACCCCAGCCTCAGGTAGGTTTTCTAGAGTCAGGGGTCTGAGCTGACGCTCTCTAGAGCAACAGAGCAGAAGCCAAAGAATGAATCTAGGCTCAGACATTTCAAGATCAGAAGAAAAAACACCTAAGTTCCAAGTCCCAGCATTGCTTTCCAGGAAAAGTTAGTATTTGTAAGAGATGTCAGGATTATAATGCTTACAATTCTGGAAACCTTCTGACAACTCCTCATTTATCTTTCTTTCTGTGAAGTAAAAAACAATAAAAATACTAATGAAAATATTGGAGTTCTCCACAGTTTATATTCAACTCTTGGTATGGCTTGGTAAGTATACTGTCCCAGTTCTTACCGTAATTTTTACCTCTTCAAATCCTCAATAACCCAAGTGGTTGCAGTGAAATTATTTTCAATTCAAAGCAATGACATAAAAGCAAAATCTGAATTATGCTTWTATAGATTAAATAAAATAAAAAAGCTTCTTCAGAGCAAATAATTTCCAAGTCAATAGACTACCAAAAAACTATTATTTACTAAGTCAATTACTAAGCTATTTTTAAACAGATACATCTTTTATAATCTTCTGTATCATATCAGCTAATGTTAGAGGAACTATTTTTATAATATTTATTTKGTTTTCTCATTCTTAATAAATGACACTTAGCATAATAAAAGTCCTGATAGAAAAAATGTATTTCTTAAATCTACACAGTTATAGTCTGCTATTAACTTGACTAAGAAAATCTTAAYCTGTTTCCCGAAAGTATATCACAACACTTACTGACAAAAAGTAGAAATAACATAAAGCTCACAGAGTAGCTTCAGTTCAGTGCAAAGCATGAGAAAATTCTTTATCAACTTGAATTCAATCTATTAATTAGTAGGACCTGTTTAAGACTTTGTCATATGAGTGTGGGTTGAGAGGCACAAGAGGATCAGTGTGTGCACAAGTCACTGTTGGTAAAAAAAAAAAAAAAACAGATTTATATTTAGGGCTACATATGCTATCACATAAAAACCTTTAACCTGCAAAAACAGAAACTTACATTGCTCCTGAGTGGTGAAATTACATGTGCATGTCTCCGCAAACAAATGCCAGTAGAAATTTTATACCACAATGTATCCTCAGAAACATTGTGCATGCCCTGTGTTATTTGAAAAAAAAAATCTCTTGTATAAATATTTTAGAGAGTTTTAAAACATTTTATTAGGAATATTTTTGCATTCTTCCATCTCTTTATTTGATACTGTGATTTCAGCTATATAGATCTCAGATGATCATCTACAGATGACAGAACCAAAGACCAAATGCTATTTGTTACTTAAATACAAAATGCAGTATATTCTTTTTGACCACCATGTACKGAGTATATATAATACAGCTATACATATAGTTGAATGCGCCAGTTAATATCTATGTCTAGATTTTGCTTTTGTCTTCAAAGAGTTAGCTAAAATTTTCAAAGTCAGGGTTTTACTTTCTGTGAACAAATTTGCCTAGCTTTAGCAGACATCTTTTATAACTGTAGACACCTATAATATCTAGAAACTCTTTGYTTATTGGTACTTTTCCATATTGTAAAATTCAAAGAACAGAGTGCTTTGGAGGGCTAAATAAATCATAAAAAAGTTAATGCATAATCATGCTGGTTTTAAATTAATTTGATTCAATAACCTTTGCTTTGCATTTAACTATGTTTCAAAGCTATTTCCAGATTGGATCACTAACTATCAAGGCTGTGTTATATACTCAAAGAACTCAAAATTCAGACTGTTGAGGGTCGACTCTCTAAGTCTCCAGTTAGGGAATAGAAATAAAATCGTGGTACTAAAAAACTCTAACTTTAAACAGCTTCTTAGCTGTTCTTAGCAAACAGAGACTACAYAGCATGTAGAGTATCAAGGGTTATGGAACCAACCTAAACTTTAGTCCTAGAAACACTTATGCCTAAGCTTAACTTTACAACCACAGGTAAAGGTTCCTTTGATTTTAATGGGACTAATCACAACAACAATGAATGTTTGCAGGATCAGGGTTAGGCAGGTCATGAATTGTATTTTAGGAATATTTACAATGAGTTGCTCATGGATGGCTTACAGAGCAAGAGRTTTTAAGAGAAGGTGTTTCTAGATAGCAAACAAAATCAAGATTCACAAGCAGGAAAGGGTGAAATTCAAGGAATAAATTATTTTCTTCAAATTATTCAAAGATTTCTGCCATAGGTTGCATCAGGAATCTATGAACAGTTGCATTCCTGCTGAGCATTAGAGAAGCAAATTTCTGAATCTTGTGAAACATTCTAAATCTTTTGAGACAATTCCCAGATGTYTGTAAGAGTAATTTCTTTTCCTCCCTAAGGGCTCTCGGTTGAGGAGGCCTATGAGTTGTACTGAGCAGGAGGAATACTAGCCATGTATTTGAAACCACTGAGGCAGTCTTGTACACACTGTCCTCTTTATGGAGAAGAATATTAATTCTATGTCTCCTCAYTGAGCCCAGAGAAATGCTTTCTCTGCTATCTAAATACCTGATGCAGAAAGGAACCTGGAAGAAAGCCAGCTGGCTTAAGCTCAGCTAGTGTAAAATAGAGGTGATACACTTTGGCAGACTGAAGCGCTTTGAGGAATTGGCCGGAACTTGGCCTCTTCTGCTGATGGCATCTGTCCACCTATTGTCCAAGTGGCTTTGCAGTCACTTGGACTGTAAAATTTCTTGGGATCATCTTGTTCTGTGTTTGTATAGTGCCTAGAACACTGGGATTCCTAGCTATGCACACTAAACTATGCACAATAAACTGTTGTGATACAAATAATTGAGACTTCAGTAATGGGAAGTAATAATAAGAGAATGAGAATGAGAAGTAATAATGAGACTTCACAARCTCATCTCTGTTCCTGGGTTCCCCAGATGAATAGTGACTAAATATGCCTTCTTCTATCTGTGGCTGCGCAAAGGCATGCAGCACTTCCTTTCCAAGACAGGTCATGTATCAGGATCATTTCTTTGTTCGCACAAGACTTAGAACATTACTTGGCATTACCTCTAAACCTCAGTTGGAAACTTTGCTTAATGTTGATATTTTATCTTCTAAAATAAATCCAACTACAGCAAGAGCATGCAACATTTATTTTATCCTTTACAGTGGCTACCAGTTCCATTTTCAGAGAAGCTCAAGATGCTAGTTACCACTTATAAAGTCATGSCTGGTCTATGTCATAGTAGTTAAGTCAACTTTTCTTCTATGGCCCACTATAATATCTGAATCCTTTGGATTGTTTCAAGGATATGCCTCGAGCAGAAAGATTGAATCAGCAACAGATTGAGCGCTTTTGGAATGGTTAGTTCTTCTCAACGTAATTTTCTGCATTTAGGACAAATGTGAATCTGTGGACCATCTCCATCAGAGTGCATGTAAGATACAGCTTTTTACCTAGCTGAATTTTGGAATCACTGGATATTCTGTGAACTGGTTGTGTTTGTCCTCATAAACTTTCACTGGTCTTCTTAGATAAGCCATTTTAGTAGCTACAGGCTGTGAGGACTGAATATGCTGATTGCTATTATGATTTTCAAGACAGTCTTTTTCTTGAAAGCTAATATACAGAATGATTCATGTATCAGCCCAAAATCTAAATATTTTCTTCAGAAAAATATACCTACTGATATGAGATCAGAGTATTAATATTWCTGACTTCATTTTGTATATTTTCTTTGTCATGTGAGCTAATCTCATTACTTGAAGCTTTCAGCCATTATTCAGCTGATGACATTTTGTACGATATGTTAAATTACTTAAAATATTAGGAAGTGAGGATTCTTACACTGGCTTAATATTTCATGAAACCCTAATCCTAAAACTTTGCTTGCATTTCAAAGAGCCACTGTTTGATATAAAACACAAAATTGCTCAGATACTTCGGTATAGGGGTTTTGAAAAGTTGCTGGGAATTGAAAAACTCACTGAACTCATTGGAAACTAAGTGCTCAGCTTGTTTGAAAACTGGAACACTTCTTCAAGCGACTAAGTACGAAAAATGCATGCCTAATCTTTGTTGTTCGCTCTTGAAAATATAACTGCAGATATACTTTAATTCAAAATATTTATTGCTCCTTGTCGACCCATTAAGCATGAGAGCTGCTTCTGTCAGATAATCAGCTAGGAATTGTATCCAAGTATGAGAACAAGGCACTGCAAAATATCCATTTTGCAGGAAACAGCCTTACAAATCAATAGCAAGATTTTATTCAATATATACTCCATCGGATGAAAGAGGAGAATTCTCATACCATGCCTCTTAAAAGAAATAACGTCTTATTGTGTAGCTCCCACTCACGATAAGGTTCAGGTGTCATTTTTCAGTATAATTACAGAGCTGGCAAACTAAATGGTTTGCCTTTTCCCTTCAGTCATGAGTTTTTCCTGCCATCCCTCAGATTGTAAGATGACAATGATTGCAGACATTCTGGCAGAAAATACTGAACTTACACTGCATCAATCTTTCCATCTTCCTGTGTTGTTTTTTCTACTCTTTGCTCAATAATTGCAATCCAGTTGCCCTTAACTATTATGAGATAACCTCTCCCCTGTCTTCACTGTACTAGAAATTATTTCAAGATTTTTTAATGCATTTCTTGAAGCTTAGTAACTTAAGGAAGGCAGCACCAAAGTTTGCTCAGTGGGGTCAAGTATTTTAATCTGTTTTCAGTTCCAGTGTGATCAAAGGTTGACTCTACTTATGGTAGAATTTTATACTGCGCACAGACAATACTTCAGTATCTACAGTCATGTATTTACAAGCAAGTGTTTTGAAAGGGCCYGAGGTATTTTCATTCCAAACTACACACTTCTTTTAAAAAACAAGAAATATCTTGATTTTCCTAATACTCATATATATCTTCCACAGACTCCTGACTACACAAAAAAAGAAGAAAAAGGAAAAAAAA
>NW_028186568.1:5007737-5035808 GCF_003343005.1 Rhea americana
ATTAGAAGAAAAGAAAACAGAAATAAAGAAAAAAGAAGAGTAAATGTAATGTTCTGGACAAATGAAGAGCTCACTGTTCCCAGTTCTAGAGCTTTTCTGTTTATCTGAAGGGAGAGCTAAAGGCTGTGTGCTTTTGAGCAGCTTAACACTGACCAACAAGAATGTCTTGAGGCAGAGAGTATTTCTCTATGCACAGAGGCTCAGTGCTTGTCATCAGTAAGCAGGGCCAAGCAGTTTACATGAAGTGCTAGTTTAAGAAGAATGAAATTCAAGACTTCATTAGACTAAATTGCTTTCAGGGGGGCATTAGTCATCCCTCCACAATGTATGTAATATTCCAATTACTTGCTGTAAGTAAGTGAGATAAAGCAGTATCTGAAAAAATACTGGTTTTCAGACAGATATTCTCATACCCTATTACTACTGTTAGGCTTATTTCCTTGTTAAGAACACTTCAGAGTGGAACTCTGAAAGAAAGAAATGTTGCAGCATGATCCAGTCCCCACTGAATACCATCAGCCACAGTAGAGGCAACACTTGGTTGTATCTGATTACTTGTGGAATACTACAATAGTTCGTTTTCATGATGTATGAAAGGTGGGAATATTCTTATTTAACTTAAGCTATCAAAAATATATTCAACTACTGATGTTAGTTATATRTGTTCCCTCTATAGTCAATGGAGATAAGCATTTCCAGAAAGTGATTCAACCTAAAACAGATATTAGTAAGACACAGAGATGTAATTCTGTTATACAAAGATCTGAACTCATTGAACATTCTTTGTATCAAAGATCCTGTTTTTCTTTCAGATACGACAAAAATAACCATTCACTTGAATGGGTAAGAATGAATGCTCTGTGGACTTTTTCCTCCTTTGGTGTGATGACTAAAAAGATAAGACAGATTTTCATATTCTTCCAAGTATGATTTGACTGGTAATGGTACAGTTTCATCTGAGAGGGTTGTGTATTACATCTGCTTTTATAGGCTAATCTGCCATGGCATTACAAAGTCTGTCCAAACTTTCACTGGCTTGTAAGAGCATTTGCTTTTAGGTAGGAAATTCATTATTTTGATAGTGATTAATGGGGGAGGGGAGCTGCTTCCTATAAGCAGTTCAGAGATATCCAAGGAAAATTACAATGTGTGGAGGTAGAGAACTGCTAAATATAAACACAGATTTATAGAGCTGTTTGAAACTTTTGGGTAAAAAAAGAAGAAAACATTAACCCTCCCTAAGTCAGCTGCATGAGGCGATACTCTAATGTTGTTATCMATGATGGCATTTCTTTTAAAAGAAAAACAAAAACAAATGTATTCCTCCATGCCTTTTCGACTGTCGGATTTAATATACTATCTATAGGATTAAAATTTCTTTCAGAAATGTATTTTTCAGCTTTATTTAGGTTTCATGGCATAATAAGCTTCAGTTAATGTATTACTTCTCACTGTGGGATAACCAGAAATACATACATATATATAAATATGTATATACATTCACTACACAAAAACTCATTCCCTCATCAAAGATGGAAGAGTCTGGCTTTATTAAAATCAATGACAAAATAATTAAGTGCAGGTGCTAGTATTTTTCTACTTATTTACATCCTCAGTGGGTATAAACTAAGACAGCATCACAGAAAGAGTCAGCAGAACTTTTCCATGCGCACTTGGACTTGGGGAAAGCATCTTGGCCACAAGATGAAAACATCAATCAGAACCTCTTCTGTAGAGTACTGGTGCAGAAGACGGTGGCTGTATGCTACTGGGAACCTCACAGGAAATCAGCCAAACATATAAGAACTCTCCCTCTCCAGCCATGTGTCCACTGGAGATGTCCTAGTTCAAGGACTTTCTCAACTCTCACCGAGAGCAGAGCCCGCTGGCACTGAGCAGCACAACAGGAAACACTGCTATACTTAACAAGAGATTTGGTTTACAAGGGAGGATGGCAACAAGTGAGGTGAGAAGCAGAGCTTACATTCTTTGGCATAGCTGCCAGTATTTTTTTAATGCTGAGAAGCAAATGAAGTCAATGTTTACTAGTCCTAATATATTCCTTTAAAATAAACATAAAATTATAGGTTAATATTAAACAGAGCAATGAATGAAATGCTATTGCTGAGCCAGTAGCATCACCTTTAATTAGCCAGCTTTTCTCTTCTGCTAGCTGTGACACAGCTGTGTCTTTCACTGGTACTTTATTGGTTGCTCAAATGCTTCCACTGTAATCTTTTTTTTTGGGGGGGGGGAAGATGGAATTCTCACATAACTGGAAGTTGCTGCAGCTCTTGAGTAATGTGATGGAGCATTTTTTATTGCAGATGTTAATATTGATGTTCTAGGATGAGTCAAAAGTAAAGCAATATAAAAGGCTTTCTGATTAAAGGAAGGATGGGCAGATGGACAGGAGTGTATAGAACGTAAAGATATTAAATGAGCTCTGCAGAGCCTTTAAATATAATYTACAGGCCTTATTTCCTCTGGAGCAAAGCTGTCTATTGGGAAACTATAATATAATGATGCAGTCAGACAACACAGTAATAATGCTGGAGCCACTAAACCCAGAAGTCCAAGTAAATAAGTAAGTTGTYGTAGGTTAAAGGGACAGAAGCCTCTTCTGAGGTTCAGCTTCTCTGAGATTACTGTTCGTGGCCTCAGGAAATACAGGACTGACTGACTGCAGTGGACCTCCCTCTTTATAAAGAGGTTTGACCAGTACATCTATGAGGTCATAAGTCTTAGTGCCTCAACCCAACATCCTCTCCAGATCACCACTAGTCATTACTAAAATAACCTTCTGKGCCACAGTGCAGGTACTCTTACCGAGCCAGTGCTTGTAATACCAGTTTGTGTGCTGCCTAGCACCCCTCTCTTCCTGTCCACCAAGTGTTCTAGTGTTGCATTAACTTTACAGCACTGAAGACTCTCACATTTCTTCTTTATATTTGTATGCCAGTTACAACTTTTTCTTTGTAAGCCTCCTCCACAGCCACTGTCTCAGGCTTCCAGCACAGGATATTTGTAATATCTTTTAATACATTGAAAGGGCCCTTCACAGAGCTGTCACTAATCTAGATCTAGCCCAAGGCACTGGCAAGGTATCCAGCTGTGTAAGACAGCAGAAAGCTAGAATGCTACCTCTTGCAGCCTTGTATCTTAGGGGAAATAACTACTGCTCAGGAAAGTAAAGCAGCCATTCTCCCTACTCTTCCATCGCTACATGGGCCAAGCCTGCTCTTCAGCACCCCAGTGCACCGCACTTTCTAGCCTCACCTCACCTGTCCTTGCTGCATGAGCAGCCTGGCTCAAGGCAGATCCTGTCCTTCATCCACATCACAGTACAATTGAATTCTGCCATCATTGCTGTGAAGGCTTGTGCTGGCTTTGCATCAGCATTTCCTGGTCACAGTTCCACACTTAACTAGGCAGATATCTGCAGTATAGATCCATCTTGCCAAATATCTTTTGGTAGATGAAGCGATAGAGGGCTCAAGAAAATAGTTACAGGTGCAGTTAAAACAGCCAGGAACTTCAAGTGGTTATTTTATTTACAGACTTCAAGCTAGACAGCTCAGAGCTTTAAGATTCAGCAAGAGAAAGTGGTATTTTAAATATTAGCTCATCCAGTCAAAAAGTTGGTTACATCACAAAAACATAATTCTTTCAAATCATAACTCARTGGAGAAAGTTACATGGCAATTGACCTAAAAATTTAAAGTTCATGGGAAAACAGGCATATGTATATTATCTGTATTATGATCAGAAGTATTCAATTAGTTAAGTAATACTTTAAAAATAAGCAAAGTTTTAATCATTCAAACATTTAAGAATGTGTATTAAGACTATTTTCTACTCAGTGCTAGCACCAGACTCCACAGATGAAGTGAAGAACAGTGTGAAATTGCAATAATCAAGATAAGGTAGACCAGTGGTACTACCTTAGCATTTTAGCCAGGAAACATTCAGGTACTTTATGAAATCTCCTGTGTTCATGGTCAAAAGTAAAGCAAATATAATGGTATAATGGAATATATCTCCGAATCACTTTCTTTTTTTAAAAGATACCTTTGAAGTAGTACGACACTTTATAATGAATGTGATTAACAGTTTTTAGACCAGGGGCAAGGAGGAAGAGTGATCTATACCGAGAATTCAGGAAGACTAAGTCAAGACAGCAATTTTGCTAATTTTGAACCTTCCTRTGTCACTGAATAAACTCCAAGTATTAACAATGGAAAACTTTCARGTGCTTATTAACTCAGCTCTATCAAAAAAGCCAAATTCTGATCTTTTTAGTGAAATGCACTAGATCCAAAATTCTAATGAGAAGTATCTGAAGCTTTTCAGAGAGCAGCCTGACAGTCAGGAAGGACAAAAATAAGAATGAAATGCTGATCTTATTTACCAGTAGAAATTTAGAGTAACTTCAATACAATTTAATGAGTTCTACAGGATTCAAATTGGTTTAACTGAGATCAGCAATTCAGCATAAGGAAATATTTAGTAGTGAAGAATTACATTATTAGGAGAAAATAGAGAAGGGAGACTTCCAGCATTTTTAGTACATGGACTTACTGAATCTGCACATTCACCCAAGTCAGTAGATTGTATTACAGCTACAGTGCATAAAGCACCATCATTTTGAAACTACAGTTTCCCTCCCCAAATTATCCCTTTGTATGACAGGAAGTATCATGACTATACAAACTTTAAAACATACTGTGCTAAAGAAAAGGAGACTTAAATCAAAATGAAATGTAAACAACATAAATGGTCTGACCCAAAGCCACAAAACCATAGAAACTCAGAGTTAAGTCTGAAAATCCAGCATGACATTGTGTCTCTCTCTCAAGCTAGTGTGTCTTTTAGTGGGMTTTTTCTAGCTTGTTTTTATTTTTTTGCTTCATAAGAAGATAATGATGTTTCTAATGTTATGCTGTCATGAAATCACACTTCCAATAATACTTTTCAAATTTTTCCAATTGCTGATACCTTYTATTTTTAATGAGAATTATATTACAAAAAAGCAGAGTCATTTCCAGTTTAAATAACAACACAAAAAGATTATATTATATACTGTACTGTAAAAGGATTATCCAAAACTTCTCTGTCCCTCACACTAGGCAGGGTTTAAAACAGAGCTTTGTTGTGCTCAGTGTATACGTTTTTAGTGAGAAAAAAGTTTGTCCCTGAGGCAAATTAGCTGAGTGGTCTGTCACTGTCTCAAAATGCTGTCAAATTTTGCTCTGCAGCACGTCCAAGACCTTTTCTTTCCTGCTACTTTAGCACAGATGCAAAACTAGCTTCATAARCAGGTAGCTATTCACTATCAAAGCTGAATCCACGAAGGCTGGCAGATTTGAGAAATGCTCTTTTAACACCCAAAGTGACCTCTGCTACTATTACCTCCCCTAAMAAGTTTCTCTGGAGAGAGGCTGCCTTCTAGAGAGGCCGCTTACAGTGAAGGAATCATGCTGATGGTCCTGTCAGCTGTTCAACCCATACCATGCTGAGACAAAGCAGTCGCATCTTCTTCATGAACATGGGCTCTGAGGCTAGAGATTTCTATTCTAAYTAAAGGAAAGCTAATATACCTACAAGATTTCCCTGGTCCCTGGTGAAGAAAACACTAAAATATGTTACCTAGTATATRTTTTCAGTTATGTGAGTTTAAATGCCTGATTACAATACCTTCTGCCTTATTTTGTTGCACACCCCACGAATTTGAGGTAGACCCTATTTTGGAATGGCAAATCTACAAGGAAGTCATCTGGTGGCTGGACTCCAGGGAACTTCAAAGCCTGTCAAAATAGCTAGATTAGGAAATATATCATTTCTGTGTTTCACCTATTATCAAGACTTCAAAAATAAGTATTAAATATAATTCCTAACATATGGAATACCCTATTGCACCCTATGAGAGACCACCCTCTGCACATGGAAAAATCTTCTCATGATAGTTTTACATGAAGTTTGCATAAGGTTTTGCCTCTGGCAATAATCCTCATCTTCTCCCCCACAAATGCAATACATGTTACTAAACTAAGCATAGAAATTAAATAAACACCAAATGACCAAAAGTACAGTAATTTTATATTATCTAGAACTTTGTGCTTTGAAAATTTCATCAGCTTCACATAGTTACTGAGCTGATGTTATTGCTGAGATAGAATTATTCTCATCTATTAAAGATACTGAATATATCTAACTCTTGAAAATACCTTCACTCTTAGACTCAGCCTGAAAAGATACAGTTCCAGAAACCGATATTTCTTCAGCTTTCCTGAATTTCACCTATTACTACTTATGCTTTTGTGAAAAAATACAGGCATACTTATACCTTATTTCAACATATTCTAGATTTAGCCCCTGCTAGCTTTCATCCTATACTCTCTTAAAAGCTCTTGACCAGTGTGTGCAGAAAACTGAATTTCTATTTAACATACAAGCTATCCAAAACAGTTTCTAAAGAAAGCATTTGAGACTCTTCAGAGAAGAATACATCAGTTCATTAAAGGATTTCCATTTTACTGTATAACATAGTGGAGAACAAAAGGCAGATACATGAACATTTGAAAACTCTGAGTGAGAAAAATGAAAAAAAAAAATCTGTTTACTCAGTATGTGACATGCCCTGAGTCAATGGAATC
The DNA here is from genome assembly GCF_003343005.1 of Rhea americana. Taxonomy (NCBI): domain Eukaryota; kingdom Metazoa; phylum Chordata; class Aves; order Rheiformes; family Rheidae; genus Rhea; species Rhea americana. The sequence goes on from NW_028186568.1 coordinate 5,014,394, forward strand.
CTTTTTGGGTTCACCTTCATCATTGCAAAAAAMCAAGACTCTAAGTAGGATCAAAACCACAAATAACCTCAGGAAAACAATCTAGACTTAAAAAGAATACTTGAGGGGTACATAATAATAATTCCTCCTCTAATGGGAGGAACTTCCAGTCCAATCTAATAGATACAGGTGGTTTGGATCGTTCTTACAAACATTAGACAAGCCTTCAATTTCAAATGCTTTATATTAAATTACTCTCAAAATGCGAGGATATACTCCTAGCCCATTTTAAATCTGAGGGAATTTTGCCACAGACTCTAAGAGATGCCTATCTATTTTCTATGATTTTGCCATAGAGAGATATCCGTGTTTGCCAAAAACTGCATCTTGATTTGTTTGCAAATTATTGCTAAAAAACATTTGCCTTAATATGGAATTGGTTCAAATTTTCAGGTGRTGTAAGTCAGTGTAGCTGCAGAGCTACGCCAATTCAACCCACCTCAGGATGTACCACTGTGTTTTATTCTATTTAAAAATTATTCATAGCAGTAAAGTAATTGTTTTAAAATTTTTGTGGTTTTACACTTCAGGCAGTCACAGTGCTTTCACCCAAGGCCACTGCATTTTTGTGAATATAAACTGCAAGTCAAGCAAAGCTATCCTTTCAAAAATGTATCATCTACAGTTAATCTACTTTTTCTATTCAAACCTGGCACCTAACAATCAGATGCTGTTTAAATTCAGACACTACAAATGCAAACATGCTCTTGCAACACTGTCTACAGTGAAAAACTTTGCATAACAGTCATCCATTTCTACTAAAAATTTGATTATTATTAGCCATCTGTGCAGTTTCAAGCTTCACTCAGCAGTAATTAGATGCAATTTTACCTGTTACTTGGTATCGAGTAGCCACCTTTGTGCAAGACCCTCCTTCCCCTTCCCTTTTTTTAATATCTATAAACTCAATTTGGTTCTGACTTGATGTAATTTTTGTGTTTGAGTGATAAGATAAATTTGACAGTTGAGTGATGAGCACTTGAGCATTTAATAGACAACTTTAGAGATAGAAAAGAGAAAAAAAAAAAAAAAAAAAAAAAAAAAAAAAAAAAACTTAAAAGCAGCCATGAAGTAAACTCTTCCCTCTATTACTTCTGTAAGGGTGTACTTACTCCATGCTGCTGTAGAATAAGAGAGAGAATTTTCTAACTAGCTCAAAAATATTTATAAAATTTTAGGAAATGGTAGCATTTCCCATATTTAAAAAAAAATCTAAAGCATTTGAAAGTTGAAGATTRTTTAAGAATAAGTAACAAAAATATCAGAGAGCAGATCAGAGTCATGTATAATAATGAAAATTGTGAGTCCACATCGCAGCAGTGGTTTGTTGGACTGATTCTTGCTTAATGCAAAATACCATAGAGTGGAAAGAAAGTCAAAAGAGCACTCACTGCTTAACTTAACTACACCTATCAGGTAGAAGCTTACAGTACAGAGAGCTCTTGTTAATGGCTTCACTGTGAAAGTATACTAACTTTGGATAATTCTTTATTACTACACTGTAAGAAAACACTACCAGTTTGGATAAGAAATAGAAGTGTGAAAGCTGACATCTCTTCACCTGCCCTCGCTACTTCTGAGAATCCAGGTATAGAATGCCTCTTCAAAAATCTTTGTAAAAGGTTGAAGTGACCAACAACTGATACTTTTCACAGAACCAAATSCAAAACTTGTGTCTCCAGTTTTCACTCTGTTATACTCTCTTCTCAGTATTCTTTTCACTCAGAAAAATACAAAATCAAGTAAGTATACAAATTGGTAATTATGCAAGTACAGTTTTGACATAAATTGATAAGAGAGATACTTATAGTACATGGGAAGTATGGGTCTAATCCTATCTCCACAGAAGTTAGTGGCCAATTTTCCACTGGGCTTAATGGAGTAAGGATGGTAAAGTATGTCCCAAATTATCCCTGATATACTTTCTAACATCCCTGGAGTTACAATAGCAGTACGTAGCTTCAGTGAGCAAATGCTGACTGATGAAATTATGGATAGACATCATGAATTTGAATGTCAATAGAGGTGTATTTGCCACTAAATTTCATATAYCCAAGGATTTATGTGGTACATATGGTTCTGGCTGAATTCAAAATCTGACAGCAGCTGAACAGCGCAATTGCAAGTCAGACACATTCAGTCATTTTTTTGTGAATGAAAACAAATGCAGACAATTTGCAAAGAGCTGTGAAATCCATACTTCAAGCTCAGTTTTTAGTGCAAATCCTTTTTTCAACTCTTAGCACATCACACATACAATATCTTAGGAAAAAAGAATGTGGAGTACCTCAGTCATTTGATTCTGTTTCCCACTATTTATTTAATAAACTGATCAAGATTTACCCGAAAACCAGCAGGTTTTCTGCCCCATTACTACTCCTCTAGATGGCTATTGCCTCACTGCTCTAATAGAAACTTCTTTACAGATTCCAGGCCAAATACGTTCAAGGTAGTTCATACCTATTCATTCGCAGGCCAAAACCGTCAGAGAGGCAAACAGTTCTGTTTCCTTTCCTCATGTTCTTAGAAAAGAATATATTGCCTCCAGACCTTGTCTTGTTTGTCTAAATGAAGTGATTGGTAGTAGACTTCRGAAAATAGGCCTTCTTTCTCCAATATATTATGACTAGCCAGCTTTTTCTGTCTGCATCTTTTTCATGAACACAGATGAGCTGAACTGTACTCCTGGTTCCAYAAAAAATAATAGGGCTTTCAAAATGTCTTATTTACTGTGATTTACTTCTTCCCATAAAGAACACAACATATAATTATATATTGKACACTAGCATATTGCTCATATTTCTTATGTCTTTTCAAATTATATGTTTTAATTAGATTTGCTTCATGACAGACAGCATTAATGTGTGCTTCATTCTAGATGAATTTCAGCACTGATGAGCATGTTTAGCTCAGAATTATTGTCTAGACATTTCTCTGGGTCGCTAAACTGAAATACCTCACAAGACATAAAACATCCCCCCCAAATCATTTGTTCGTTATTGCTTCTTTAGCTGATAGTGATTCATGATTTCCTCCCGATTTGGGCGATATCATTGAAACATTCCAACCATCAAGTTATGCATATACATTAAAAACCTGATTCAACAGTGAAGTAAGTCTACTGACTTCTGTGTAGCTTAACTCTCCAGAAATAAGATCKCTACTGTCCAAAAAATGCACTCAAAATCTAACAAATAGCAAGGTTTGTTCCTACAAYACAGGATAATAAAATAATATCATTATGAGGTAAATTAACAAGGGGTTATTTGAAAAAAAAGAAGTAGATAGATTTTTTTTTGTCTGATCTGAAGATAGAAGTCAATTTCCCAAGGCTTTTGCTAGAACAAGGATTATGAAGTATGGCCCAAGTTATTCTTGACATACTTGCCAACTTCTCTGGAATGACAGCGGCAAGAAATAACTCCAGTAAGCAACTAGAATTGCCTTTGAACTACTGACTTCAGTAYAGGGATCTGATTTGAGAAATGAGCCTTACTTTCTCTGACAACACCTGAAGACCCATATTTACATACGCTGTCCCAAATTCAAAGACTTCAGTTAGTGCCAAATAAATGTGGCAACATCTAAAAGACATATTTTTTTGCATGAGGTAAGAAATTGCTTTTTAAGTTACTGCAGTGAATAAACAAAACACTAAAACACATGAAACCAAATTTATCTATTTCACTCACCTTGAAGCTGGCGTCCTTTATACAAATCCTTTGTTTTGGTTGGGTGAGCTCTGGCACTATTATCACACTTAGGTTGTTCATACCTACAGAGCAAACAGGGACAGAAAAAAACATCAATGTCAACTAAATTTAGAACTAATTTATTTCCAGTTTTGTAGTCCAAATTAAACCTGTATGTTTTGTTCAGAGGAGAAGCTTTACTTCTCATTCTTCATTCAGAACAAGCAATGCGAATTCCTCTGCCTAATTTCCACTTTTATCTCAAATAATCTAGGAAATGTTTATTCTTCTAGGGCTGAGACAAAACAGACCAATTATAATCTATTCCGAAGTCCATTATACAGGGAGGAAGGAGAGGAACTGAGGAAGGAGAAAGCTGCGGGGAATTGCCATGAAATAATATGTAATGAAAACAAAATAGAAAGCCAGGTTCCTCCTACCTACCAAATCAAAAAGCTCTAAATAGCATAACAAATTCTGGCATCTGGCACAGTATTCATGTTGTGAAACTCCAGAAAAGCAACTTCAAAATCACAACAATGCAGGTATTGTAATTAGTTTAATACTGTGTATTACTGTGTCCTCTCCAAAACAAGTGTTAGTTTATATAATAAGAGTTAACACTTAATATCTGAACACAAACTGATATGGATTCTGGAACAAAGGGAATTGTGCTGGAATAGTTTGAACTCGGTTGTGCAAATCAAATCTCTACCTGCTACTTGAATATTCTGGCTTCTCTGCTCTTTCTGAGAAGTCCAATTAAAGCCAGTTTGTTAGTTCAGCAGGTAACAAGAAATCCTATGCTATCTGTACTTCCAATGAATATCAAGGATATCAACCAGCCGATTTTTCCAATTCATCCAATTCATGACAAAGTTTCTGGGTTCTCAATGGCCCTTCCAGTCTGAGATTCTAGGGATAAGAAACAAAGTCCTGTGCCATGAAACAGCCTTCTCTCTTCTTTTTTTGTTTAGCTTTTCACATYTGTTTTACCCTCACTGTGTAGAAGTGAATATAGCAAGGCAAAGAAATGGCGGTCAGGACTGAGCTCTGGTGATCACTATATAACCATGCTGGTTTTGCGAAGATACAATTCATCATATAAAATCATATAATATAGTTATGATTGTGCAAAGTGTATTTATTATTTTTACAAATAGAAGTATTCAGTCTCAGTGCCCAGTTGGGCTGTCTCCCAAATACTACAAAGATACCCATGCAACCAGAGAAGAATTTTCATCATTGTATATAGAAAATATCCATCCCATGGCTATTGGATTTGCTACAGAATTGAATAGAGAAAGATGGTACTTTCTTGATCTCTGGTTTAAAAGAAGCCTTATCCTGCGAGTGTCCAGAAAAGCCATTTTATCCCAGAGTGTATGGTCATAGCTTAGCAGTTTGCACATTTCAAGTTACAATTCTTGTTCTCTGTCAACGAAACTGGGTCTGATTATTGATGCTTGACCTCTTGTCTAGTCCATGTGTAAGTAGAGTAGCCCTAGATAAAAACTGTAAAGCTTTTCTTCTCTCTCTCTCTCTCTTTTTTTTTTTTTTTTTTTCCTTCTTTGGCTTAAGCAAGTCCTGTCTGTGTGTTTTTAAAACTTGTTTTTTTTCTGTTTGATGCTAACAAAAGCTTTCAGATATTTCATTATTTCCTTCCTTCTGACCTTACTTGGCAGTTGCATTATGCAGTCCTCTTTTGATAAGGTGATATTCACACTTGGGGTTTTGGTTTATAACAACCAGTACTTATTGATATTTCAATGGCTTAGATACATTCAATTGCAGCCTAGTTGTAAAAATTGCCTGATATGACCAAAACTTTTGTGTTATACTCTTAGCATGTTTAGACAATGATCARGTAGATTGCAATCAAAGTGCTACACATGTTACTGAACTCACAGATAAAGTTCTGCTATCTGTGGGATCATATTTAAATACATTCAAGTGTGTGCATGAATAATGTCATAGACCATAAAGCACAGCAAAGCATAAAAAGTTCTATTTAAGCTACTCAGTGTTAACACTGAAATGCTACTATTTTTGGCAGTTTRTGTCTTACCTACTTCATTCTTAACTATTTTTTTTAACCTGGCAAGGTTAAAGGTTATATATGAAATAAATCAATGACTAAAAAAATAATAAGCTCTTAATACATTTTTTATCTCTCTATGCTTTTAATTATGGCATTTTAATTTAACAGAGTCTCTTTCTCAGAAGTTTTACTTACTTGTTCTCCTRCAGAGCTTGAAGCTACAGACTTTAATGCACAGCACTTCAGGAAAAATTTCAATTCTAAAAAGTTAAATACAGTAATATTACATGTGTCCACATACAGCCTTGTGCACACATGTAYTCATTTACTGAATCCTGGTGCCTCTGTATTTTATGTAACACTTGTCTTTCTTTGAAATGCTCYTATTGTATATTCCAAAATATCACATTTACTGAGCTGTATATAACATGTCTAATCAAAATATACCACGTCAAATTTTTGAAAAAAAAATATTGTTTTTAAAAGTATAAAATGGTGGTTATGTCTTGGATCCCAGCCAGACCGTCCCTAAAAACAGTTTGTAAGTATTCTGAACTTAATTGCAGGCAGAACAAAAAAAAAAGTTGTTTTTTTTTTCTTTTCCCTTTGAATGCTTCATTTATTTCCACATCATATGAAGAAACTATCCATTGGCCCATCTAATTTTAGATGCTGCAAGAAGTGATATTATTTCACAGGTTTAGGATTGCTACAAGCAYTTTTTTTCCTAGAGAATGGTAGGTWTAGAAACTTTGCTTTGATAACATARTTGAGATTCAGATACCCTATGGATGACCACTTCAATCAGCCAAGACTGAAAGGGAAATCTCTGAGYAATACTCACTAATGCAGTACCTGGCAATGAGCCTGGTCCCTGATTAATCTGACACCCACTACATTCCCCTTATCCTCTTCAGTTATTGTTACTGCTCTGTGCCTACACTTTCTTTTCTGGCCTCCACACTTGTCCACTTCTTCCCTTTTGGCTTACTTTTTTGTTAAATATAGATGTGGCATATCATAAACTAAATCTATTAAAGTCAACTAGGTGTTAAAATGCTGTAACATGAAAGATCCACGTTTAACTCTTTAAAAGCAATAAAATGATGAAAAATTAAGTGAATCATTAGAAATTTACCTGTTTGAACCTTCAGAGACCATGGCCATGCTAAGAACTGGTAAGAAAAACAAACTTGCCTCAGTTTTCATGGGGAAAGAGTGGCAAAGAGATAACATGWTAAAAGGAAGCACTGCCGGGTTAAAATAATGTAGTAAAAAGACATTCCAATTTACTCACTCTTCAGATTTTTAAAACTGAAAGAATACTCAGCACTGAATGTATATCTTGAGTCAGTAAAAACTTACAAAGGCTGTTTTATACCTTTGAGCAGTGCCCTGAGAGTCACTGAGGTATACTGATGTATACATACTGCAGTACCAAGGGTTTAACAGGAATTCTACACAGTGTGGGCAATCCTTTGCAGGTAGATTGGAGATTATTCTGCCCATGATCCTAGCTGCTCAAAAGCCACATTTGAAAGACCTGACTCATGGCTCTCCTGAGTAAAACAGTCATGAGGGTCATGCTCCTGTGATTGAATGATGTCTGGAAGGTATTAGGAGCTACCTGGTAAAGACCATACTGATAAACTCTTTTTCTGATGGCCCTTTCATTCCATGTTTTGAATGCTTACATCATAGGATTTTCAGAGGAATAGCTGTTTGTACTATTTAAATGCATTGTTTCCTTTCAGTATAATGGATACTTCACCTAAGCTTTCATAAAAGCCAGCTTTATTCGAAGTCTTCAACTTCAAACACTTCCTGTGAGCATCTTTGCATTAAGCTTCTGTTAACATAATTTCTAGGAGGACTCTAYGTCCTATAATGGTTCTCCATTCACTCACCTTTATTTTAACTCTGGAGTGATGTGTTTTTTTCTGAAATACTTTCACTGACAAATGATTTATCCTGACTTCCAATGACAGGGCATTAGAAGATCAATGAATACTCATAACTTACCTTCATTTTATGGTGCTAATTTAATGGGACTACTTTTTATTTTGGCATACAGAGGCAGATAATATGACAAATTTCCTCATTAATGTTTTCAAAACAAACAACATACAGAATGATAAGCTGTTCTCCTAACAGCTTCCCAGATCTGCATATACAGATTTACAGAAGAGAAATTCTGGAACACAAAGCATTTTTCTTGCTACCAGGAGTACTAATGCTGTCAGATTCTGCAGCAGAGCTTTAGTACCTACTCTTTTGATTTGTATTTTACAGATGAAAAGTGGAAGGTAGCATACACCATTTTCCAAGAGCCCTTGATTCTTGAAACTAGAAAAGACTCTCATATTCTTCACCTATTCCATTCTATAAGAAATAATTACTATAAGAAAACTGCATATTTCTCATCTTACATTGATCTTACCAATTTGTACAAGTACCTGAAGGGAGGGTGTCAAGGGGACGGGGMCAAACTCTTTTCAGTTGCCCCGTGTGAAAGGGCAAGAGGCAATGGGCAGAAATTGAAGCACAGGAAGTTCCGCCTGAATGTGAGGGGCAATTTCTTCCCTGTGAGAGTGATGGAGCACTGGACCAGGTTGCTCAGGGAAGTTGTGGACTCTCCTTCTCTGGAGATCTTCAAGGCCCACCTGGATGCAACCCTGTCTAACATGCTCTAGGTGACCCTGCTGAGCAAGGAGATTGGACTAGATGATCTCCAGAGGTCCATTYGAACCTTACTGATTCTATGATTCTATGATTTGTGGTGCTAATTTCATTAAAGAATCCCCAGAGARTCAGGAAGAAAATATACTTTCAGCTTTCTCCTTTCTAAGGGAAAAAGTTTGATTTTACAAATATGGACTAAAAGAAATTTTAAAATTCATAAATAATAATGGAATCCCAGCCCATCTAAATCTCACCCAGAAATGAGATCTGAACTCCTAAACTCCAGGAKTTTTCCAGGCTTGTTTTCCAGGAATGCTCAGCACTGTAGACTCCTAAATTTATTAGACATTCATATCATGTAGCATGAAATTCCTAAAATTAAGCACTCTAGTTGCCCTAGTATGCTCAGAAATGTCCCTTCTAGAGATATTACTACATATTACTTAGTTGGACCCCACTATAGTCCCAGTTTAGTGGCTGGAAATTTGAATTCTCTGTAAGTCTAGTGAAGCTGGACAAAATCAGATATGKTCAGGACCACAGCAGTGGTCTGTTGTGTTTTAGTTATCAGATAGAGTATGCACCTAGGAAAATGAAAATTTGTGTCTAGCTTATATGCATGAGATTGAATCCAGACCTGCCAGCATTCAAACTTTGGGGACATGCAGTACCATGAATGAAATCCCTGCAGTTGAATTACTATATAKTTTTAGAATGCAAGAGCTTAYTGAACAAATAAATARAAATAAAAGAAGAGGGAGCCTGGTTCTAGCTCCATAAGTGATTCCTCATAGTGTTGGGAAGACCTGGAAATTCAGTCAGTGTGACCACAGAAGCCCAAATCACACGCATTACACACTATAAAATATGAACAGGRCAGCTTGCTGATTTTTCAAGAATCACTTCCTCCAGTCTCAAGAATGATTTGTGCCAATGTGAAGGTGGTGGCAGGAGGTTTGCGTGGATGAACAGGAGTGCCTGACAAAATTCAAACATAAGAAGAAAGTATACAAGAAGTAGAAGCAGGGTCAGGTAATTCTGGAGGAATATACAGACTCCAAATGTGCAGAGATGGAGTTAAGAAAACYGAAGATCATGTGAAGAGCAGGAAGAAGAGCTTCTGAAGGTGTATCAGCAGCAAAAAGACTAGGGAAAGTGTGGGCCCACTACTGAATGGGTCAGGATACCTGGTGACAAAGGATATCGAGAAGGCCAAAGTACTCAATGCCTTCTTYACCTTGGTCTTTACTAGTAAGACTGGCCTTAAGGAATCACACCTCTCTGAGACCAGTAGGAAAGTAAGTCTGGAGCAAGACCCTTGGTGGAGRGGTCGAGCTTCATCTTGATCCCTGAGAAGATGATGGAGCAAATAATCATGGAAACCATTTCAAAACATATGAAGGACAAGAAGGAGATTCGGTAGTCAGCATGAATTTAGAAAGAGGAAACTCTGCTTGTCCAACCCTATAGCCTTTTATGATGAGATGATTGGCTTAGAGGGTAAGGGTAGAAGAGTGGATGTTGTTTATCTTGATTTTAGCAAGGCTTTCTGCACCGTCTCCCATAAAATTCTTACAGACAAATTGAAGTACAGGCAGGAAAAATGGATGGTGAGATGGACTGAAAGCTGGCTGAATTGCTGGGCTCAAAGATTTGTGATCAGCAGCAAAAARTCACTAACAGTATATTCCAGAGATCAATACTGGAGCCAGTCCTGTTTAACATCTTCACTAATGTCCCGGATGATGGGGATAGAGTGCTCCCTCAGTAAATTCACAGATGATACAAAATTAGAGTGGCTCATACACCAGAATGTTGTGCTGCCATCCAGAGGGAACTCATCAGGCTGGAGAACTGTGTCAACAGGAATCTTATGAAGTTCCACAAATGGAAATGCACATTCCTTCACCTGGGAAGGAATAATCTCATGCACCAGCATAGCCTAGGAGCCAACCAGGTGGAAAGCAGTTTTGCAGAAAAGCACTGGAGTCCTAGTAGACATAGAGTYRAGTCTGAGCCAGCAACATACCCTTGCAGCAAAGAAAGCACCTTGGGCTGCATTAGGAARAATGTTTCCAGCAGGTCAAGGAAGGCAATTGTTTCCCTCTACTCAGAATTAAGGAGACCATGTCTGGAGTGCTGAGTCCAGCTCTGGGCATATCAGTACAGGAAAGTCATTGACATACTGGAATGAGTCCAGTGAAGGATCACAAAGATGATTAAGGAATTGGAGCATCTGATGAAGAGGGGGCAAGAGAACTGGTATTGCTTAGCCTGTAGAAAAGAAGCCTCAGATCTGATCAATGTATATTAAAGATGACAGAAMCAGACTTCCCTCGGTGGTGACAGCTGAAAGGACAAGAGTCACAAACKGAAATATAGGAAATTCCATTTAAGCACCAGAAGAAACTTTTCTTACTCTAAGGATTATTGAACAYTGGAACAGCCTGCCAAGRGAGACTGTAGGACCTCCATCCTTAGAGATATTCAGAACCCAACTGGAGAAGGTCCTGTGCAATCTGCTCTAGCTGACTCTGCTTTGAGCCAGAGGGCTGGAATCCCTGGACCATTTCCAGAGGTCCCTTACAACTTCAGCTATTCTATAATTCTGTAATAAAATGACCTACAAAAAAAGCCAGCAAAAGTCCTATTGTTGATCAGTAAAAGAAGATGATTTGTGTTCAAYTTAAGGAACAGGAACTAAGGCTCCATAACATGGTTTAAATTATGCAGCAGGAAAGCTGCACTAGCCTCTAATTTTGGATAAATAAAACATACGTCAACGGACAGACAGACAGAGAGGAAGGATTATCACTAAGAGCAAGAAACAGCGAGCAAATCTGTGGGTGGAGCAGAAATGGGACACTTTGGAATATCTAAAGAATATCTCTAGGTCCTCAGATAACAGGTATACTGATGCTACAGTTTCAGGACCAAATCTGAACTACATCATTTGACATCAGCTTTCCAGAAACAGTAGCTCACCTGAAACTTTTAAGTCATGATTACTTCATCTAGGAAATTGTACTGTAATTGACATGTGCCAACCTACTGTACAAACAACTATCAGTAAATCAGCACTTGAAGAATATGCTACTCCCCAAGAATATAACACAATATAATTGCAGCAAGTGTCTTAAAATGCTTTTCATAAACATTATGCAAAGGATCAAAGATGATCTTTGCTTAAGTTTGAAAAGATTTATGCTTGCATCAAGCTATCAACACAGCCCAGCAGCTTTATATGAGTGCATATAGCTTTTCTACAAGAGCCAAACCTCAATTACTAGCCTAAATAACATCCTGATATATGCCTTGCCTACATCTGGTACATGTGGCTCAGCACACTTTACCATATATCCGGCTCAGCTGAAATGACTGAACTTCAAACTTCTATTAATAATGCACTAAAACGATATTTCCTCTCCAAGGGTTCCCAGACAGTCGTTCTACCAAAGCCAGTCATATAAAATATTTGAGGAAGTTGCTGGAAAAATAATTGAACATTTCTGAGGTTGTCTTTGGTTTCTATCATAGCCCATCCCACTTGGTTCTTTCATGTTCAGGTTACAGGGGTGTGAGGTTTCCTCTGGCTTGATTCATTATCAGCTCCAAACCCTTGGCTTCCCAGGACAAAATAAAAGGAAAGAAAGCAAGAAGAGAACTGTAGAAGCCTACAGCCTGTGACATTGCAGTCAGTCTTTTGCCATCTAGTCTTAACTTTTCATGATTCTTAGACATATTTTCACATAATCTTCACAGTGGAGGAAATCTGTATGATGTAATTGCACTAGCAGTAAAAATCTGCATGCTAGTCCATAATGTACTAGGGCATCAGTCCCCATGACCCTCTCATTACATGTTCAAGCACTGAAAATGTAWTCCCTTACCTTGTAGACGTGCCAGGGATGGGACGTCCTGTATCCACAAGAACACACCAACAGTAGCCTGTTGAAGGATGACACTGAACAGGTTTGTAAAGGCCACCCTGAGCACACTCTGGAATGAATACATTGTCTTTCTGGGGTTGTTTAGCTTCCTCCAGTGCTGACTGAAGTTCTTGATCACATGATGATGCTTTTGGAAGGAAAAGAAAAAATACTGAAGAAGCTATATGTAAAGGACTCACTGGAATTATCAAACAATTCTTAGATCTCTCTGTGATTGTATGTAAGAATTGTATTTGAAGAGGCTCACTACAGCTCAAATATCAGCTACATTGGTTTATGTTGTATATGTTAGGATCCTTAGTTTCCTTTTGGTGTAGCCACTTCATTACATAATCCTAACAGTATCTTGATACCCTTTCTCCCATCAGAAGTAATGCATGAATACTCTCAAAATCCAAAATACTTTCTCTGCCACTGTAAAAAAAATCCTCTCGTACTCCACAATCCTTAAAATACTGATTCTTTTCAGAGATTAAAAGTCAAAAWCTAACTTTTAATGATATAAATGGATCATTCCATTTAAATGGAATGTTTATTTCTTGTTCTTTCTTTCTAGTTTTTGGAGTAACCTTTTAATATAGTGAAAACCCTTCCACCTCCTTTCTTGATTCTAGTATTGATCTATCCTCTGATCTGGAGACAAAGATCTCCAGGAAAAAGTAGCACAATTCCTCTCTGCCCTATCAGTACGTCCAGGATTTCTTCTGGGTCTTTTGTCTACACATTTCTGGCCTTTAAGCAGAAACTGTGAACCAGGGTTCAAAGAGCAGAAATCCCCAAAACAGAGGATGCCCGTTATTTCATACCAGTGAGAACAACTCCGAACAACTCCTCTGCTAATTAATTTTGGTCACTACTAAACTGGTATGTCTGGCAATGTATAATAATAATAAATGAAATAAACTATTTTCTCAAGCCATTTCTTTCTCCAGGAACTTTAATATCAGTCTTCAATCATGCAGAATTTAGAAGTTAACAAAATTTATTCTATATAATTCTCAAATTAATCAGWTGAACAGAAATAAATATTTGAAAAAGTCAAAATGCTTATGAATATAGTAAGTACTCTACAAACACAGGAATTACTGATAAGAAAATTTCAAGCTATTAGATTTTCAATACACACAAAAAAATCCATTTAGCGAAAAAAAAATGTTTTAATGTCATCCAGAAAAATAATTGCGGAGAATTTTTGCTCCTCTTTCAAGTCAGTTAAAGTCTAGTGGCACAATTATTTCTTTGAATCTCCAGAAGACTTTATTTCTTGATTCAACCCATAGAAGAACAGGTTGAATCCTGATTGTATTTTCCAGTGTATTTGCAGTGATGGGGATCTAATCTCACTTACTGTTGACCACAGGATTGATAAAATGCTTTGCAAATTCTAGGCACAAAATGACAGAAAGTCATTAGTTACGTTCAAAATGCCACTAGCCTCTGCCAACTTCTTGCTGGTGACATCTTGCTGATGACTAAAATCAGCTGGTCTTCCAGTGCAGTGCAAAAGGCGAAGGGAAGTATATCCCCTTCATACTTGAAATGGTATGCAATTCAATGTATGCTGGTCTGGTATTTTGTTCCAATAAACATAAAATATTAAAACATGCATTTCATTTGCTAACATTTTTATGCTCTCTGCTTTGGTTAGAAAGTACTTTGGTGTATGGAGACTACACAGTCAGGTCATGCAGATCGACAAAATGTAGTAGCAAGCAGGGAACGAGTATGACGGAGAATTCCCAGTGTAGAGGCAGATATAGATTATTTCAGCTGTGAGCTTAAGCAATAGTGACTAATTTGGGGGCTGCCCTAGGTTCTGTTGATGGAAATAACCTGCAACTACCACACTGCTGACTCAGAAACACTGGAGTCATGGGCCACTGAGGCAGTCCCTACACAGGAGCACGTGCTGAAGACCTAGATGGACAGTCTTTTCATGCATGAACAGTCATTCCTAAGGTAAGGTTTTCAACCAGCTACTGCTGAAGCTAGAACTTTGTCCCTTGAGCACTAAGCTAGGTTTGTGTGCTCCTTTTTTCCCTCATGTCCAGTTTTAACKTTTAAAGGTACAAAGAGAAGAAGTAATATGGAAGAGACTTCAAAGGAGGGTTGCAAAAGTGGATAACGGCATCAGGAGGCATGATCGGATTGAGGACTGGTGAGATAGATAGGAAACAGGTCAGTGATAGAAACCAAAAATAAAGTTTRATGATAAAAAGGAAATACTTAGGGGCAGAAGTATTGCAAATATACACAAAAAGTCTAGTACTCACACAAAATACTATAGGAAAATTCTTGAAACTAGAAGGACTCTGCTGTTGGAAAAATCTACCTTGAAGAGCAGCATCAACACAAGCATTCACAACAAATAAATTATATGAAAGAAACTGTGGTGTTTCCAGGAAGGTCCTTCCCTCCTTAGAACCTTTCATTTCTTATCCTTTGCCTATATATGTGAAATTGTAACAAGAAGAGCAATTAATTAGTAGTCTAAAATAATTTGTTGGACAAAATGTAGAATAACTTTGACAAATTGGACAGTACATAAATTAGCATGATGGGCATTATGGTTATCAGCTCTGTATGAACTAAATGATTCAGCCTTATTAGAAAACTTCTGAACTGAGTTCATTCATTTTATTCACCACGTGAGCAAGTGCACGATAATTTGTTATTGCATTGAGAACTGCCTGAAAGGCAGAGCTCAGAGGACTGTCATCAGTGATGCAGTCTAGTTGGAGGCCTGTGGCTAGTGGCGTCCCCCAGGGCTCAGAACTGGGTCCCATCCTGTTCAACTTCTTCATCAATGACCTGGATGAGGGGACAGAGTGCCTCCTCAGCAAGTTTGCWGATGAYACCAAGCTGGGAGGAGTGGCTGATACACTTGAGGGCTGTGCTGCCATTCAGAGAGACCTGGACATGCTGGAGAGCTGGACAGAGAGGAACCTCATGAGGTTCAAAAAGGGCAAGTGCAGGGTCCTGCACCCAGGGAGAAATAACCCGAGGCACCAGTACAAGCTGGGGACTGACCTGCTGGAGAGCAGCTCTGCAGAGAAGGACCTGGGAGTGCTGGTGGATGACAAGTTGACCATGAGCCAGCAATGTGCCCTTGCGGCCAAGAAGGCCAATGGTATCCTGGGGTGCATTAGGAAGACTGTTGCCAGCGGGTCGAGGGAGGTGATCCTGCCCCTCTACTCAGCCCTGGGGAGGCCTCATCTCGAGTACTATGTCCAGTTCTGGGCTCCACAGTACAAGAGGGACATGGAGCTATTGCAGAGAGTCCAGCGTAGGGCTACGAAAATGATCAGAGGGCTGGAGCACCTGCCCTSTGAGGAACGGCTGCGAGAGCTCGGCCTCTTCAGCCTGGGGAAGAGAAGACTGAGGGAGGATCTCATCAAYGTGTACAAGTACCTGAAGGGAGGGTGTCAAGGGGATGGGGCTGAACTCTTCTCAGTAGTGCCATGCAACAGGACAAGAGGCAATGGGCAGAAATTGAAGCACAGGAAGTTCCGCCTGAGCTCTTCCCTGTGAGCRTGACAGAGCACTGGACCAGGCTGCCCAGAGAGGTTGTGGAGTCTCCTTATCTGGAGATACTCAAGGCCCACCTGGATGCAATCCTGTCTAACATGCTCTAGGTGACCCTGCTTGAGCAGGGGAGTTGGACTAGATGATCTCCAGAGGTCCTTTCCAATCTCAACCATTCTGTGATTCTGTGATTCTGTGATTCTGTTATTTCCCTTCATTACACAAAGGCTAATCATCTTGGGCAGCTATCAGGCAATTTATGTAGCGACTGCCCAGCAGAATCATTTCCTCAGCGTCCAAGACTACTGTACAGTTTTGACAGGACCAAATCACTTGTGGCACTATTATTACCTTCCTGTTTGTCTTCTCCACCAAAACACTATTCCTACAGAAATTAAAAAAAAAMCCCAGAATCTGCCTGCTTTTCCTAGGACCAGAATATTAGTCCTCAGTGTAATTTCCTCTGTAAGGGAGCCATTAATTCCATTTTAAATTCTTCCTTCAATTATTTACAACAGGAGATCTGGGAAGATTCAATTCTAGCCTTGTAATGACTAAGAACCCTTATCATAGAGATGCCATACTGTTGCAAATACTTGCCTTTATAATGTCAGAAGAATAATGGTCAGCAAATGTTCATTTACTAGAAGAACCAGCTATAGATGTCATTAACTTATAAAATGTCTGAGAGTTTGTCCAAAAAATCAAACATCAACTATGATTTAGAGACATTTTATTGCATATGTCACCACAACAACATTCCTTACAGGAAGAAAAAAGCATTGATATCCTAGCTTATTTTCAGGGAATATACTTACATTATTGTACTTTCACTTATTTCCTTTAGCTATGTCCTGATGGGAAAAGGGGATTGTTTTCCAAGCATGCTAATTCCATAAAATAGTTAGACATTGCTGAAAAATCCTTTCAGGAAAGTCTGCCATGTTAGCCAGCTACTATGTAGTACAATTGGGATTCCTAGTTACAGTTTCTACATAAAACTATATTTTATTCCATTTATGTGAGCATAAGTGATTCAATACATAAATTTCAAGTATGTAAGGGAGTAGATATATTTTGCCTAGATGTGTAACAAGAGCTCTGTGCCATCCAATGACCATCTACTTACTCTGAAAAAGGACTTTCTGAATGATGAAGCTAAAATCTTGCTCATCAGTAAGAAAGAGTTTAAATACTTGCTTTAAATGTAATCTCTGTTATTATTCTGGTGTTTTATTGCTATTCTATTTCTTCTCTTTTTCCTGTAAGTATTAGTTACAAAATAAACCTTTCCTGTTTTTGTTCAAGTTGTCTTCACAAGTTCAATATGAATAACTAGTAGAAATGTTTCATCTTCTGTCAATAGCAAAGATACTTCAGCTAATGCAAAGTCTGCGGATAAGTTTCATGTTTTGAATAAAATGTTGAACAGTTCTTGTTGCTAATGGTCAATTCTTCTTAAAAGAACCAGTCTGCATTCCAATGAATGAAGTTAATTTACATGAACAGAAAAATATTTCAATGGTAGAAGGGCCTAAACTGGAAATCTTTATTTATGAAAGAATCCATTTATCAATCTCTGATGGGTTAATTAAAAGGTTAATTAATATTTACTAGGTGATGTTCTAGAGTGAAAAAAGTGGCTTTCYTGGAAAAGTCATCCTGAATAAACTGCTTTCTGGTGCATTTGTCCATAGCATATCTAAAATACCAGCACCACATTATGTTGATTATAATAACCATCATATTAATTTTGTAACAGAAGAGATTTTAGCCCCTTATTTCAGAAATTATTTAAATTGATGTACTCTGTSTCATGACAGTTTCTCCCAATATGTGGAATTTTCATGATTACAAATAATTTTGATTTTTTTTACTTAAATATGAATTGGTGTACTTATATCTAAATTTCAGTGTGTTTTGTGGAAACAAGTTGCCAAATCTGCAGAAAATTACAAAGGCATCTGTATGCTACTTTAACATTTCCTGTCACTACATAAACATTTCCTTTCAATTTCCTCAGCCTCCAGAATGTGTATATGACAAACAGAAACCATTCCAAGAAATTCTATTTCCAGTTGATTTCATCTGCCTCCTTTTCTCATTACCGTAATGGGCCATGAAACTACAGATTAGACAGACTAGTTTCCAGAGTAAAGGGATCTTTCATTGAGCCTTGAAGCTCAACATCTTCTATAGAAAGCAAGTAACAAACCCGTGAACAAAAATACTTTGAAAAGCGATACACATGCTCTGGAGGAGTGCACTGTAACATTTAAGACAGCTAATTTTGCAGTGTTCCCACGTTTCTGGGAGGATATATATATCAATAGAACATATTTGTTTTCAAAATTATAGAGACTTACCAAAATCTATGACATTTTCCGCTAACCAAAATGTTATCAAAATTATCAGGCTGTCCTAGTAAACTAGGCTTAGTTTACACACTTTCACAACACTTCAAATACTGATTTATATAAGTTTTGTACTAGTTTGTTTCAAATTTTGCATAATTAGTATGGATAAGTAATTCTTCTATTGACAATCATACAACTCTCCAACAAATTCATTTCTCACTGGTATACAAATTTGATCTATTTGCTTAGGATGAACCCTCGCTGAACCAGTGAAATTAATAGGCCCAGAGGAAACTGATTACAATGTGTTTTTATATTTTCAAAGAGTTTTCATGGTATTCAAATTTCACTGAATGGTTTTTCCACTTACACTACACCACACCGTATTTTCACATATGACCAGGACACTCACTTTAGGAAGGAAGTGGGAAGTGTGATAATTTCTACACAGGCTACACTCTCCCTACAGAATGAATTTACACAGACTGGATGGCAGATCTGGAGAACAAAATGAGTCCATTAGAGCAGTTGCTCTGTTATTCCTAACTCCTGTTCATCATCAGAGTAAATTAGTAGATCCTTTCTCTGTAGCTGATCAATTTGTATAACCTAGAACCTACAACATCTGGCTCTGCTATAGAGACAGCCATCAAGAAAGTAGGTTAGCTGACATAAATGGCAAAAATTCTCTAAAGGATTTCATTTTAGTGAAGGAGAGATGTATCTTAATGGCTTCATGCTCTTTTGGGGTTTTCAGCCTGCCTTTAGACCTTCTCTAGCATAACAGACTCCTATAAAGAGAGAGGTGAGGTGGTATAACAGGGTTTAAGAAGCGAACTCCTTACACTTTACGCACATGAAATTATTCTCTGRTCTGTTATGGCCCATGTATGAACATCTCATACTATACTTTCTTAAAAAGCTCTGTTTCTACAAGAATTTCCCTGCCTCCCTTTCTTGATCTTTTCAAATAAATTAATCTCCAGTGGAAATCAAGTGAAGCTTGATGCTAGAAACAAATGCAGGAACAACTCTGCTCATGCTTGTAGCTTCTTGTAGAGACTGTTCATAAACCCAAATCAAATGGGCAGTACAGAGCACAATCCTTCCTCTAGAAGACTTCAATGGAAAAATATCCACTAGATTCAATGGACACTACATCAGGCCTCAGCTGAATATACTCACATACATGTATGTTTCCAATTAAGTCCAGTATTTGTTCAYGGACCAAGCAATGATTAGAAGGAACAGGTAACATTAATAAACACTCAAATTCAGTTCCAACATCTAGAAGGCAACCAAAACCTAAGTCTAAATCACAGTATTAGTACTCATCTGGCGCCACATGTTTTGATTTACATTATGTTCAGATACACATTAGCATGAGGGCTTTCAAGGCTTGGAGAAAGCTGGCAATATTCTTACTCATATTTACTTTTGTTTGTGAAAACTTGTGGGAACTAAATATTTCTGGCCCCTTGTGCGTATTTGCAGAGTACTCCCAATATACAGCTGATCACTGTTTTGCACTTTTGGAGTTTAAGTGGATGCTTGTGGCCAAAAACAAAGCTCATGGCTTCAACACAACCCTAAAGATTAATTTATATACTTCATTTCACTGAACAAAGCAGGATAAATAACAGACAGCTGTTATCATTTATCTATGTGGTTTCATATACAAAGATACTGTAATACGTACAGARGATAATCTGGAAACGCCATGAGCACATTAAAACAATGAGCTAGAAGGCAGACAGCACCAAACTCCAATTATCTTTACCTGAAAAAATCAGTTAAAACCACTCTAATGTACCCATATACACCAGGATAATCTCTAGTTTTACCTTTGGTTTGATCAGCCAAATGGCATTAGCTCAAATCAAGATGCCTACATTATGTAAATTCCAATTCTACTGATAGTCTAAAGTTTAGGAGCCCAAAAGAAAAAGATTTCAGATGGAAATACACTGACTTGCTCTTTAACCAAAATTCAATCCCATATATCTCCTGGGTTTTTAAAAGAACTCATATCACTGGTTTCTGTTTTAGAGAAGGTTTTGCACACCTCTACAAGTCTTTTTGCCTCCAATTTGAAATATTAGGAAAGCTCTGAGAAAGGCTGTAGCTACAATACCTCTAAGAGAAAAAGACAAAAGCCTGTCATTTTAGGTTTTTTTTCCTTAAAAATCTCCTAGTTAAAGAAATCAGAAATATTATGTTTTTGAAGTCTTCCTGTCACTGAATTACAATTCATTTAAATTCCTTGTTTTGATTATTCATTTATTATCATCTTTTTCCTTCTCAGAGTTCTCACACTGCCATTGCACAGAACATAAGGAACCAAATAGCTATCTCCTTTCAAACAAAAAGGTAATGTTAAATTCTACCATTCTTATTTACTTTGAATAAAACCATAGTGCAAATACTGGCCACTGACATGATGAAGGCTCTCAGTAGCTAGTCTTCTTTTACAAGTGTGACAGAATCTAGCTCTAAGTGTTTAAGTATCATTGTTCAATACTCACATAGTTAAATGACAGATAAGTACGAAATCTGTATAATWAGAGTATAAACCTGAATTCTTTCAAAGACCCTTTGCGCATTAGAACCATAATGTGTACCCTGAACATCTTGAGTCAAACATTTATTACACAATCTATTAAATGTGAAAGAGCAGTAAACCAGGAGTGGCTGATTTTTGCTAAATCTTTAATAGGAGAATGGGAAAATGACAGAAAGCCTTAGAAAAATAGATTGCTTTAGCTAGACTTGAGGATCTTCTGATCCAAGGACTGTTTACACTAACCACCACACTGGATTTTTGAGTGCAAACTTAAATCAAAAGTTCTTGTAGGCCAACAGGTCAGTCACATGACATCAGACTTAACAAGGACAGTGGAAAATCCTCAGGTTTTCTGAGGAGATGAGGTCCCTCATTCTTTTTTACTCAATGAATTGAAGGCATTCATTGGTTTACAGGGCTGGATGCAGGATGAGTTATCATCTCCAAGTGTATTTGCTTGATATTGTTAACTTGGCTCCCCCAACATGAGTAAAGACACTGTGTGCAAAGTCTATCCTATCCTGAAAAGTAGAGCAGCACCATACCTTTCAAACGGAAAAAAAAAA